>NC_087212.1:67264267-67294267 GCF_015104395.2 Macrobrachium nipponense | reverse complement strand
TCTCAATCTATACCATGACATTTAGTAGAGTAAAATCTTGGGTGTAGAACTAACCAGAGCTTCACTAGAGCTATGGTGGATATAAAAAAAAGGGAGACTGGGGTGCAACCAAACGTAGAATACATTTTGCGAAGAAAAGTCGTGAAAGTATATTAGAATTAATCATGCTGATTTGGGAAAGTTACATACAGAAAATCCCACAAGTATAAATCGTCCAGATAAGCACATACATTTCATAATATAATTCACTCAATGAGGAAACCAATCATGAATCCATCATGATAACAGACTAATCCATTATGGTGACAGACTTGGGAGCTTGCTCTCGTACGCTGTGCTAGAAAGCAAATCCTCTGTCATCCCAGGGAATTAACAGACGATTAGATAAACTAACAAATAGAAGATAAATAAGGAACAATGTTCAAGAGTGACTAACCGCACCACCTATCAAGCGATTGCGATTTTGTATTAAACAAAGTGAAAGTTTTGGAAATAAAGATAAAAGATTTGACACCAAAGGGATGATGGCCTCATAAAAAAGGGCTATTTTGTTTTAATTTTGAGATGATGGACTTCATAATATTATCAAGATTAGTGGATAATAGATAGTTAAATAAATAATCATAGAAATAATGTATGAATAAAAAAAAAGAAACTAACATTTTCTAAAGATAACATTGAAAGACGAGGAGAATATTTTCCAAAAATCATCCCCCCAAGAGCATAAAAGTTTCGCAACTCATATATCTTCGAAGCCATGAAATAGTCTGCCTATAACGACGGTACGTGATGCTCAAAAACCGGATTACCTCGGATTGCTTTTGCCTTCTCACTGTTGATTCACATCTTAAAGTGCCAACAAGGGAAATGAAACAGGATTAGGGACTTCATGAAGATAGGTTCTTTGAAGGCACTCGAGAAGGGGTTGCTTGCAGCTGTTGTTGAGCCAAGTCTGCAGTCAGACTTTTAAGTGATGGACTATTTCTTTAACATTTTATAATCATGCTTAGTTCATTAATTCTTAGTCATTTCATGTAAGCATCTCGCGTAGTGTAAAATTATACTCAGTTGTCATACAATGAAGTCATGATGATTAATTTTTTGTGAAAGTGCAGCCGCTCACTGTATCTTACAGTATTAATATTATTAATATATAATATTTCCAATAAGGTTTCCTACCAACAGGCTTGAGTATAATGGCAGAATTAGTACATAGCTGTTATGTCTTGTGATTTTATTGTAAGAATTTGTTATAGTGTTACTTTTCTTCAAAAACAGAACTTTCAGAAAACATTTAAAGACTTCCAGCTAACGTTATAGTATTATAAAATATTATATGATAACCTAATATTTTATAAATGTACGTGACTTCACCATCGTCCCAGCAATGGCGAGATTTTCTGAACACTAGTGATACGAATCTAAAAGCTCACAATAAGCCATCTACCACTTTAACCCAAGTTATGTATGTGTAAACAAGCACACAAGTGCACGAAAACAAATATTCATTTATGCATACACCAGCAAGTGATCATGTGTATGATGAAACATCCGAAATACGCGGCTGGGCTTAGGCTTGTTTGAGTTTCCAGACCAAGTTTGAAAGACGTGGGATTTGTAATGAATATATGAAATGCAGAAACTTTGCCTTTCTGCTTTACCGAATTATGATTTGCAGAGAGAGAGAGAGGAGAGAGAGAGAGAGAGAAGAGAGAGAGAGAGAGAGGCGGGGGTTTGGGGATTGGCCAAAAGTAGCAAGTAGCGTACGTTCTTTTTATAATGACATTAATTATGCCAAATTTCGCAGAGGACTGAATATAAATAAGACATTTGATCAAGATTTATTATTTATATTCCTTGAAGTAACAACTTGTCCTTTTTGCTTAAACGTCCAGAGAACGTTTGAGCATTTTCCAGAGACGAGAACGATTTGCATTTGTCAATTTGAATAATGACCTGGCCGAGTACAGAAGGCATGCAATTTACGGAATTGGAATATTTGGAGTGATTTCCACAGTCTGTAGTCTGTACCATATTTTTAGATTTAATGAGGAATCTCCTTTTCAGCATGACGTTTGTGTCCAATTTCCCTCCCTTTCTGTAATCTTCAAGTTAACAGTTCCTTGGCTTTACTGGTTGGTCCATTGATTTCCAGGTCTTGTAGATAATGGCTGAATCATTGTTTGGCCGCTTCGACTTACATACATTTCGTTCTGCTTCTTCCATATATATTACTAAGCTGGTTAAATGTTGTATGTTCCCTTGGCATGTCCAAACCAACCTAGTCTTCGAGAGCTCAGTTCTATTGCCTTACCTTTACAAAATCTGCTTTATTCTTCGTCAGTGCTTTTAGGAATTTATGCCCTGTTGACATGTGATATTTTTCGTCAACTAATGTAATGCTGTCACTGGCGAATAGTTGCGTAATCCCTTTTCTTTTCACCTAGGCAGTTGTTGCTCTCTCGCTACCCTCCCGTTGCTTGCTTCAACGTCCAGTGTAACCTACAGGTGAGAACCATGTTTCACCTTTGTCAGGTCTGCGTTACAACCTTTACATGGTGCTCCAGCTTACCACCTTTCTCCATTTGAGGGCATCAAAAACCTTTTACTACATGTGTATCTTCCAATCTGACCCTTCTCTTGGGACTCCATCTGTTACATTTATACACAGTAGTGGGTAGACTATGTCTTATGTCTTTCCTTTCTTCATTCCACTTTTGTGACTCTTAAACGTTTCTACTTCTTCCTCTTATTCTGCTGTTAATACAAGGTCGTATTCATAAAGTAGCTTCCTCAATTAGTAGAATGCATAATGAGGGTTTCATAGTCTGTTCATGAACCTAACACTATATTCACTGCCGATCATGGAATATTGTACATTAACAGCAGTGTTTTTTCGCCACCCACTGCCTTTGTGAGGCCTACCGAATAGCTTGTCTTAGGTGCTTTGTGACTTGTTAATTTTATGGCTGAAGCCAAATTTTCGACAGTGTCTGAGACATTCTCAGATATCAAAAACTGCGTGGACAGTAATGGCGTCACGAAATCTTTTTGGTGTGTTAAAACTTCTTAACTATACTTGGGTAAGGACATTGAAATGCCCCTCGTGGGAGTTAAATGATGAAGTAATAACATTTGATCAAGCATCTGTCACTCACAAAACCGATATGGACTGAGAAATGGCCTTATTAGAAAACCAATTGTTTTAAGGAAAACTCGTAGAATTCCGGGTTGTCATTTGAAAAGAAGGTTCCGCCAAAGATAAGGTAGAATATTACAGTTAATTAAAAAGAGGACATTTCTTGTCATGGCGCTCGTCCTATACTCCCCTTAGGATCTCATGGCGCTCATCCCATCTCCCCTTAGTCCTGAGCCTTTAAAGTTCTCACCCATGAAAAATCCAGCGCAGATTTTATCAGTCTTTTATCGGTCTTCCATTCTTTCCTTAGTACATCTTACGTGAATGCTGTACATGGAAAGTTTTGCATATATAAATTTGTGCTGCATTTTTCTCCGGCTAGGATTGACCTCTGGATTGACATATGCGACGTTTTGGACCCCTTCATTTTTGCCTAATATATACATACACACACACACACACACACACACACACACACACACACACACACACACATATATATATATATATATATATATATATATATATATATATATATATATATTTCCTAAGTCGAAAAAACGGTAATTGACATGGGGACTGTGTTATAAAATTCTGGCTGAAAATGGCAACCAGTAAGTTTATAAAACAAATGCGAAAAAAAGTTTTTCCAAAGTCAATCAGAGAAGCGAAAAGAAAAATCGTATCGTTGATGGAAATCTTTCTTGGAATCATGTGTGGTGAGGCGTTATAATCTGCCTCAGGAGAGAGAGAGAGAGAGAGATTTTCATGATCTGTCATTCGTGGTGTTCGTTAGATGTAAATGCAGATAGAGCTGTAGTAATTTACTGAAACTTACTTCTTGGCCATTTTGTTATATTCTTGCAAGGATATTCGAAAGACGTACACTTTATCTTTGCTAAAGATAAAGATGTACACTATCTTTGCTAAATCCCATTCTATAATTTGAAAAAAAAATTTAAAGGATTAAATGAAAAACTGCAAATTGATTTCATCGGCAGAATCGACTCTTACCCCACACATTTTATATATTCAATTAAGAAAAATCTAAAATGTTTGCAGTTTTCCTGAGCATTAGAAATTTGGATAAAAATAAGCCAATTGTCCCTCTCATACCCAAGAGTCTTACAGGAAGTGCTACAGCCAGGGAAGAACATTGATAAGCGACGTTCCAGAATTCATTTTAAGGAGCTCGGTCTTAAATCTTCTTAGGTCCTATACTTTCCTACATCTAGGACTGTCTTGTAAAATCCTGAAAGTATAGGTGTCTATTATTCTATCCAGAGTTGGAATGTTAAATTTACGGCGATGGAAGTCTTAGGGTACTTTCTAGTAAAATAAAAAATAGTAAGTTTTATACTACACATGATATAATATATAGTAATATATATATATATATATATCATATATAATATATATATATATATATACATATATATATATATATATATAATATATTATTATATATATATATATATGTATATATATATGTATATATATATATATATATATATATATATATATATATATATATATATATATATATATATAGGGGACAAGATCTTGATTACGTCGAAACGCGAGAATCATAAGCGGAAACAATCATAAAGCTACTGCAAAAAAGGAAACTAACAAATATATAATCCTGACATGCAGTCTGTAGTAGGAACACAGCACAATAACATCAAAGGATGCGATATATACACAGCGTATTTACGGATTCGTTATTCAGGAAATCAAAGCTTTGTTCCAATTAAACTAATGTTAGAAACTCCATCGCAGATTTGTGTGCTACAGCATATGGCTCTTTGTTATCGATACTGCATCATTCAGTCGGTGGTACCACGGACAGTATTACAACATTTACCGAATAAAATATCGATGAAAAGTTAATTCTATGTTCGGTTCTCAGTGCTGTTTCAACTTCATTTTCCTTCTACCAGGGCTCAGTTGTGAGTGTACATCAAATTGGCAGGTTTCTTGTATTTGGTAACTTAGTCTTCAATTTCTCCAGTGAAAGTTATTGTTTTCACCAAATCTCTTAAAACCGTATTATACGACGGAGTAATATGCATACACAGTCGTACACACGGACACATACACGCGAGACATTGTTTATGCATATTATATATATCGTATAGTAAGGTTTTAAGAGATTTGATAAAAACAACTTTCACTGGAGAAATTGGAAGACTTACCAAATACAAGAAACCTGGCCATTTAATGCACACTCAAAACTGAGTCCTGGTAGTAGGATAATCAACAGTATGAACCACGAGGACTGAGGACTTATACTTTGCGCTGAGCTTAACGAATACACAGGCGTACAAATACTATTTTTACTTAAATATTATTGCGCTTGACATTAACAACTTACCTTGATATCATAAAAGAAGACTTTGCGAAGAGAAATTAAGTCTGTTTGAAGCTCGAAACTCCGCCAGTTGTGAGAAGGGAAACGAATATCACACAATCCAATTAGGTAACTAAAAACAACTAACTTTTGTTACTTGAAGATAGATAAAATATTCCTGTAATCACCAAGACAGAATATAAAGACAGCTCTTCAGTTACAGGTGAGAGTTTGGGAATCTTTTCAGTGCCCAAATCATAAGGGGAATGTAAATAACGATTTACGTCTCTGAGGCTTTAGATGGCAGTAATATTTGGACCCAAATGGTGTGATAAGTATATACAGTAAGTGTATTTTCTTATACTGTTTTTCATATGTAGGTTAAGGTAAATAGTATTTGATATTCCATTTTGTATATATTTCAAATATAATGGAATTATGGTTATTTCACTTACTGTTGTTGCAAGTCACACGAATCATCATCTTGAAATGTCAGTTAATGGTCCGCCGCTTGCTTCTTCCTCCTGTAAATGTCTAAAAACATTGTAGATTTCCTGTATGTTGGGGTAAAGGTCGTTAAATTAAATTAGAAGACTTCTTGCTCATACAGTACATTTGGCAATGGTCTTCAAAAACCATGTCACGTTTATCACGAATATAAGTTTTTTTTTCTAATCTTTTGTTAATAAAAATGAGTAGGAGGACATTTTAGGTGAAAAATAATAATTTCTCGGACAAACCTGAATAGGAGTTCTTTCAAAAGCTTAGTACAAGATAACTTATTTACCATGATTGTTGCACATTTGACGCGACTGTATTAATTTATTTCAACTCCTCCCTGTAGTAGTAGTTGTGATGGTGGTGATTGTAGTAGTGGTCGCAGATTGTAATAGATTTTTCTGGTACATCAGATAGGATTTACTGAGAGAGAGAGAATTAATTTTGTATGGGGTTATATGTATGTATGAGGATAGAAGAGGGCTGGTAAAAATGAAATAATCGAGGCCACACTATTCTTTATCACATCATTTTGGTACGTATTTTCTAATCTATATATTTTTCTATCCAACTTTCTGTCTTTAGCTCAAACAAAAAATTATAAAAATAACGGACTTGAATGATCAGTTCCACGTCCATGTGTAGAGAATTTTATCATAATTGAAAAGAAAGTGGCCTCAGCAAGATAATTCCCGCCCATGAAGATGAGAAGCCTCTCTCTCTCTCTCTCTCTCTCTCTCTCTCTCTCTCTCTCTCTCTCTCTCTCTCTCTCTCTCTCAGCTTTATTAATAAACTTCTCCATCTGGAACGACGTGATATCAAGAACCCCTTATGAAGGAGAACACCACTGTCAAGTTTGATGAGTTTTCGAAATATCCCATAATAACTTTTGAAGCCTGTATATCCTGTCCTGTACCTTATAAGACAGATCAAAATGAAATCACATGCAAGGAAAAGATATGTACCTCAGTACAAACATACACCGTATGCACACAAGCTAATATTATATATATATATATATATATATATATATATATATATATATATATATATATATATATATATATATATATATATATATATATATATATATATATATATATATATATATATTATATATATATAATATATATATATATATATATATATATATATTATATTCATGTGTCTTTTTACCTAAACAAAATTTTATGGTTAACCACCAGTTTTTCTTATACGCTGACCTTTCGTTTTCCAAAAGTAATGTATGAAATTCATTCAAATAAGGAATACAAAGACCTACACGTTTGAGGAAAGAATTTTTCGTCAGTTTTTAAATTTTTGCATTCCTGTATTGAAGACAATTGCAGATTTAGGTTGGTTTTTCTAAAACAACGGTAAGAATGATTAATATATTCCCAATTTTATATATTTTTAGAAAAAAAAGTCTTAAGATAAAAAGTCTCACTATACTATGAATCTTGTAGGCGACGTCTGTAAAAAATGAAAAGTATCATTAAGAATTGTGTCACTGGGAAGTTATAATTTGGGATGTAATCGAGTTAACAGAATAATGAACGGGAAAGTATATAAAAATGAAACATTATTGGATGTTAAATAATTTATGATGCTCATAGAATTATGGAAAAGAAGATATACTACAGTGAGACGGTCTCAGGAAAATAGGAGAGATTTAAGTCATCTTGAGGGGCTGCGCATTCTAGTAAATAATATATGATCACTTCGGAGCTAATTAAAGTTATATAATTCAAATATGAATATTATTCAGTAATTTTAATGATAGTCTGGCAAACTATTTTTGTTAGAACTAGATGATATGTATGACGAAAACTACATTCATCAATGTGAGTAATGTGTGTGTGTGTATGTAATGTGAAAGTTTAATGTATTTAATTTTGTAATGAAACTATTGAAGGTGACCAAAATTGGTGGACCTGCTATTGCGAATTCCGTTCTGAATTTACCGTTTCTTCGACAACGTGTGAAGTTAGAATTTTCTGTATTACGTATTCCGCCATAATGGAGGTGATGTCCCAAGCTTTGAGGTGACATGTGACTAAAATTTACATAAAGATATTCATTTTTGTTACGATGAGAGAGATAATTTGAAGCATATGATCAGGGGGTCAAGGGATGTTGAAAACAGGATAATAACGGAGACATGGTAACCAATTTCAGTATGTCATTATCATGGAAATAGATGTTAAAGGAGAGAGAGAGAGAGAGTTTAAGGAGAGAGGAGAGAGAGAACCGCGAGGGGAGGAGGAGAGAGAGAGAGAGAGAGAGAGAGAGAGAGAGAGAGAGAGAGAGAGAGAGAGCAAACACAAACGCAGACGCAGAGGTACGAACACACTTTCACAGAAATTCTGTCCAATTAACTAACAATCATTAATGTGGCGAACATCTTTAGAATGAAAGTGACACGTTTCCGTTGGAGTTAAGAGGAGAATGAAGAGGAATGAGAGAGAAGAGAAGAGGAACAGGAAATATAAAGATAAAGGAAAATTATTGCCGTATTTATATAGAAAACGTTCAAACACCCGCATTACGAATTAATAGGCAAATTGAATATATTCCCCCGAATTTTGCTGTATCTATAACATGCTTAGGGAAATGAATACCAGATGCAAGCGCTCAGTACAAAGTATATGGCAAAATGAATTCTGTTAACGCTGGGAAAAATTATTCTTATTTTTATGAAATGCATCAACATTCATCTTCAAGAAGTGATTACACCGTCGGAGATTTTAACAAAATGTGTAACCATCCACAAGAATTCTACTGGCATTACAGGTTTTCCCAGACAAAATGGAAATTTATAATTCAAGTGATAGCAGTATGGTGAACAAAACTTAAGTTATCCCATACTATTTAAAGGGGTTTATCAAATATTTCTTTTTGATTTACTGATTTACTTGAAATGCACTGAGAGAGAGAGAGAGAGAGAGAGAGAGAGTGTGTGTGCGTGTGTTAGTGATGAATAACAAGGAGCAAATTTATGTCAGTAAAGAGTTTTCTAATTTTTACCTGGGTAAATCTCTCTCTCTCTCTCTCTCTCTCTCTCTCTCTCTCTCTCTCTCTCTTCTCTCTCGAAAACTAGTCAGGTCTACTCTTGTCACTTGCGATGTTAATCCTTTTGTTGGCATAATGAATGAATCTGATACCCAAATTTGCTCAGAGAAAAATGCAGTGTAATCTGCTGTATAAGTTTTTCGTTGTATCTGAACCTATTTATATTTTATATTTCTAAAAATAGATCAGTCTTTGTAGGGAAGGTGTGACCTGTTCATGCCATATCAGCAGGAGCTTCACAAACAGTGAATAAAAAAACGCTACATGCATCAGTGTAGATACCCTGATAGTATAAACTATAAAAGAAACAGTGGAAAGAATGTAACTGAATATATGAAAAAAAAAATACTCTTTCGCTAAAAGCAACACGTTATTTTTTAAAGACAAACAGAAAATCGATCATACAAAAATCCACAGTGCTTCCGTCATGCACTGAAAGTGAAACAAAACGCTGAATATCTACTTTTACTCAGAAATAACTGCCAGAGAGATTTTCCATTGTGTTTCTTTTATGGTGCTCAAAAACACTTTATTACCTACCTATCTTGCAAACATTTTATGATAAATTCTTGTAAATCATCCGAATTTTTGTGCATATAATACATACATTATATATATATATATATATATATATATATATATATATATATATATATATTAGGATATATATATGTTAATAAAATAAAAGAGGGCTACATATAAAAGAGGGCTATAATTAATAATATGTTTAATATACCATTATGATGTGATGTGCTGTGACTTTTTTAGAATGTGCAGACTTATCATTTTTAACTTCCCATGGAGACAGAGTCCGAGCGACAGCTGAATAAAGCTGATATCTCTTTTCTGGGATGGTGTGACACTAAGATGCTTACATAGCAGGTCTATGTTCGTTCTGTGGGTATGTGAGTTCGTGAGGGCTTGTTCAAGGTGCCTTTGAAAACTAGCTGTGACCAGTTAATTGTGGCGTTGACGAAGAGTGTGAATTCGTGTGTACGTGTACAAACTATGTCCGTTCTTAATGGCTTGGTTTAGCCAAGAACTAAGTGCGTGATTTTCCAAGCTGTAATGGGTAAGTGTTATTATGCTTTAGCCAAAGATATGGCTTACTCTGTTATTGACATTTTGTAAAGATGTTCTATTTCATTTGATCTTTTGACTTTGTCTTTACAATTGTGTTTTAAAATTGTCTGTGCTCACTAGTGTGTTCTCCTGTCTTTTAAACAGGCGGTTCTAGTGAGGGGACCGAGTGTCCTAGTGAGGGGATTAAGTGTCCTGTGTGTAGGGAACTATAATATTTTGGAGAAGAGATAATTGGTGTTTGACTAATTACTGATTGAGACTATTATTTCACGGGGGGTTGTCTGTGAGACTTGAACTATTATCATTCCGTTAATTATCCTGTAAGAACCTGAATTATTCAACTAGTACTTTGTTTTGGATAAACGTATATAGTTTTGTAGCTCCGACTCTGATTTGATGACCTGATGGAATGGAGAGAGAGAGAGAGAGAAGGCTATCCCAGTGATCGCCTGAGGGCTGAGGGTTACCAGTTCGCCTTACACTATGACTAAACACATACCAAATATGAAAATAGCCCGGGGGGCGGGGATTGGGCGACTCTCCTCGCTGTTAATATATAAATAATATATATAGTAATATATATATATAGATATATATATATATATATATATATATATATATATATATATATATTTTCCAATTGAAGTCAATGGCATTATTCGCAAACACCATCTTTTTATATAGATTTTAAAACGGCCTATACTTCTCTTTTTCCCTTGTGGCAAGCTTCTCAGAAGTATTGTACATTTCCTCTCATCGTTTACATCCTAGAAGGGAAGTCCGCATTCTACACAATAATCGATAACGTGGTTGAGGCTAGTGTTCCACATCAAGGCGTATTGTAGGCAAGTGGCTTCGTTATTGCCATAGGGCATTGGTTTCAATAAGAAGTACATAAGAGAGAAAACATGCCCAAATAGCATATATATATATATATATATATATATATATATATATATATATATATATATATATATATATATATATATATATATATATATATATATATATATATGTATATAAATATATATATATATATATATATTATATATATATATTCATATATAATGTATGTATGTGTGTGTATATGTTTGTTTGTTTATAATAGAGAAGCCCTACCGTCGTTTCGTTTGGCTCAGCATACAAAATATCATAGTTTATATTCACTAACTAGATTACAGAAATAAAAATAACTGAAATATGTCCTTCTAAATACTTTGAGCTTCCTTGAATTTATAACATTATATTGTATAAACAATAAAATGGACTTAAACTAATCAAGCTAAGTTTTCACTAGCTGGACATTATGCTAATGCGAGACAAACAATAACGTGCAATTTTTCAAGGACGATGAGAAAGTGCATTATATATTGTGTCTAGTAATTACGCTGGCTGGCATAAAATAAAATGCAGTAAGATCGTGTATTTAATAGCAAAAAAAACTTTGTATTTAAAAATATGAATTATAAATATTGCAGAATGTTTCTTAATTATCAGGTATATGACACAGGATTAGTATGGTAAAATAGTTTGTTGCATACACATACAGCCATATATATATATATATATATATATAATATATATATATATATATATATATATATTTATATTTTTTATTTATATATATACATACATATACATATATAATATATAATATATATATATATATATATATTAATCCACATTAGTCGAGTGAAACCCATGACTGAACAAGTACTTCCGTAGGTAGTGTTTTCTACATTTTCAGGTTCACAGTGTGAACTTGAAAAAGTAGAGTAAACTACGAAAGTACTTGTTCAAAAGTCTGGTTTTCATCACCTTCTTACGTGGAATTTATGATATTCTCAAGCACGTTTTCATTCGTACTACATTGATATCTATGATTATAAACACTTGACCCTTGACCACGGGGTGAAGATCAAGACCGGTTTCGACTTTATTGCCAACCATTGACGAAGGACTGATTCATAGTATTAGAAGTCACAAATATATATGTAAGTGTTTACATAATAAAAATATGGAATGTTAGTCCATATATATAAAAGTCTAAAACTAAAGAGGTCAACCAGATTGTCTTGCAGGAATGTGATCAGACTAGAGACGCTAAAGATGACGTATACAATAAGTATGTAAGCTAAGATAACATGCCGTCACCTGTAGTCATTCAATTGTTTATAAACATTAGTCCAAGCTCCCTGCTTGAGACAACTACCCCGACCTATTATTCAAACGGCCTACGTGATCTGTAGCGTGTCTCATTCGATTGTGTGTTCGTATGAAACTATGTCATCTGATAGTATGTTTCATATGTTCGAACTACTGTCTGTTCCTTCATAACTTGTAACAGAGATGGTAGACAGGCAGAACAGAGTTAGCTATCGTCATTAGAAGACCGTACCTCTTTACCTAAGCTTTATCATGTAGAGGAATAGGATTAGCCATCATCATTGGCAGAAGCGATCAAGCTATCGTCATAGAAGACTTGTACGATCATACCTGATCTTCATCATGTAAAACTTCGGAAGAATATACTATTTTTATACCTTGTGTTTTCTACAAGAACCTCACCGAACCATGAGTTTAACACATCGTCGTAAAGATAATACCGACTTCGTAAGTGATCTACAAAACCCCAGACACTCCATTGAAGATGGAAGTGCAATACCAACCGACTTAGCGTATAGATTATCGCTAGTCTAACATTACCTCATAGCGCCTTATCATACAAGGCAGAGACCTAATAATTGGTGGCCAGCGGACCAGAAGAACTCTACAACGTCCTACGAAGAAAAACAAAAAAAAGAATAATAAATCATGAAGTCAACGACGACGAAAGCAGCAGATTCTTCAAGCAACCTAATATCATCATTAGTGAGCGACTTCAGAAAACAACAAGATTCGTCAAGCAACTTAGTATCATCGTTAGTGAATAACTTCAAGAAACAAAACCGACGTGTCCTTTTCCTACGGCAACGGAAGCTTCGTCTCTCAATAGAATCATTCAAGAAAACATCGCTTAGTGAGCGTTTCCGGCACTGCAAGAAACAAACCGAACGCGTCTGCAGCATCGGATTTGCAAGGGCTCGAATCATCGAAACAACGCGCACGGGGGAAACTGAAGCCAAACCAGGTCGTCCGCTAAATAGAAGGAGGACCAAGGCCGTGTGTCGTTATCGGAACACCGTGACTTCCCACAAAAGCAAGCTAAGTACAATTTTTTATTCATTTGGAGTAACTTTGAGTGTTTCCTTTGCAGGTCGAATTTCGTTATTCCTGTGGCTGAAGTTACGAGACATTCTTAAATCTTACTTTTTACAGAAATTATCTATATCATTGAGATTTCGCTACTGCGAGTTTTTATCTTTGAGTGTCTGTTTCCAGAAGTTCTACTGCAAATATCATAATCATATACTATGTTAACTTTATCATTTTGGGTGATTATTAATCCCTTACGTAAAAAATCATATTAAACAGTGAATATGCGTTTACGCAGTGGACGTCTGTATTTATACAGATGCATGGGTAGGGTCGTTAAGCACCGTAGTGATTAGAAAAACACACAAAAAACAAGTGGAACACCCGTACAAATCTATATAAATTAGAGGTAACACTATTTCGGGTCATGACAATAATATGCTACCTTTGCAAAGTCCCGATCGCAGTTTTAGCCTTGAGTTTTTGAGTTATATAAAATATCGAACCTCAATGACTCAACTCAACTTTAAAAATATGGCTGGATTGCAAGGAATAACATGTCTGTAAAAAACTTTCATCAGGCTAAATGCGCTGACCAGGATCCCTCACTATTTAAAATTTTAGCAAAGAATGAATACAAACAGTTAATATTGAATACGTAGTGATAACTTGTCTTATTAGTAATCGCTCAGTTCCTAATAGTTCGTCATTCATTGCTTTATACGTAACCAGCAACATAATGCTAAAAACACACAATACGTTGCGATGGTAATAAAGAGAAGGATCCTAATTATTACAAGAAGAAATAGAAACAGTAGCCTTTCAGAATCAAACAAGCAAACTCGGTTACTGTGTCACTAGTCAAGCGGTCAAGGTTAGTCAAAAACTGCCGAAGTGTTCAAAACATAGGCAAATTCCACACAATAAGCGACTCTAGCAGAGTGGGGAAAAGCGATGTTGGTTCATACCAATATCTTTTTGAATTAAAAAGGATTTTTCCTATGAAACACACGACCGTATAAGTAATCAGAGCAGGTTTTCGAATTTTTAATTTTAATACATTAAGTTATTATAATACTGGTGGATTAAGCCCAACTGTACGCGCCGTAAAAATTAGAATATCTTGTTTTATTTCTTTAGTACACGCAATAATCTTGTATTTACGGACTCACCGTCTGTTGTTCGAACTTCCTAATGAGAAGTCCGGATAAGCGAGCGTTTACAGATACCTCTATAGTTTATAAAAAACATTGATCTGTATCTAGTGTAATTGTAAGATTCATCTAGGGGTATACAAAATATTATCTTACATCCTGCAAAATAAGGCGTGTTTATCAAAGGAAAATCCTATAAACCTTCAAACATATTAAAATCCGTTGAACAAAAATGAGACAGTTAATCAAATAATAACTTATATAAAAGAACAAATACATTTGCTCATAAATCGTACATTGTTCAAATGACCCAACAGAATTCTCCCACAACCGCAGTCGTAGTTTGCGCGCAAAATCTCGAGAAGCATGCACCCTCGAATGTCTTAGTGCGTGTAAAAAGACTTTGCTGGGAAATGAAATTTTAATCCTTCCCGACACTCTGAAATATAACGATTTCCGCGAACAAAGCCCTAAAAGTATACATATCGTGGATACGGAAGTTATAAATATCGCATTTTTATTGTTGCTAATTTTTAATCACGCCCAAACCAGTGTGGATGAATCTCTCTGATAATCTATCTGAAGTAATATCCGTAAAGTCATTCAAGCAGAGGTGATTCAGCAGAAATTTTTTTTATCTTTTATCTGAATACCAGGAAGTTTCTCCACTAGCGAGTGATCTCTGGAAAAAACGGATGTAATTTAACACAAAATACGGTCTAAGGACAAACATAAAGCTATATACGTACCTTCGTGTAGACTCTCAATGAAATTTCAAAATAGAGATAAATGACGAAGTTGAAAAATGTTAGTAATAGGAGCCATTAGGAAATCAAATAAGCCCATATAATTTTTACCTCAAATGTCATGCCATAAAAGATCGGACTTGGCGTATCTGCGTAGATTCTGTCGCTTAAACAAGGAAACGACTTCCGATAGTTTCCAGTGCGATGTACCGACGACATCTTATCTCTGTTAGGTTAGAATAAATTTTTTTTCACCAACTTGGACTTACTTAAAGGCTTTTACCTGATACCATTACCTAAGTGATTGTACCTCATACACCGTTTTTTTCAGCACACTCAGGGGACATTATCAATTTTTACGTATGCCTCCGGCTTACGTTGCGCCCCAATTACAATATAGTGTTTGGAGACTTTTAGGGGATAACCTACATGCCTATATGGATGATCTTGCAATCTTTTCTAATACCTTAGAAGTACATTCACATAAAGTAGAGCTAGTGCTACAGAGACAAAGACAAATAATCTCAGAGTAAAATATCTAAATGTGAGTTTTTTAAAACCGAACATGTTTATCTAGGTTTTATGTGTCTAGTCAAGGTCTTAAAGTAGTCCGTGGTAAGGTGTCGGCTATTCATAACTTCCGGTACCTATTAACGTAAAAGGGGGATACAGCACTTTTGCGCTGTAGTGGGTATTACAATCGTATGTAAATATGTAACTCTTCAATCATGACAGCTCCTTTAACAGATCTTACGAAGAAGAGCGTAGATTGATTATGGTCTAAAAAGCATCAACAGGCGTTCGATATCTTAAAAGCGGAATAATGCAGCTCACCTAACTTAAAAATCCCTGATTTAAATAAGGAAAATTTTTTTTATTGCAACAGACGCCTCGGACCAAGGGGTAAGAGGGATACTACTTCAGCAATATGATAAACAGTTCTTCCCTATAGCTTTTTATTCACGTAAACTAAAGCCCTCTGAAAGTAAATATGCAGTAATAAGCAAGGAAGGGCTAGGTATCTTTAACTCACTAGTACATTTTAAGTTCATAATCTATGGCTATCCTGATAAAGTCCTTACTGAACATGAGTCCTTTACCGAGTTTTTCAAAGGCTTTAATCACAGTCCAAACAGGAAAACTCGGTGACAAATGATCATTCAGGTTATTGGAGCCAAGATAAGATATCTACCTGGGAAAGCAAATATCATAGCTGACGCATTATCCCGCAATCCCGCACCATACAGCAAAGAACCATTAATTGGACTAAATGATATAGAAACATCCGTGCCTATTGTTAAAACCGTATCTAAACAAGAAAATCCCTTAACCCAAGAGATCGCGAGCATTGAATATCTGGGTTGGAGCGCAGAACTGTTACAAACTGAACAAAGCAAGAGTCAACAGACATAACCCAAACAATAAACACTTCGAAACGGAAACAGAGTCAGCAGCAATAAACACCAAACAATAAACACTTCGAAACGGAAACAGGGTCAGTGGCTAAGCAAAAACAATAAACACTTTCGAGCAGAAACCCTAAAGCAAAAGTATACTTAAGGTATGTGTATCAGAATAATGTAATCAAATGTAATATTATATGTAGGTCTGTGACGAGGAAAACCCGAAGAACACAGCAGATGACTAACGACCAGGTAGTAGTAATAATCTTTCTCATACCAATCGTCATAAACTGGTTGCATTCCGTCATCCAGGGTTCCCTCCTTTTTCACAGAAAGCCAAATCACTGTTTTCTGGCCTACAATGCTTACAGATATAAAAAGCACATAACTAATTGTAACACGTGTCATGAAAACAAGGGATACACTAAGACACCTGTCAGTTTAGGGGCCTATCCTGTGCCAAATCAATCCTTGAAAGAATATACGTAGAATTATTAACAGAATTACGAGTTTGACAGAGGGAATAAACACTTCTTAGTGTTAATAGTTCCTTGACACGTTATATAGAATTAATAGCACTAAAAACAAACACCGCAATTGAGTGCGTTACGAATATTTATGAGTGCTAAATCAGTAAATATGGAATTCAACACATAATAATCTCAGACTCGGGTGGTGTAAATCAATAATAATCTCCTTAACACGTTGTGTGAATTCCTTTCCATTAAGAAAACCAATAATATATTTTATCACCCAGAGTCAATCGGTTTGGTAGAATAACTGATAATTAAATAGGAAGTGTCAATGTCTTACGAGTTACAACTCGTGATGTTGGATCCGACTGGATTATAGCGGTTCTCGCGGTTTTAAATACCTTTATCATATATATCTTGTATCTATAGAATTGATGCCGCAAGTAGCCTTATACGGTACGTCGCTAGAACACTTTTCCACCATATTCAAGCCAACCATAATTTATCAAATATATAAAAAAAATAAAAAAAAATATATAAATTAAATAAATAAATAAAAAAATAAAATAAAATAATATGGATACAAGTGGAGTCAATATAATACACTCCGTAAGAAGTCGGAAGGGTTACAAATTATAATAAAAAAGGAATCACGATAATATCAATAAGCAAAACGTAGCCATTAAATAAAATCCAAATATATATGCGTAAAGATTTGAACTCTAACTTAACGCTTTAGTAATGACAAATAAGCTAAAAGTTCAAACACATATCCAAAACCTACTGACATATTGTCTGTCCCGGTGATTTATATTCGTAGTCAATGAAAAAAAAAAAAATAAATAAATAAATAAACTAATAATAAATAAAATAAATAAAATAAAATAAAAGAGATTTTAAAGTCAGGAAGTCTAGAAGTGAAAATGTTATCTATGAAATAATCCTATATGAATCTTATACAGGGCTAATAATATATATAGAATTTGTATGGAAACCTTTTTCATATAGTTTGAATAAGGAATATTTATTTAACATAATGCCAACATGAAACTAATATATTTTTCAATTTTGGTACTGTTTTTTTTTTCAGACATTCTTCTCATGCGGGTGGAGAATTAAAACACTAAAATATCATTTGAAAATACTAAAGTCGTATCTCTTACAGCAAGTAACGTAACTCTTAGCTGGCTGAGAGCAATCTCCTGCCAAGTGACGACGTCATCATTGCCGTATCAGCATTTGTTCCTTTTAACCTCAATAATCTGCTTACACAGGCTTCATCTGTGTGTCGTCTCTGCTTGCAAAAGCAGATTGACTGGAGAAAGGAATGCTTAGTTCATGAACTTCACATGTGGTTCATAGGTCACATGACAGGCCACATAACATATTCTTATCCGTGTGTGTAATGCAATTAGTTAAGGACTTGTAATCATTTTAAAATTAATGAACAAAATAAGCAAATAGAATTTCTATAACAACAAAATGAATTAATTTTTTCTGAACCTCATAGACATTTAGAAGTATCACGATATGGATATGGATTATTTACTTGCAACATTAGCCTATTACAATTCAAGTAAAACATTCATGGGAAAATGTCACATTTTCTTGAAAAACCCAGAGTTTATTTAGAAATTAGTTACATAGTGGGTTTTTCGTTGCATCTCCTACCTATTAATAATGTTTAAAAGTTAACCTCAGAGGATGCGCACGAGAAAATTGAATATGAAACTTTTGTTAGGGCACATAGAATCATGATTAATCTTCTCTTTGACTCTTATGTTGCCTGGCAATCTTACAATTAGCTCCGTTTTCCACTTCTTTGTCTAGTAACTTACTACCAGTAATATCGAATTTTCTTTGAGATTCGTAATGATATCTATTTATTTTTATTAATTAATAGGATATTTTTACAAGTCATCATAGACCTGGATAGGTCACTCATTGTTAATGCCATGGATAAAAAAGTTTGTACAGCGGACTCTTTTGAATTCCGAAATATCAGCGAATTCATGTGGGTTAAGTCTGGTCTAAATGGCTCTCTCCCCTCCCCTGTATTTGGATGTCGTCTGAATTTACTTTGCCCTTGTGACAAGTATAATTTCACTTGCAGGCTGATTAATGGAACCTGGTTACAGTATCCTGCAGTACGAGAGTTTCACATCGCAACTTCAAAAAATCGTTCGTCGCAGCGGACGACTACAGTCAAGTAACAACCGCCTACAATGTGAAAGGAATTTCATGGACTTCTTCGACCGACACCGTATCTCGTCGTTAATCTCGTTTTAATGCGGAATGCTCCAGCGGCTGTCGGAATTCGACTACAAAAAGGGACATACTTCCGACAATTACGACCCGAAGGATATTCAACTCTACTTTGCTGGCGAAGGACTCGTGCTGGGATGTTTTTTTTTATTCATCGCGAACGTAATCGTGTAGCTTAGGGTGCAGAGAATAAGTATGAGCGCAAACAAAAAAAATAGAACGTTTGGAACCCGCCCAGGTCAAATTTTCCCCTTGTTTTAACCATTGAAAAAGGCCGTTTCAATTGGCTATAGGTGGTTGTCTGGAACTGTGTAATGGACGAAAAGTTGTTCGAACGCTAGTTAAAAGTGAAGTAGTATAACCTCGGTCATGTATCCTATATATATAAAGTATCATGTATCCTATATATAATTGATCATAAATAACAGAGTCGAAATATATCTTTGCGTGTACGCAATAGGAATCTCTTATATAAATGATCATAAATAACAGAATCTAAATATATTTTTTTTGCGTGTACGCAATAGGAATCTATTTAAAGTGCACATATATTAATCATAATTATATGAATCCATATACATATGTATAAACAAATCAGGTAGCCTATAATCAATCTGTACCTTTTTCTTACCATTATCTGCAGTTATTTATGAGTTAGTATATGAATTAATGAATCAGATATATAACATTTAGCATGAAAATCAACGAATCAATCAGAATAAACATTAATAATGTTATCAATTCATATATGAAAATTTTTATCAGTTAAAATATGATTTTTATCATGTTAATCTTCATTCTATGCAATTATCAGAGTACATTAGTATTTTCTGTAGCATAAGTATCTTAAAGAGATGAAGTGAAAAACTGTATCATTATATATATCATGTGATCACTATTATTTACCAATATCATTGTTTTATATTTTATTACTTGAATCAATTCATGTACACCATGAATTTTTATTTACTTATATATATATATATTCACATAGTGTCTGTATCACACTCCTATAAGTCAAATGCAAGTCAAGTTTGAGTAATATTCAGTAGTTGGTTTTGGTAGCTGACCGAGCTAATGTAAGTGTTTACATAATAAAAATATGGAATGTTAGTCCATATATATAAAAGTCTAAAACTAAAGAGGTCAACCAGATTGCTTGCAGGAATGTGATCAGACTAGAGACGCTAAAGATGACGTATACAATAAGTATGTAAGCTAAGATAACATGCCGTCACCTGTAGTCATTCAATTGTTTATAAACATTAGTCCAGCTCCCTGCTTGAGACAACTACACCGACCTATTATTCAAACGGCCTACGTGATCTGTAGCGTGTCTCATTCGATTGTGTGTTCGTATGAAACTATGTCATCTGATAGTATGTTCATATGTTCGAACTACTGTCTGTTCCTTCATAACTTGTAACAGAGATGGTAGACAGGCAGAACAGAGTTAGCTATCGTCATTAGAAGACCTGTACCTCTTTACCTAAGCTTTATCATGTAGAGGAATAGGATTAGCCATCATCATTGGCAGAAGCGATCAAGCTATCGTCATAGAAGACTTGTACGATCATACCTGATCTTCATCATGTAAAACTTCGGAAGAATATACTATTTTTATACCTTGTGTTTTCTACAAGAACCTCACCGAACCATGAGTTTAACACATCGTCGTAAAGATAATACCGACTTCGTAAGTGATCTACAAAACCCCAGACACTCCATTGAAGATGGAAGTGCAATACCAACCGACTTAGCGTATAGATTATCGCTAGTCTAACATTACCTCATAGGGCGCCTTATCATACAAGGCAGAGACCTAATATATATACTACAGACACTACTAGCGAACGTAAACAGCTTTGATATTACAGATCCACCCACAGGCGGATGTCAATGTAGAAGTGGCATTCAAAACTCATTTGGCTAAAAATCACAATATACTCTCAAGTGACTACAGATCCTCACCTGACAGGTGCCAGGAAATCTCATTAGCACTACTGTTTTTTACTAATATGATAATCCTATACATCTTTCTACTGTCTACCTTAAAATGTAAATAATTTACAGATATCATTTGGTATTAAAAGATCAAGTTTACATATCCCTTGACTGATATTCATATAATGGCTGTAACTTTTACAAAGCTAGATTCAATGATATTCCTTTCATGTGCGTTATTAGAAAACGCAATCCTTCTTGCCCTTCCTAGTTGATAGCATGATTGTCCTCACAAACATGTACAAAAATACTACTGTTCCCCCCTCTATATCTCACACATTTTTTATGCTGTTCTATTCTCTTTTAATATGCATTATCCGTTTGGCCAATATAAAAGTTGTCACAAGACGTACATGGAATTTTATTTACACATCCTTTTATTATTATCGGGAGAGTATTTGATAAGTACATGTTTCATTGTTTTATTCTTCTTAAATGCGACGTTAACACCAAAATTCTTTAGAAGAAGGGGGATAACTTTCATATTACTTACATCTATGTTTTTAACCGGATTACGTATATTTAGCCTTAGTATATTGATGAGGAAATAGGTAAGGTTGGGAATACAGACAAGACATTGAAATATCCTGACAGTGTATTAAAACGTACATTAGAAGCGACAAAAAAGACTATGTATCATAACCAAAAATAACCTTAAAGCACAAAAAATAATACAAACTTCGCACTATCTGAAACAGAAAAACAGTTAACGAAGTTTTTGTCCTGTTAATGGATATTCATTCTTCAGAGTGTCGTACATTAATTTGAAAATAAAAGCCAAATGTAACTTTTTTTAATGAATGGAATATTTGAATCGTTGTCAGCTTGTATACTTAGGCTTTTTTTTCTGAAATTATACGTAAAGGAAGAACTATTAAAATTATATATAAAAAAAAATTCAAGAGAGGCACTCTAGGACCTTGCGTATGTTTGCCAAACTTGGGAGGGGCCTTCGTAATGCAAACTGGCCCATGTCCATTATTGTTAATGCATTCTTTTAAGGTTATTGGGAATCTCTCTCTCTCTCTCTCTCTCTCTCTCTCACATTTTCATGCTGTAATCATATAAAAGTTTCTTCATTCTGAACTAAGCATTTTCTCTTATTAAAGTACGGTTGCCTTGGACATCGTTTGTATTAAAGTAAACGAAAGAAACCCCCATTTCTCTCTCTCTCTCTCTCTCTCTCTCTCTCTCTCTCTCTCTCTCTCTCTCTCTCTCTCTATCCATAGATTCTTGTATGATGTAATCATATAGCAGTTTCAGCATTCTGAATGAGGCATCTAAATACTGTTGCCTTTGGCAACATCCCATGTGAAAAGTCTGTATGTAACTACGTAAAGACGAAGAAAATTTCTCTCTCTCTCTCTCTCTCTCTCTCTCTCTCTAGTCATGAAAACCTCACCACAACTTCGCATAACCTATTTATAACTTTGACGCACCGCAGTGATGAAATCGTATTTCATTTCGCCACTGATCATTGCATGTAAAATTCGTAGCTGTATGTATTTATGTATGCATTTCATTTCAGAGGTCTGGATAAACTAATCCTTTATAACAGTAATAAGTATTTCATAAGTTTACTTATTTCCATTTCTTTATTGCATTAATAATATACTGAGGTGCCTCTTCAATAAATAGTTCAATATATAATATATAGTGCAAGAAATTTGACAAGGAAGAAAAATATTTAAATTTTCCAACGGATTTTATGAAAAGTAAAAAAAATAAATATCCTGAAAAGAACATAAATTTATTTAATAAATAATGTGAGCCCAACCTAAATCAAAACCTATTAATCTACATAACACATATGGATGCGTAAATGATAAAGGGACTGTTCATTTTAAGCCAGGGAGCCTAGAAAATGTGTATTTAGCAACATCTATCATCAGAATACATGCACGGAATAAAATACGAAAAACTAAAATATCTGTACCGACAGAATCAAGATAAAATTCTGACCTTTGCTGCAAGCCTGCAGCAGGAAATAAAAATCTCGAATAAAACTCGGATTTCATCCTTGATAGGCCATGAATACGGCAGCAGTCATGAATTTCAGCCCCTCCCCCTCCCCCACATCCTTTTTTCCCCGCCAGGATCCCTCCACCGCTATTACCTGCAAGGTTACTGGCAGAATTCTAGACAAACTTAGGAAAATGAGCCAGCCGAGATGTCGTCGCGTAGACATCCATTTGGGGTGTTAAATTTCCTGACAACCTTCTCAACGTTTCTCAAAAAAACAGAGATCTGTGATAAGGACTTGTAAAGCAGGTTCTTGTTCCTAATGAGATACAGCTAAAGATACAACGCATTTTTTGAAGGTAAAATTCATGAAAAAGCAACAATTACTTATTTCCCCTAGACTAAAACACAGCTTTAAACTTGTCGTCAAACAACTTCAAATAAAAGAAAAGGAAATTTTACGTTCCATAGATACATACTAAAATTTATGGGTCTTGACCGGTTGAGCAACAATAAAGTGTTACAGAACTTCATCAGGAAGGTCAAACTCAGACGAGTTTTTAACGTCTCCATAACCCTACTTCTGTAAGGAAACAGTAAAAGCCGTCCGCAGTCGATGACAGAATGTAAACGCTGCGGCAATATACGTTGGAACCAGTACCAGTTTTCAATCCAGGAGTTCAGGCGCACAGAAATAGGAGGTAGCTGAGAATAAACTTATTTCATGATGTCTTGTAATCAGAACAAATGACAAAACCATTTTACACCCAAAATTCTTAAGAGTAAATGCATGAACGTTTAGGCATACTTTACTAATTGGTGGTAGGCCAAAGGCCTTGGGAAATCGCATTAGAACCGTCATTCTCTATTTCGTATGACATGTGAAAAGTTTCTAAGGGAATGAAGATGTATACATATATTTCATTACATAAATATATACGATTTTATTGGGATGCTGTAATTATGCATCGCTGACAAGCATACTGCTGCCTTTTTAGAGCATTTCACCTCTTAGTCATCATGGTTACAAACTAACCCTGATATCGAATCCTTGTCTCAGAAAATTCGCCTTAGTACACTTTTAGCTCAACATAATACGACTAGACATAATCTCTTTGTTTCTGGCCGCCATCTTGGATTCTGACCATTATATAATGAATTCCAGTTAGATTCATATTCTTAAAAGAAATTTTTACAAAGGAAAGTTTTAATGCCAATGTTAACTTTTTACGCAAAGCTGAGTGAGCAATTCAGTTTTTAGGTTATTTTGGTCCCTGTTGTGTAACACAAATGCTGTGTCACTACATCATCCCCGTCGCCCCCGAGTACTGTTATATACAAGAACAACAGGAGGCGCCTTGTGCTTCACAATTAAAAACAGCAAGATCAGCGTAAAATCGTCTTTGGGAAGCCGAGCGAGAGAAGCTCATTATAGACTATCATTAAGATCCTCGAAACAAGGAGGTCGGCTGAGCAGAAAATGTATTCGATTATAATACATACTTTGTTGTGGATGATGAGGGAGGAAAAGATGTTTTGAAGATGAAGAAAGGTACAATACAGAAGACAAGAGACAAAGGAAGATTAGCAGAGGTTAAAGTGAAGGGAAAAAGTCATTAAACGGGCGGCTGATCATGTAAATAGTACCGAGACAATAATATGCAAATGAAACATTGAGGGAATATTAACTAAATTAAGGGTATATGTTTGCGGAGATGTGGGGAATGTTAATAACAAAAGATACGGAGCTGTTCGAAATGAAAATATGTGCTTGAAGAAATAGAAAACTCCTGCAGAGCAATAGAAAACAAGTCTTTGTGACAAGTGGGAATAAGTATAATGCAAAACGGAAAATGCTTGTCACTAATTAATACTTTTGTTACTTCTCGTTCAGAATTATGTATTTTGCCTATATTCTAAGTCGATTTTTTATTGCTTTGGAAATAATAAATTGTTCTTACTAAATTTCTCAATTAATTCAATATCTTTTTGTATAACGGCGACCTCATATTTATCATGTTTCTTCAATGAAATTTGCGAAGGTAAAAGAAATGGGAAAGAGAAGAATGTTTACGCTCACCCTTTCAATAACTAAATTCAGGCAGATGCGCTGATCCTTCCCAAGCTTAAAACAGACTAAATACACAAATATTATATGCCTGGAGTATAATTTGCATATCGCTTCAAATGTATATTTTAGCGCAATACGATACCGATAGTCATTTAACTTTCCACTCTGTTAGAAAGGCAAATATTCCACAAGCTATAATAGTCAGTTTATATGCAAATCACAACTATATTAATAAGAGACTCAGAGGTTCAAAGGATTTTTTTTTTTCCTAATAAGACTAAAGGTTTACTAGCTTAATATTTATCCGTCTAATACCTATTCTTTTTTGGAAGTTGATAGTGTACGAGTATTTATTTGAGAGGGCACTGACATACACAAACACCATATAAACACATACATACAGGCGCGCGCACGCTCACACACACACACACACAATATATATATATATATATATATATATATATATATATATATATTATAGATATATATAACGCCACATGTGCATAATTAAGGACGGAAATTAATGGACAAATAGTTAATCTCCTGCACTTTCCAAATCCTATTAAATGACGGAGAATAATTCTAAATCGGTCAAATAACAGTGCGATCATTGTCAGAGGGAGTCGTATTTATGATAAATGGGGATGAAATTAAAGTGTCATTGACTGGAGAGTTTTGCCCCATCTATTCGATTACGTGAACTAAACGATAATGAGATCCGATTTGGTGATGTTGAAAAAGCAAATAAAAGAATGAAATAATGGTGTGAGATTAAGCAGACAAAGCTAATTGCGTGGAATCGAAATTTTAATTAATAGAATTACGGATTGAATGTAAGAGTATGAAAATTAAATTTTACGATGGAAACTGAAGATGGTTGTGATAAAAATGAGAACAAAATTTGGTACCCCTGAGTCGCATTGAGCAATCAGCGTTACGTGTAGATTGACTGGAATGATAAAATTGGAGGAATATATATATATATATATATATATATATATATATATATATATATATATATATATATATTGTTTGATTTTAAATTTCGAAGTAATGTTTCAATTTTCCTTCGTGGCTGTAACTTTGTTCATTTATATATATTAATTTATTTATTTATTTATTTGACGCTTATACGTTCTTTAATAGAAAACTGTGCCACAAACAATCATTAGCATCATATTCCCTCTGCTATTACATTAATCTTGATTTTACTATTTATTTACCAGAAGGATATTCCAAGGTTACTCTTGAAGATTTCGTAAAACAACCTCTCTGGAGAAAGAGGGAGACAGACGGAGGGTGAGAGGAAATAATATAATAATTATCAAGAATAATAAGGTGAGGAATTTTTTTCCACCAATTATTGCAGTTCCAACAGGAAAAGCATGATTGACAGGTACGTAAACAAACTGACAGATATTTCTGTCCAATAAATTTAATGATAGTGAAAAGAAAACTGAGAGAGAGAGCAGTTCGAATTCGCTTGAAACCTACTTATGCTCAGGTTTAGTTTACTACAATTTCCTGCCTTTCTTCCAGGTTCCCTAACGAATAACAATTTAACAGAGATAATTAGTCTCGTTACAGAAGAACTATTCCGTCTCCTTCTTTGAGGATGGAATGGGGAGGCACCAATGGGATAATTCCCTTTTTGAATTAACGTTGACGAGGGTCCTCATTTCCCAATGGCTACCGCGATGATTGCGGTGTTTCTTTTAACACAGCGTTTAGCATGAAAATTTTATTGTTCATCAAAGCTTATGTTAGCTTTTCTTTCCCCTCGTTATTTAAAAAAAAAACTTTTCTTTCTTTTATGAATATATTGGGTTGGAAGATTCATTTCTAAAATAAGTAAATAATTGAGTAGGGTTTTATCCCCGAAATGTAAACCTGTTATATTACTACATCTTTTTAGATTATTTTTGTATGCTGTTCAGTGGATGAAGCCGGTTTCATGACAAGGAGTAACTCTTAGACCTTATATAGAGGAAAAATCAGACGGTTAGATATACTCGTAAGTGGTAAACATGCAGCAGGGAGAGGGCGCATATATGTAACCAAAGAAAAATTAATATACTCAACTTGTAGAGGAGTTTTGCTGTGTTCCAAGTAATATCCAGAGAAAAGGAGAGCCCTAAAAAAAATGAGAACCTGAACCATTATAGAGAAATCCAAGACTAAAATACCTGCTAAATGTGCACATGAATTACACGTTAGGAATTAATCTGAATTGCAAGGGGCCAAGCGGTTGCGTGATTGAGATCTAACAGATAAACCATCAATTAAGACATTCATCCTATTTTATCTCCTTTTTCTTGACATCTGTAAAAACAGATGTCAAGAAAAAGGAGATAAAATAGGATGCACATTTCCCTGAGTTGGGGGAGTCATAAAGTTAATCATGTAGGAAAGTTAGGATGAAATACTTAACCCGAGTAATAAAAGTGATGAGTATAAACATTCTTGTAGTACTGTCCAAGACAACCAAAGTTTTACCCCATTCTTCTTCCTATTCAGTCGTTTAATTTGATATATATATATATATATATATATATATATATATATATATATGTATGTATGTATGTATATATATATATATATATATATATATATATATATATATATATATATATATATATATATATATAATTTATACATTGTGAGTGATATCATTGAGCCCTTATCCAACACAGTTACTTATTATTACTAATACTGAATTTGTTTTTATAAGCAGGACATTATTTGATTTTTATGATAGGCATAAAATACATTTGTGTTTTTGCATCATTCAGTTTTCAGATGAGGACGTTTTTTCTACGCATTTTACATAGCATTCCTACATATTTTGCTTTTATTGCTCAAGATCTGATTACACCATTTCTAACTTCCCATAAGTAAAATATATGTTTAAGTTAGTCACAATTCAAGCACTCCCTTTCTGCAAAGAAAATACGTATCAGGAAGTGGCAATAAGAAAAGTAAACATGACATTTCAATTCCAGACGTCAAAGAAGAGCATAATAAAGCGAAAATAAACTAAATTTTTCTTACTACTCTCTCCTGACCTTTCCGGAGAAGCAAAGCAGGTAAGAGAATGAGAAAAATGCGAAAGTGAAAGTGCCTGGCAAACATGAAGGTTCTGCAATTTTTAGAAGCACAAATGGAAGCAAACGGGACATTCCTTCCCTCCAACAAAAAGAGCATTTTCTTTCTTTTACGAGCCACGGGAGGTTCGGCACGCGGATTTGCCTTCATAAAATCGAACCAAACTCAGGTACAAACGCACATTACATGCAAATGCCGGCCCCATCAAGTGGCCGCAACTTGTGACTCTGACAAATAACATTTATTCCCATACCTCTGCCAAAGGGGTTAGCGTTCATGTTTGGCTAAAATGAAATTTCTCAAGATTTTCTGAATGAGTTTCAAGTTACTGAAAATACAATAAAACAATAATTTTGATCTGTAAATTTCTTATAAAGGCCAACCCATGGAGGTATATATAATTCAGACACCATTTAATAAAAGCTACTCTTTTACCTCTTATCAGTAAATTTTAATTATTTTGCGGTTCATAGATAATGAAAACAAGGGCACAAAGCTTCATAAAGCATTTAATTTAATCAGTTTCTATTGAACCAACACCCATTTCATCCAAGAAATACCCTTGAGGATGAGGCAACACAGAGCAGCGTGTTTGGATTCGTAAACAACTGGCAAAAGTTCCAAAACAAATATTTCATATGACTGTGGTTCCTAAAGAAATATTTCATAAGACAGTGGCTCCAAAACATTCCACCTCCAGGCCCTTAGTGGGTTAACCTACTTTGATACTAGTCACAGAATCGAAATCACCATTGCTAGTATTAGCTCATTTCTTCAAAAAAAGGCATTAGCTCTATTTTTAATTTGCTGATATAATTGTGAACACTAGAGCGGATAGAAAGCCACAAATATTTGTTCATGACTAGGTCCCAAGGGTCTAGCATTCAACGTAAAACTGTTCCCAGATGAGTGGGTATATCAGGTTTTAGAGTCCCTGCTATAAAATACTCGAAAATGATATCACCTTTGCCATGTATTCAAATTATTCATGATTTCCGTCTGTGCTTGTTTTCATATGCTAGGTTTTCAGTGATTTCTAGGTAGTTGTAGATCCTTGCCAATGGGAAGTCATTTATTTGTGCAATTAGTTTTAGTCAGTATCTGTATTGCACCTCACTGTAACATCTACCTACATACTTTTAACATCCCGTAATGAGCACGATTCACTCACAGTACCTTTCTTTCCATCCGTAAAAATATTTATTGGGTTTCGGAACCTTTCTCTCTTTCTCTTGGGCCTCACAGTAACTTTTTTCCTTTTTTTCGGTCCCTTTCTGTTCTTTCGGACAGGACTGTCTATACGTATAAGATCCCATTTGTTTTCGCGAAGTTGTCCTTGAGAGGAGAAAATAGTGAAATGCTGCGAAAAGCGTATTTACTCATCGGTTTCTGCTAATGGCATCAGATGGAGTGGGAGACATCGCCCTCCACTCGAGCTCCGAGAATGCAAGGGTAAAATGTGGAAGAGTTGTGGCAT
>NC_087212.1:67231767-67259267 GCF_015104395.2 Macrobrachium nipponense | reverse complement strand
GATGTGTCGTATTATGGTTATCTTTTATCCAGTTCGAGCTTTTAATTTATGTTTTTTTTATTCTTTTTACGTTTTTTTTGCAGATTTTAGATATTTTAAATCATTCAAGCACTTGAAAATGTTGTGAGTGTTATCTTCATAGTCTTTTATTTCTTAATGTTATTTTTCCATCGCCTTCCATCTTGATGGATCTAAGTAAGAGAACTGGCCATTTCAGCTAGCTAGCTTATTGTTTGATTTGTTGGTTTATTTTTTTATCAATCTTCTACTAAGTTGTAACTTAGGAGAGCCAGTATTAAATGTCATCGTTCCAAAATATTTGGAAGATTCATGCCTATTAATCCTTTCTATCCTTTCTACATTTTATGGTATGTCGTCCCTCTATGGATATTTCATTCTTAATACCACTACATGTCTTAGGTTTGTCGAGTTCCATTTCTCTAGGTGTTTGATGCATTCGATTAAGTGTGCTTTCCAGTGTAATATTTGCATAAAAGATATCCTTAACAATGTTATCTCAGTCCTTCAGGGTACGGATGTTTATTCCTACAATTTGTCTTCCCTTACTTCTTCCGCCCTCCCCCTAGTATTTAATCCCTCTGCTGCAGCATACTCGGGCACATGCAACGAAAATAGTGATCAAACTGTACCAATACATAGGGAATAAAGACCTGAGGGTGATAAGATTAAAAAAGGTATTCACTTCGCATTACGGCAAATCTCTTCTATAAGTGATTCCCTAACGAAGAGACTCTTGCTTCTCTTGCTTAGCTAATACTAAATTAATAATAATAATTTTTGGTTAACATTTGTCAACAAGTTTTGCTGGAATGTAATAAAATCTACGGAAATCTTATTCACCTCTTTTCATGTTAATTATTCGATTAGAATGTGTTGTTGTTGTTGTACGTACAGACATGAATCATTTTTTTGTGCTTCTGCAAACGTTGAGGCCAAACACCGTGGTATCATTTGTCTTGTCTCCTGTCTGGGAAGAGAAATGTCGCTTACATGTTCTTCATGGCAACTAACCATTTACCTCCGACTAAACAAACTACGCCACGCATTGTATGACTTGACGGTCGCGCGACTCTACACTTGCTTTTTTTTACTATAAGATTATTTTTTCTTTTACATATGAGAGGAAGAAGAATTCGTTAATTGAAAGGTTGGGAGTGTTAGTGAAGGATGTGTGTTTTTATTGTTGTTGGAATTTTCACTCTCGTTCGGTATAAAAAAGATTCATGTTAATCAGTTGTGATATAAGTATGGGACACTTGGGTGGATTTGTCCGCATCTTAAACACACACACACACACACACACACACACACACAAGTATGTAAGTAATACTTGGCCTCTGTGGTTGGATACGGTAGTAAGTCACGGTTGTGTTTTAATTTATTTAATAAAGGAATTTTAAGCCTTTAATAGTTTTGTCAGTCTTTTTACTTAACACACACGCGAACACTTTTGTCGTAAGTAAAAACACACACTATTCGATAATTCCATTTCCTAAGGTTTTAGGAAATGGAATTCGTTACTGTTGCTTGTATTTCATTCCCATTACATGTAAATGTATATTCTTTCTTATTGTTAAATTTTACGTGAGCAGGTATGGGATTCGAAGACCTGGTTACGATCAGTCATATGAAATGGGTCACTCACAAGAAAATGAATACTTTCAGATTATCCATGAAAACAATTACAGCTTTTACATGGAACCAGCCATGTATTTCTAGATACATACACTCTACGTTCTTGCTCTTACCTTTTACACACACACACACTAAATCATGAAGAAGAATGCAACAAAAACAGGGGATGCACACTGCCATCTTCAAAACTGGATTCATTTCTTGCATGAAGCCAACATTTAAAGAAAATAACCTACCGGGGGTACTAAACATAAATGCGAGATCGATATTATTTTCAGAATTCCCATTAGCCCATATGCTAAAAATGCACGGCTGGTTCTTTGTAAAAGCTGTAATTGTTTTCATGGATAATCTGAAAATATTCATTTTCTTGTGAGTGACCCATTTCATATGACTGATCGTAACCAGGTCTTCGAATCCCATACCTTTCCGTCCACAAAGATATAAAAAGGAAAGCTGAGAGCAAAACTACTTTAAGATCAAGATATCCCACATAGGATAGCATGCTCACGTAAAATTTAACAATAAGAAAGAATATATATTTACATGTAATGGGAATGAAATACAAGCAACTGTAACGCATTCCATTTCCTAAAACCTTAAAGTCCCTTTAATTAACAATAAAAAAACACATGTACTTGCTGACATATCCACATAAGCGAAGCATAATCTAAAAGTGTGTGTTTCTACTTACGACAAAAGTGTTCGTGTGTGTGTTAAGCAAAAAGACTGACAAAACTATTAAAGGCTTAAAATTCCTTTATTAATTAAACAGAACCGTGGCTTACTGCCGTATCCAACCACAGATGCCAAGTATTACATACATAATTGTGTGTGTGTGTGTGTGTGTGTGTGTGTGTATGTGTGTTTTAAGATACTGACAAATCCACACAAGTGTCCCATACTTATATCACACACACACACACACACACACACACACACATATATATATATATATATATATATATATATATATATATATATATATATATATGTGTGTGTGTGTGTGTGTGTGTGTGTGTGTGTGTGTATGTATGTATGTATGTATGTATGTATGTATGTATATATATATGTCTGCGTTTGTGATAAGAGTTATAATAAGCACTGTTTTCCTCTCTGTCGGCCGAACAAAAACAAAATACGTTTCCCTTTGCTGTAGAATACCAAGCAAGCACAACTTCTGTGCTATAGAAATTAGAGTTGAGAAACTGCACCGTTTTACTTGACAGGAATTTCATGTATCATAGCTTTCGATATCAGGCAGTCAATTCTAGGATGAATTAATTCAGTTATAAATAACGCGAGTTCTTAGGAAGTGTAGATAAAGGTAGAGGAAGAACTGGTATAAAAATTATTGACGAGTAAATGAAAGAGAAAGGGAAATGAACGAAATAGGAAACTCGAGGCAACCCAGGTGTCAAACTCCATTTTAATCAGTCAGAGAAGACTGTGTTATGTCTGCTTCCCTAAGGAGGGTTAACTCGTGAATATGTAAGGGTTTAATGGATTGCAATGTAGCAATGAAATGCTGTAGATCTCCTCTCCCGAGTGACACTGAATTTTCATGATGTTCCCGGATATGGTACCTAGCTTTTGGTTATATTATCTTTTAACAGGTATGAATATGTATACGCACACATGTACACACGCACGTGTATATTTACTGATATATTATAATATATATATATATATATATATATTATATATATATATATTTATATGTATATATATATATATATATATATATATATATATATATATATATTATTTTATAATGTATGTGTGAAAATTTGTATATCATATATGGACTGTCTTGTGACTGAGGAGCTACTGTTCCCTTTTTCTTTCAAACCAAATAAATCTTCAACATCTTATGTAATAAATCTTTTGGAAAAGATGAGGTATTTTTAGTCTGCTCATCCATTATTGGTTTTGAGCTGATATTGAAACACTGAGATGGAATTGGTGGTGCTATAGTTATAGGTCTCTGTTTTTGATTAACAGAGGTACATACGTTTATCAACTGTTACGATACGCAGAAAGTTAATCGTATTATATTCCTATCCTGTTTGATTTGATGTGTTTTTGATTAGTTATCCCCTCAAAATGGTGTAATTCCATTTCAGTTTAAGCTTGTGCATTTGTCTGTTGACAAGTGGTTACTGACATGTTGATAAGAATTATTTATTAATTCGTGAAAAATATGTTGATCTACGGTTCATCGTTTTGTTTCAAAATTGAACTTTAGTTAATATTCTTTCTATTATTTTGTTATTTTGTGATCCATTACTATCACATTATTCTCACGATGAAAACAGTGGAAAGATCGCTCCTTTCAAAGCATATATGACATTTTCACATGACGTAAATAAGAGAGTTAGTTAACAGCACTTTTTTATGAGATATATTCAGTTTTATTTATCCACAGCGACGATCCGAAAGGTGAGAATTTACGTCATTGTGTTTTATCTTTGTTAAAAAAAACAAATACTATATATCAGCATTGGAAGAGGTTAGCCAGAGTGCGTTTCTTATTACACGTAGATAAAGCAAGATTCACCGAATGAAAAATTTGTAATTTGCTGCTTGGTATTGTTATTACACGAATAAAATGCATCTTTCGAACTCTCACCCACAGATAGTGAAAAGATCCAATTTTAATGGAGAATATGGTGATTTTAGGGATTTTAGTCCTAACCGTGTGTTTTAATATCAAAACTAGTATAAGCTATAACTCGGCAGTATGTTATATTGTGTTGCAGTTGCAAATGACCTGCAAGTGTAGTTACTATGAGTAATTGTCACTTGATTCTCAGATACTTGGAGATACGTTTCCTTAATTGCACAGAGTAATATTTGTTGCGTTTAGCCAAGGGCGGGATAGATTACTTAATTAAAAGGACTAAGGAAAGTATGAATTGACGTGGGCAACAAAAAATTTATAAAATTTTACGTATATGATTGTTAATATAATTCTCTAAATAACATTTCATATCTAAAGCATACGCTTATAGAGTAATTCCTCTGTAGTTGATGGGAGTAGTAATTATTCATTTATTATTAGTTCATTAGATGAAACCTATTTAAATAGAACAAGCCCACGAGCCATTGAGTTGAAATTCAAGCTTCCAAAGAATGTTGGTTTCAGCCTCCTACCACAGGACCCACGCTGCAGCAGTTACTGAGCGTGATACAGAGCCAGTGATTTATATATATATAATATATATATATTAATAATATATATATATATATATATATAATTATATATATGTATATATTATATATATATATATATATATATATATATATAAATATGTATAGTATATATATATATAATATATATATATAGATATATATATATATATATATATATATATATATATATATATATATATATATATATATATATATATATATATATATATATATATATATATATATATATATATATATATATATATATATATATATATATATATATATATAATGTGCGTGTATATATATTAATGCATTTTTTTGCCAGCGCACATGAAATTTACCAAATTATCATGTTTATGCAGGTGCAAGAACATTCTCGCAGCTGCAAGTCAGCAAATACGTAAGCAAATGCAATAAATATCCACATTATGTACATCTAAATGCGCATGTTCGCCCCCTCCTTGGGTTACTTGAAGTGCAAATTGCATTAAGGAAACCGTAGTCTCTGCCTATCAGCTGAGCTGTTGTGTATGGATTGTCCAAACTGTTGTTGATGTTACAGATTTAGTTGAAGCTAATTCGGTTTGGCTGTGTGTTCGCCAGATTTCCTCAGCTTTCTCCTGTGAATGCAAATGTAGCAAACAAGGGCAGAGTTGCCTGCTACGAGCGTTTGGTATTGTACATGCAGATTGACCTTATTGCGCAAATATTTGTACGATTATGCACTTGCATTTAAACCTTTAGTCCCTTCCTAGAACGTACTCCTTAAACTTTTGATTGAAGGAATCGTAATGAAATTGATAATCATGAATAAGTTAATGGGTACTATTCATACAGTAACGTCTGATTCCATGTCTCGGTGATTTGTAAGTGTGCGAGATTGCGCGCGCGCGCACACACACGAATTCATATAGAGATTAAATCCGTTTTATGAACACAAGTCGATTTTTTTTTTCTATGCTATACTATCGATGACGTAAAATTGAAGATTTTTAAAAGTTGAAGTACGTTTCCGTTAACGTTAAATTGACGTTTAATCAAGATGGATGTGTTCTGTTAAAATATTTATTTGCCTTTGAATTCCCCCTCTTGTGTCTACAAAAACATAAACCTCTTTCTTTAGGACGTACAAGAATGGTGACTCAAAATATGAGAGATGTTTTTAACGGAGAGGAGTAGTATGCATAAACAATTATTATTAATATTATGTGCACATCCCTGATTTTTATTCCACTTATTACTCGTGTCTCCAAGATTCTCGCCATTTCCACCCTCATGTGGACACAGATGAAATTTTCCTATTCAATTTACATTCAAGAGATTCGCTTCACTTACCTGAAGGAGAATTAGTTCAACAATCCCTCTGTGCATCCCTACGTTTGTTTGTATTAGAGCTGTGGTTCTCAACCTGGGGGCCATAGCCCCCAAGGGGACCATGGCAAGATTTAGGGGGGCCATGGTGGGCTGTTGCAAATTATACATTTCTAAATAATGTTATGAATCTGAATTTAAAAAAAAATTGCATTACTGTCCTGGCAAAAAAACGTTCTTTTTTAATTGATTAAGCTCCAGAATTGGTAAAGGAAAGTCGGTACCGGGAATGTTGCCATATGTGAAAACCTTTCAGCTGCCCTTGACGAGAATGAAGAAGATAGTCTGCTTGACCAATGACTTACCTGAAATCACTCAGCATCTGAGATCCTTGGAAAGTGAACTTGATATGTAATACTTCCCAGAATTCGAGGAGGAAGAAGGGAAGTTGGTAAGGAATCCATTCTCTGGCACTCTTGATATTACTACCATTCCTAGTGATGTTAGGACGAGTTCCTTGAGCTCAAACATGATTCTGCTGCCAAAGATCTCTATGAAGAAAATTCTCTGAATGTATTTTGGTGTTCGATGTATCAGTCATATCCAAAAGTGAGATTGCACTTCGACTACTCTTGCCTTTTTCAACTACCTATTTATGTGAGTCTGGTTTCTCCACCCTTCTACAAATCAAGAATCAGAGCCGGAACCAATTGGATTTGGACCCCAACATGAGATGTGCATTGTCAGTGACACAATCTCGGATTTGTCAGCTGACTGAAAAGAAACAATATCAGTCTTCCCACTGATGTGTGATAAATCATGCAGAGATTAATTGTACTTTTTCCCAACCAAATTCAAATTTGCTGTTGGCCGGCTGCTAGTCTTCTGTAGTCTAGTGATGTAAGTTACGTAATAAAACAAGGGTGTTCTCTCTCTCTCTCTCTCTCTCTCTCTCTCTCTCTCTCTCTGTTTTTTTTTTTTTTTTTTTTTTTTTTTTGCAGGGTGAGATTTGGGAGAAAAATGTTGATAATTCATGAAGGGGGGAATGGAGTGGAAAAGGTTGAGAACCACTGTAAATTTAGAGTCATACCTTTTCCGCAACCGCTGTTGTTCACCTTTCTTCGCTAATTGATTTTTTCATTTTCTTGTTCATTGCTTATGAAGAATTTTAATGAAAATTGCTTGAAATAAATTTCCACTACAATTTTTATCACACACACATACACACACACACACACACAAATCAGGAAAGAAAGGTAAGTAACAATTCTCATTCCTGAAGTGAAGCGAATCTCTTGAATGTAAATTGAATAGGAAAATTTCATCTGTCTCCACATGAGGGTGGAAATGGCGAGGCTCTTGGAGACACGAGTAATAGGTGGATTGAAAAGCAAAGATGTGCACATGGCATTATTAATAAATTGTTTGCGCATACTACTCTATTCCATTGAAATATCTCTCATATTTTGAGTCACCCTTCTTGTACGGCCTTTGGGTAGGATGGGGATTTCAAAGAAAAATAAATATTTTAACAGCACACTTATTTGTTGGTTAAGCGTTACTTTAATGCTAACGGAAGCTTACTTAATATTTTATATGTAATATTCGGAGCTCTGAAAGCTTAATCAACTAAATGAAAGAAATCATATATATATATATATATATACTATAATATATATATATATATATATATATATATATATATATTAGAGCTCTGAATCCTTGAATCCTTAATAAACTGAACAAACCGGTTTTGTAAGTTACTGAGTGATCATAAAACTCGGGTACTTCCTACTAAGACCTGTGTAACATTACATTTATTGCGTTTCAATAATAAACATTCCGTCATCTTTAGGGGCGAGGGAAGAGAAGGATATAAAGAATGTTATTAATATTATTACTCGAATTATCAAGTATTATTATTATTATATTGCTTTTAGAAAGAATGTTTATTATAAATGTAAATGGAAATACGTTGAACAAAATGCAAATTCTGCTGAGTAGTCATCATAAAAAAAAATTTGGGAAAAATTTCCATGTATGTTTCGCCTGACATGCCGAGACAATGTGATTATGAGCGAAAGCCTGCATATTATTTGTCTTGTGCAATATTTGCAGTTCAAAGTTTCATGAGTAATAAATGAACCAAAACGTAACATGGAGTTCCAACTGCAACTGATAAATTCGAAATATACTCTATTAAAAATAGAGCGTCAGTGCATTCCTGTAATATATCTGGTTTGAATAAAATCCTATAGATATAAGAAAAACGACAAGATATTTTCGAATTTTACGCATTTATAGTAAACTTTTATATATATGGAAAGGATCAGCGGTGAATAGATTTTAAATTTTAAATTCAATAATGACTGTGTAAAGCTGAATTGAATATAACATCGAAAACTCTGATCATTTATTTTTGTAAAACGTATCAGAAACATCTTTTCTTTTTTGTAATAATATTTTGTTATATATATATATATATATATATATATATATATATATATATATATATATATATGTGTGTGTGTGTGTGTGTGTGTGTGTGTGTGTGTGTGTGTGGGTGTGTATACTATATATAATTTGTGCATGTTCTCTTGGGTATAGAAGTTTAATTCCATGTCAACTATCCGAAGGGGTCATAAATCATTATTTACGTCACTAATAAACGTAGATACAGGTTCAAATTAAATCGAAGGCAAATTATATTTAGTATATTTCCATCTCTCAACTTTCTCTTCGTATTTATTCAATTTTGTGTACTGGCTAATATCAGTGAATTCGAAAGAGAAAATAGGCAACGATGCAAATTGATTTAGACAAGCTGCGTATCAAGAGGGATATAAAGTTGATATCCACTCTGTAGTCCATATCCTCATCAAATTCACGTTTGAAGTCCTTGTCTATCTATCTATTCCACGGTTGGAATTCTTTACAACTAAGAAGCTCTGATCAGTTATACTTTGTTTTGGGTGGAAGGTCTTCCCAACGTATAGTGAACTGGATATTCAACGATATTTGGGGCGTAATTTTTTATAATATATATATATATATATATATATATATATATATATATATATATATATATATATATATATATAGATATATATATATGTATATTTATATATATATATATATATTGCTACGTTTTATCGATCTCTTTCGTCTCACCCAGTAATTAATTCATTATTTTGCTTTGTAAAACGGCAGCCATATTACTCCAAATATCAGCTGATTTGGGCGGGAAACCAGAGCTAGCCGTCCAGAGTTAAGCATTTCCTGTTGGAAGGGGGGGGGGGGGAATATAGTCTTTTGTCAGCTTTAGGGACGTATCTCAAAGGGAAGGATGTAGGCAGACTGGTACTTCTTAGGCCTATATCTTAAGCTCTTTTCCTGTGAACCCTCTGCTGGCTGTATGTTCTGTTTCCCAGGATTTGCCCTGATCGGGGGGGGTGGGGGGTTTCAGCTGACCCCCCCAACACCCAGGCAAGACACCTGCAATCTTTCTCAGTCGACTGCAGTTCGTGACCTCGGACGGATGTCCAGCCAGCCAGCCTCCCACACTTAAGCCTAACGGCGTACTGGCGCGCCCGGGCTCCAGACCTGAGACAAAGCCAGGTCGCATTTCTACAAAGATCCACTGACCATGGCATCCAGGGACGTCTTGTGAAACAGCATATTGCCAGTCCCTTACATCCTATTATCTATTTGATCCCCATTTTCCCAATTCAGACTTCTATATCAAAAGAACTCATCCCTTTGTTTCCTCTCACTGCCTCATGGCCGCATGCTTCCCCTTGTGTGATCGTCCCAGACAAATGAAGTCATTGCATACCTCAGTGAAACATTAAAGTTCCTTTTCCCCAGTGTTAGAGAACGAAATAATAGTAACTGGTGCAAGAAATCCTTTTCCTTTTATCTTGGCTAATCTGGGATCTTTTTCCAGATTCCCTGAGTCACGTCTCAAGTCGTCCCGCCCGCAAGTGTTGCATTACCGCAGATTATGAAACCAGCTTTTACGAATTCCATTTTGAGCCAGCTATCATCCACTTGAGAGATATTATAAGTCCACGTGTGGACCAGTAGCATTTACTTAACCTTGGCTGTCAAGCAGCCTCTTGTAAATAAATAGCTGTAAAGTAACTAGCTGAGTTTCTGGCGACCTTTCCTCTAGAGTAAATGTTCACTTTAAATCCTTTCTTACGGTAAGTTCAAGCAATTCACATTGTTCTCCCTCAACTTTTCCTGTTTACGTATCGGAGCCTCTCTCATACGTTACAGTGTCGCCCTCGCCGAGGATTCGAACCTAGCTTGCTTAAAAAAAGCTTGTAAATCGCGTTATCCCTTGTAAAACGAATGTAAATGTTTTTACATAGCGCACATCAAAGCACACTTGCAGCGGAAGACACACACTGGCTCACGGTAAGGTATACCATTCATTTAATATGATTATTCTATAACCAATGTTAGCTTAAGGTACGTTTAAGTATTTTTATTACGAAGTGTTTAAAAGAGTGTAAGTAGAAATATTATCATTATAAAGGCGAAAGCGCCAGAGCTTAATTTTAGCTGCAAGCAAACAATTTGCCCCGTGAATTCTTATTTTGCATTGTCCTCGTCTGATGAGACACGTGCGTAGATAGATGCCAGAAAGTACCAGATCAAACTAGGAAGTGCTTTGCCAGGGTTTATTGCTGTGTGAGAAAGCCTAGCTAGTTAGGAGTGTTCTACTAATAGTTACGGCAAAAGAAGTGTACAATTCTTTTGTATGTGATATGTTAGGGGAATTCATTTTAAGTTAATTTTCATTCCAAGTGTTGGTAACCGCTTAGTCAGCCAGCTCTCGTCAGCTGGATGCAGGCGCTCTCTCAGGCCTGCCGCCAACCTTCGGTCTCACAAAGCGCAGCCATGTTTTTTTATCCCTTTAAGCATTATCTCAACGATTTAAGCAAAGTAAGGTAAGTCTTGAAGTTTTAACGTAAATAAAATTAATCTCAGTACTAGTATCTATCATTCTGTCAGAGAAATTAACGTAATTCGCCTTGAATAAGAAATTAGAATTTGGTGTTGCTGTCCAACCCGCTCTGCTCGCCTCAACGCATCTCACCTAGCATCGCTCACTCGCTCGCTGAGCGAAAGTTTCATTTCACTTCGGACTTAACGTAACCTCTTTTACAAATGTTTGCTAACATCGTTTAAAATCCTTACCATCATTTTCGCTTGTCACAGGGACCTAGTAAACTTACGTAAAGTTAACGTAAATCTTCCAAGAGTAAATTACAAGAATTGTTAACGTAAAACGCGTCTTTGTGAAATTCATATTGAAACGCAAATCATTTCATAAGCGCAAGCCGCTACCATTAACGTAAAAATCGTTCACCGCGAGCGTGTTATCATTTTCATAAAACATTATCCAAAGCAATTCTTTCATTACACGTTAACGTAAGTAAATCATTTAACGCAAACTGCGTCATATTAAAACTAAAAGTATTAGTTCAATTAAATACAAGGGAGTTCATTCTTATATCATTTTTTTGAGAGAGAGAGAGAACCAGAACCCATTATTCACGAAGCCAAGAGTACTACGCCCATTACTTATAGCATGCAGAATTAACATTATTTTAGTCTCTTGTGTCTTTCATTTACACTGAGCGTGATACGTACGCGCCTGTGTCCATTGCAGTTTGCAAGCATTTATTTATTTCATTTACCGAGTACTTCAGCGAGGGACTGAGCATTTCAAATTACCATTACCTGTCGTTGCCCAAGTGGTGTTTTCCATTTTTTTTCACAAAAGACTTGCGTATACCGCAAGCACGAACCGCACAGTGTGCCACCGCAACCTTCACTACTTCCAGACAAGGAAGCCTACCAGTCTAGGACTGGCCACCACCAGTGCACGTCAGGTCTTACCATTTTGCAGTGCCACTAATTCGTGACACTGTCCATCGACTGGCTGCTGAAGTACTCCCACCTTTTACTTTCTCTCCTCCACCATTACACTCTGCCACGTGCAGTGCCATTTAATTTCTGTATACTTGAGTATACTGCATTTAGTGTCGTCCGACGGGACACACCAGCATGCTACCAGTGCTCCAAACAAGGAACGCCTCCTCATAAGTGCCGTGCACCTGTACAGGCCGTACAGGTAGCCCTTTACCTGCGTATCCGTCCTATGGAACGCCCTATTCATTAGTGTGTCCATGTACGAGGATCAGTGATCCTTCGGACCACTCCACAAGGGAACGCCTCCCGAAAAGTGCCGCAATACCAGCCCTAAGTGCTGTCAAACCTGCGTGTCCGTCCTTACGGAACGCCCAGTCCATTAGTGAATCCGCTATCCCGGATCACCCAATCAAGGGAACGCCTCCCGAAGTGCCGCAATACCAGCACTACTAGTGCTGTCTCAAAAAGGAACGCCTCCTGAAGTGCTGCGCACCTGTACAGACGTACAGGTAGCCCTATACCTGCGTGTCCGTCCTATGGAATGCCCATTCATTAGTGTATCCGCTATCCCGGATCACTCAAACCAGGAACGCCTCCTGAAAGTGCCGTGCACCTGTATTGGACCTGCAGGTAGCCCATTCCAGCGTCTCCCAAGTGAGGAATGCCCTTAAGTGTGACGTATGCCGCACACTCTTATTTGATTCTCCGCCTCATTAGAAGGTGCCATTCCAGAAGTGCCACCAACTTATGGGACACTTCCCAAGTGCCACAGAGCACCCCGTCTTTTAAGACTTTTTTCATTACCATTATTGCAGAACCCATTTCCAAGTGAGTGCCACTTTACAAAGTAGGCATTCCTATTCCATTCAGTACCCTTCCTGGCCATTATTTTCCTTTTCATCCGAGCCTCTACTGCAGCCTAAGGGAAATGTCTTCCCCTGCTTCCCGTGACTTCTTTGCCATAGAGCTAGAGAAGCTCCAAATCCTCATAACTCTGGGCAAGGAGGCCGGTTACACTGGACCAGCACTTGACCAGTGGATAACGGCGCAGCAGGATGCCGCGCGCCTGCAAGAAAAGAAAGAAAGAGAAGCAGAAAGGAAGGCACGTGAAGAAGAGAGTAAGCATGAGCTAGCTCTCAAGGAACTCGAAATCAAGTGGGAGAAGGCCCGTAAGGAGAGTATCTTAGCTCCAGCCACTCTGCCAGCTTCCAGCCCTGCACCCACTGTTGTCGCTCTTAGTCCCGCCGTCTCTGGTCAGCCTGACATCTTTTCTATTTGTGAGCCTGGTCCTGATCCAGTGCCAGAGATAGAAATTCCTGCCGCATCCTCTCCGCCTCTTACCATTTCACTGCCTACCTCCTCCCTTTTGGAAGAGGTAAGCCCACCAGTTAACCCTGGACTTGCTTCCGAGGGTGATTCAACGGAGGCTTCCTTAACCTCCCCATGTCAAATCACTGCCAGAGAGGACTCTTCACTTGTGCCAGAGCACGCTGCCAGCCTTGGTGACTCTGCAGATTCGCAACCTGTGGGGCCATCTCGGCCTTACCGTCCAGTGCCACGGAAGAGGTTCTGGAACAAGTTCTGCTGCGACTGTGGCCGCAAGGGTCACATGTCTGCCAAGTACGGAGGGTGCGCAAATCACAATATTCCTGCCATCGCAATGGCAGTTACAAATCCTTCCTCACTAGGACCCCCAGCTAAGGGCCCTATTACCGTCGCACCCCTCCAAAGCCATTATCCGCCAAGCCACGTCAGAGCCTACGACGACTCTGGCGCTCAAATCTCCCTGATACGGGAAGATCAAATCCCCCGAGGGGCTAACGTCAATAGACTTCATTTAATCACCATTGAAGGTATCAACCATATTAAACTGATCCTTCCAACCGTCCAATTGAGGGTCACCAGACCTCATTTCTCCAAAGTATGTACCCTTGCAGTTGCAAGCTACATTCCAGGAGGTTATGACCTCCTCCTAGGGCAAGACATGAAGTCTCCCTCACCGTTCAATAAGCCTAGGGGTCCTAACCCCACGTCAAATCACTCCAAAGCAAGGGGCCATCAAAATTCTACTTCTTCCAGGAAGTACGTCCACCAACAGTCTCCCCCGTTACCAAGGAGGGAGATTGATCATTCACAGTTCCGTTGCAAAACCTGCAACATACTAGGGCACTCCACGAATTGGCCTAGGTGCCCTAGCCGACTACCAGCAGCGGACACTGTCCATTTTCCACAAGGCTTAGCCTTCAACAAGAGACAGGAGCCTCTGTCTCCCATTTCCAAGGGCACGCTGAGAGGTATTGCACCTCCGGTACCCGCCACAGGTCCAGTCGACCTCAACTCTCTGCCAGTGCTACTTGGCAGCACTGAGCAGTGCCAAGCTCCGTCCAGCCTGGACGTAGAGCCACCACAGAACTTGACCTCTGCGTCTGGCCCCGAGCTAGCGCCGGTGCCTAACCTAATCAAGGATCCTCCTGCAGGAGATCCTCCAACAGGCATGGAGCTTACCGCAGCCCATGGCCAATCTCCAGCCCATAATTCTTCTTCAGCCTCACCTCTGTCGCCCGAGGATGAACCTCCGGCAGAATTTACCTTCATACCTCCTCTGGAAAACCAGGAACTGCCCGACCAGGAGTCGGCCTGGAGTTTTCCCCTTACGACGGCTGTCGCAGCAGCTGAAGTGAAGGCCTCCCCTGCAGTAGGTTACACCTCTATGATGGTTGCTGCAGATACCGAAGTAGGGGGTTCTCCTGAAATCCCTCAGGCTACCACTGCCTCTGCTCCTGACGGTGTTTCTGGCCTTACCCCAGAGTCGGTGCCTCCGTCTACTCCTAGGACTGGTATAGCCAGGTCCTGGAGGAATAAGAAGAAGAAGAAGGGAAGTAACAAATCATTAACACACTAAACAAAGAGCAACATGCTCTCCTTGACACCTGTGCCCGAGGTACAGTGTCACATTCATTTGCAGAATGATCCTGGCACCTACCCAGAGAAGGTAGCCAGCCTGATCTCTGCCAGTAAACTAACCCTCTAACCCCTAGAAATTGTGATACTAACACTCATGTAAATGTCATAATTACCTCATTACATTTCCATCCTGGTAATGCACTAACCACTCATCATCCTCACGCATCATTACCTCACCTCATGTATTTTAACAATTCTGTCGCTGAACTGCTGCTGTGCGTACAACACTCTGGAATGATTGCGTCTCTAATTAACTGTAATGAGTAGGTTAGGCTAATGATTTACTAGTACCAGGGCATTAGGTTAGTAGCAAGTAGAATTTTCAAGTAACCTTATCTAGGGGTAGAGTAGACTGTTGTCACAGACAACCTGTAGTTATTACTTAGGCTAGACTACATTACTACATTAAGTTAGTACACTTAGCATCTCCTCCTATAAGTTAGGTAGGCCACTGTAGTTAGCTGTATCGCTGCTCTAAAAACTTCAAGTTAGAGTAGGAGAACTGGGTAGTCGAGACGATCAACTTATTTACGCCAAGGCTTTCACGCCCGAAAGGGAGTGAATGCCTTCTTAACAGGGGGAGCTGCTACGTTTATCGATCTCTTTCGTCTACCCAGTAATTAATTCATTATTTTGCTTTGTAAAACGGCAGCCATATTACTCCAAATATCAGCTGATTTGGGCGGGAAACCAGAGCTAGCCGTCCAGAGTTAAGCATTTCCTGTTGGGATGGGGGAGAATATAGTCTTTTGTCAGCTTTAGGGACGTATCTCAAAGGGAAGGATGTAGGCAGACTGGTACTTCTTAGGCCTATATCTTAAGCTCTTTTTCTTGTGAACCCTCTGCTGGCTGTATGTTCTGTTTCCAGGATTTGCCCTGATCGTGGGGGGTTAAGCTGACCCCCAACACCCAGGCAAGACACCTGCAATCTTTCTCAGTCGACTGCAGTTCGTGACCTCGGACGGATGTCCAGCCAGCCAGCCTCCCACACTTAAGCCTAACGGCGTACTGGCGCGCCCGGGCCCCAGACCTGAGACAAAGCCAGGTAGCATTTCTACAAAGATCCACTTAACATGGCATCCAGGGACGTCTTGTGAAACAGCATACTGCCAGTCCCTTACATCCTATTATCTATTTGATCCCCATTTTCCCAATTCAGACTTCTATATCAAAAGAACTCATCCCTTTGTTTCCTCTCACTGCCTCATGGCCGCATGCTTCCCCTTGTGTGATCGTCCCAGACAAATGAAGTCATTGCATACCTCAGTGAAACATTAAAGTTCCTTTTCCCCAGTGTTAGAGAACGAAATAATAGTAACTGGTGCAAGAAATCCTTTTCCTTTTATCTTGGCTAATCTGGGATCTTTTTCCAGATTCCCTGACTCACGTGTCAAGTCGTCCCGCCCGTAAGTGTTGCATTACCGCAGATTATGAAACCAGCCTTTACGAATTCCATTTTGAGCCAGCTATCATCCACTTGAGAGATATTATAAGTCCACGTGTGGACCAGTAGCATTTACTTAAACTTGGCTGTAAGCAGACTCTTGTAAATAAATAGCTGTAAAGTAACTAGCTGAGTTTCTGGCGACCTTTCCTCTAGAGTAAATGTTCACTTTAAATCCTTTCTTACGGTAAGTTCAAGCAATTCACATTGTTCTCCCTCAACTTTTCCTCTTTACATATGAGCCGGGCTCATACATAACAATATTTAAGTAGTATATATTATATATATAATACTAATAGATATAATATTAAAATAATATATATTATATATTTATATATATATATATAAATATATATAATTGCGTTTTTGTTTATACACGTTACGAAATGGAAAGTATAACCTGGAGAGAGTGAAACATGTATTCAAAGATTACGATGAGTTTCTTTTCTTGACTAATCCACTTTACACTGTACTGTTCACTGGGAGCGTCATAAAATGTCACTGGATGCATTATCTCTGGTTATTTTCTTTTAGAAAATATCTGACCTCATAGAATTCTTAATGGGTTATATTCTGGTATGTCAATTTCCTTCGACATCTGTCTATATTGAAGTCTAGCACATATTTGATTCGACTCGACTATGATTGATTGCTGTCGACGTTTACAATACTGAAAAAGTGACTGTGAGTGTTGAACGCTTTGCTTTGTATTCTTAATGTGTTTTCTGACGTATCTGACAGTTTTCAGTTCCAGCATAAATATTTCCTTCATTACATATTTCAGCAAGGATACACACAAGCATATTAGAAATTATTCTCACCTTTTTGAATATCACAGCATGATGGATATGAAATCTCGACAAATATTTTTCCTTTATGATGTAGAACCTTATGGAAGGTGTCAACAAGATTTTTAACTAAGACTTACTTATACTTATTTTAAGTTTGGACACTTTCCTCCTATTTTCATCCGTTCATACTTATTTTAAGTTTGGACACTTTCCTCCTATTTTCATCCGTTCATATAGAACTTCTAGAAAGTAATTATCGAAAAGATCATTCCAACATCCACAATATTAACTTAAAGAAAACGCATTTTTTTTCTCCATGCTTAAACTTTTGAAAAAAATAAATTATATATACTTTATTGTATACACAGCTGAAAATGGTTGGAAATTTTTATTCTTTTGTCATCCTCTTAACAGCAAGGCATTAGGCCTTAAGTAATTGTAAGACCAAGTCAATATAGATTGATTAAACGTCACGCAAGATGCACTAATCCATACCAAAACTAAAATTGTGCATATATATGCATATAATAACAATATATAAATCTCTCTCTCCTCTCTTCCCTCTCGTCTTCTCTTGTCTCTCATCGTCGCTCGTAATCTCTCTCTCTCTCTCTCTCTCAATAAAAGGATGGCAGGTACCAGTGCTATATTACTTATTTAGTTACTGAATCAATGCTTAATCCCCTGGCAGAAAAGCATCTCGCTAACATTTCATTCGACTTACCCCGAATTGCTAATGCCCTGGACTCTCACTCGAAAGACCAGAAATCGGTCCCGTGGTGAGTCAGAGTTTCATTTCTATATAACACGTTCCCATGAGTTCATATATACTATATATTATATATATATATATATATATATATATATATATATATATATATATATATATATATATATATATATATATATATAGACAAGATCCCACGTTTTTCCCCAAACTAAGAGTACATTCAAACTCTTAGTAAACTTGACCCCTTTTCTGCAGCTGTTTCTTTGACAGATTTAGATAAGTCCGTTCTTTCTCACAGCGTAACATTAATGTCAACAAAGGAATTAAAAAGTCAGAAATATATATTGATTCCTTAACTTAATGAGTTTCAGGAGGGCCTTTAAATTGAAGATTTTTTTTGAAAATATAAATTGTATGCACTCACCTATGTAGAAGATTTTTTAAATTTATTCATATTTGTGAAACTTGACTGTTTATAAGAAAAAAAAAGATTTCGCTATTTCCACACGTCTTCAAAGATTGTATCACGCCTCTTGCAAATTGTCTTTCTCAGCATTCCTCAGTTAAAAAAAAATGGTGCGGTGAGAGGCTCTCTCTCTCTCTCTCTCTCTCTCTCTCTCTCTCTCTCTCTCTCTCTCTCTCTCTCTCTCTCTCTCCTTTTTTTGTCAGTGATATGGTAAAGACTCGTTTTCCTCTGTTTCGTTAACCTCAGAGTGTGGTTTTACGAACGGGTTGCAGCTTGGTATATAAACTTGCATCGGTAATGACACTTCAGGCAAAGTACATAGGAGGGTAACAATATCTCTGCTAGCTACCTTTTCATGCACATTTAATCTCATTCTTCCTGGTTATTAATGCCTTTCCTTTTCAAGAAATCTTTCATGCCAGCTATCGAACCCTTTCTAGGTCTTCCTTCTTCCTAACAATTCTGAATTATATACTCTCCGGTAATCCGTCGTCATTCAGTTTTTCCACATGACCAGACCACCTCAAAATATCATAAACCATACTTTTACTTTCTCTAACACCACTGTTTGCATATATTTATTTGAACAGCTTCACCCTATTTTGTTTCATTCACATTCGGCATCAGATTTCACGTCCTTAAAGGATAATTGGGAGCAGCACACTTCATACATTCCTCCTTTGGTTTCCACAAATTTCTGTCAAGTCTTTTGCACACATCCCGCTGCCTTCCTTGCTTCAACAATTCTGTGACTCAACATTTCTCGTATGTTTCAATTAGCCATTCTATTTACTCCCAAATGCTAATGTAAACTAACGTTGTTGAAAGAATGGCCCAAAAAAGTGTTAATTTTTGGTCCTCACAAGTATTCAGTAAAGTCGTTATTCTTCAACCCTTGTATATCATAGCTGCTCCCACTTCAGTAGTTGAATAACAAGATTTATAATTCACTGCTTAATTAAGCCTGTTTGTTAATAGTATTATTATTAGTAATACCAATAACGATGTTTACTTGTAGTAGTTGCTGTCCATGAGGAAGTGATATGTGCTCAAGTTTCAATCCTGAAGAGATCATGTTTTCACATTATTTTATATCAATTTATTTTTTCTTTAACTAGTGGCGTTCATTTTGTCTGCAAAGAATTTTTCACTTGTCGCCAAAGAAACTGGGAAAAAAGAAATTGCCTAACGATAATCCCTAATCTCAATTATTCTCTTCCTGACCTAAGGTCTCTTGCTAAAGTTCCCTTCTCCTATCAGATTGTTCCTGTGTGGTAAGCTATCTCTCCCCTCTCCTTTTTTCAACATTCTTTAGTTTGCCTTATCAGGTATCCATCCTAACCTTCTCTCACTTTTCCTGTACGTTCAACTTCCCCCCACCCCACTTTTTTATTGGGCGTTGGAGAGAAGCTCTTATCTTTTCCATCTGTATCGTTTCTTTCCAGCGTATCCAAAAATCTGAGAATGACCAGATTTCTCCATTTGATTTTCTCTTGATACCGAGTTTTTTTCCCGCTTCGAATTCTACAGTTTTCCTCTATTTAGCGCGCCAGTCTTGAGTTTTATGTTGAGTTTTTGGGCGAAGGTGATTGGGCGTATAACCTAAGGCAGTTCAAATGGTTAAAACTTTATGTTTCGGCATTTAGGAAGTCTGGTACCTCCCCCCCATCCGCATTATTTTATTTATTTTTATTTATTTATTTATTTTTTATTTTTGCTTCTTATTCTAAATATCAGTTTAGGTGACTGGCCACAAAATGATTAGTGCATCTTGGCCTGTAAATCGATGTCCTGAAGTGAAAAATAGCAAAAAATCAGAAGCTTCAAATATGGAGTACCGTTTACCTTTGTTGTATAATAGTGTGGGATTTCAGATTTTATCCTGTATCAGTCTGTATTTATTACTACAAGAAATTGTTAGATGTCTATCTTTCACTTTAATTTATATGATTTTTAGTACTAGATAGTTTCGTATTCCATTAATTTTGAAGTGTATTTAGGCTCCAAATATGTTTTTTTTCACTTTTGGTTGGAGTGTCAGTAAATCTGAATACAGACATGTCTTGAATTTTTCAGAGTACCTGAACTGTGGATTTCTGCAGAAAAAAATTCTAGCTGGATTCAGTGCTTGACTTGGTTTTTCTCTGCAAGATATCCGAGTTCAAGATGGTCTTTTAAAGTATGAATATTTCAGTTACTTGAAAGTTCAGTTGCTCAAACTTTTCAAATGGGACTTTATAATTATAATTACCATTTTTATTTACTAATGAATGATCGAATAAAAATTTTATCCAAGAAAACAATTGATTTTTTTAGTTTTAGGAACGTTCATTTGCATGACTACTTCTTCGGTGTTAGTTAAATTTTTTATAGAGAAATAAAATCTAACTATAAAATATTCATATTACGCCATAGTGGCATTACTCTTTTTGATAAAAATTGTAACACTGATTGATAGACTTGAGAAATGGAGCCAATATCCGACTTCTATTCACGGTGGACGAGGTTAGAGATATTGTCTAGTGTAATGCAGCAGTATAATTAATTCAAGCTAAAGATTACTATCTATCCATGAAAGAACTAATTTACGACTGCATCTGAATTGCTAAGGATAAAAGAATACTCTCTCTCTCTCTCTCTCTCTCTCTCTCTCTCTCTCTCTCTCTCTCTCTCTCTCTCTCTCTAAGCTTCCTGTATTCCCTGTCCACATCCATAATCCTCGTCCTTTCTTTTGCCTTAAAATCTTTTACCTTAGCACCACCTTTCTCTTCCCAACCCGAAGCCGTTTTAGGCCGACAAAGAGCGAAGTCTTAGATCCACTACATTTACTGCATATATAGGAGTGCGAAGGTCCTTTGATCCTGCAGGATTCAATCAACAGCGGAAACTTCCCCCAGTGCGACCGACGATCAATGAAACTTTCAGAACCGCTGGATGTGCGCTCCTTTGCTTGGCCTGACATAAATATGCGTTTTGTTTCGTGATGGAGCACCCGCTGAGCTTTATTGCTTGGTGAAGCTGATATATATATATATATATATATATATATATATATATATATATATATATATATATATATATATATATTGTGAATTCGAAATTAAATGCTTTTTGTTGCTTAATATTTAGACAAATGGTATGTGCATCACTGGGTATAAATCTGACTTTCACTGGACCGAACCACGGTTATTCAAATAACAAGTAAGGGCGTTACCAACTGACCCATATAAGTCCTAAAAGAAGTCGACCTAAGTACTCCCGTACCTGAAGTTTTTCCCCGAGAAAAACCTCAGGTACGGGAGTGCCTAGGTCGACTTCTTTTATGACTTATATAGGTCAGTTGGTAACGCCCTTGCTTGTTATTTGAATAACCGTGGTTCGGTCCCAGTGTGAGTCAGATTTATACACAGTGATGCACATACCATTTGTTAAATATTAAGCAACAAAAACATTTAATTTCGAATTCACCATACCTTGGGAATAACTGGCATAAGTGCATCCATCCTGATCGAAATCCTAGCTCACGTAGGTTTTAGTTTTGGTACATGGGGGCCATCAAAAACGATTAGAGCACCGTTGATTTCGATTTTCGAAAATACGTTCTGGCCTTGAAATTAAATTCTACCCATCACCATGAGAACTTATGCTAATGATTTTGCTTCTCACATTTTTATACTTTTAAATATTGAGCAACAAATAGCCAAATCGATTTGTTTTCCAGAAACTGCATTTCGGTTACCCTTAAGGTGAGTCACAAATAATGACCAGTATACGCTTACAAAGATGATTTTTGTAAAGTGATAAACTTTATTGGTCATGTTCTTGTAATAAGTAGATAAATACGAAAAAATGTGTAAACCGTTCTGATCGACAGCAATAACAAGCTTTACCATGGCTGCAGCCAGCATCGCTTGCAACGACTATAACATGCAGAGCATAAATATCACCTCGAGTATTTTACACGCAAATTCATCTGTTCAAAATCTGAGCGATGTTTTGAACTCGGGTATCAAAAGAAACAAAAAATATTACAACCACTGTAGTTTTTTTTTCTGGGTCATTGTGTGACCTGAGTCAACGAGTTGGATCAGACATGCATCAGTTCAGAATTCCATACACTGCGTTTTATTGCATACCTCGCCTGTGAGGTGCGTAGCATTGGCTTTGATAAACATGGCGACCTTTGCAACGGATCTCTCTCTCTCTCTCTCTCTCTCTCTCTCTCTCTCTCTCTCTCTCTGACTTTTTTTTACTGAAAACATAGTAATGGGGAATTTGGGTGAAAGTTTGATTATGACGCAGATCGCATTTTTATAGAGAAATTTATTTTTTTCTCTTTTTTATTTATTTATTTATTTTTTTTTTAAGTTTAATACAAAAGTATAGGATGATGGAAATAAGGCCTAACTTGCTGAACTTATGTCCTAAAAATTATATCGTTACATTTTTTAAATTTTTGTTTTAATTGAGGAGAAAAGAGTAGCATGTTCTGCATCTGCTGTGTGTACGTCCTCCTAACGGTCTCTTGAACGTAGACTAATCTACGCAGTCTAATTACTTCTTAATTCTTCTCTCTTGTTCTTTCTCTCGCCTTTCCTTTGCTCCATCGACGCTAGGTGCATTGATTTCCGCGGTCTACTCATATCTTTTCCTTTTTTTACGCTCTCATTTTGCTAAGCTCTCCATCTTCTGCACCATTTTACTGAACTGCCTAACTTCTTTAACCGTGGGCAAGCCCATTAGAATCTAGAATTGTAGTTTAGTGCTGTATTTGTGCTAAATGGGATAGATGGTGATGATAGTGAACCTATCGAAAAGGATAATTGTAGCCCCAATGTTCTGAAGTTTAATAGAAGTGTCACATATCTTTCGGAAGAGTCCTTAGAAAATGTAATTTTACGTGAGAAAATATTTCCGAAAGGAAAATATCCTATTCATTGAACGTCAGAACGATGACAGATTACAGTCAGGGAGATCTTAATACTGACTAATTCCTTTAATCCCAGTGTGGAAAGAGGAGACAGAGTCTCTGTCTTATGTCATCATTATAAGAGGACAGTCAAATATTGATGTTACATGGTCGCGTTTAGTCCTTTATAATGAAAACATAGGTACCAAATATTGAGTGTGTTAAATCGGTTACCGGTAACTCCAAATTTATTGGGTGATTTATTTTTCAGTATGGGTTCCCCCATCGAGATTTCGACGATTCCAATGTATTTATTTATACAGGCTAACTCCGACCTTGCTGTTAGATCAATCTCAAAGATTAATTGTCCTTTATATTAAACAGTATGGTGTAGAGAAACAGTTGGTCCTTGAAAAGAGAAATTCAGCAGTCTGATATAATAAGTCAAGTCGATACTGTAAATCAGATTAACCGTAAAGATAATTTTTAATAATTTTTTCCCGGTCTTATGCTTCAGCTGATCCGCCCACCAAAATTTACCTACTGTCACCACTGCCGTTATTTCTAGCCTGTATTTTTAAAATATATTCTTACACTAATTGTCTAACTGTTTGCTTACTCAGAAATGATCCGGACATATTTGAGGTAAGCCGAATTTTTGTTAATTTTGCTTTTATGTAATATTTTCTTTGGTCAGTGATATGTCCCCTTTAAACTTTTTTTCGCCAATTTTTATTGTAGAATTCTCCTGATATGAAAACATAAATTCTTCTTTCCATCGACTCTCACTAAAAGTAAGAAGGCACAGGGCAGATCGTTTTACAAGCGATGAAAACCCCTTTTACAAACAATTCCCAAAGCTGACTTTGTCCTATGGTGAATGATGATTTTTACTGTTGTTGTGGCATTACATAAATTTACTCCTTACCATATGTCCTCTCAGAGAGGGAAAAATCCTGTCCTTCCCCAATTTACCTTGCTCACTTCTTTCCAAGGAAGTTTTAAGATTAACTTCTTATTTTTGTAAGTTCAGTCTTATATTATCCTGTGTCTTCATTATTTCAGATATCAATACGCATCAGTATTGAACAGTATGTATATAAATTCCTTCCTTTTCCATTTTTCAATTTTCTGTGCATTTATTAATATTTGCACCACGAAAGCTGCTCATTTTACCCGTTAAGAGTATGTGAATTTCGGATATTTTATAGAAATTTCTATGTATCTTTCAGATTTTAGGCAGCTTTTGAATTTACTATTTTCATATGTACCTTTCCTATTCTTCGATATTTCTTCATATTTACACCATTAGTGGAAACAGCTTTTACTTAGACCTTTTTAACCAAGGAGGATTTCTCGTTGGGTAACGAAGAAAAGAGGCTTACCCTTTGTGAAAAGCTTTGTGGTGAAGCTGTCTATTCCCCATAAGGTAACACCTATTTTTTATTTATGAAACTTTTTTAGTAAACTAATTTTAGTGTACATTAATTAAGCTCCAAATATTCTTCTTGCAATATTTCCATACTGATGTCTTGTTTAGTTATATAGTCTGTGTTTATTATATATATCTATATATACATATATAATATATTATATATATATATTATCTATATATATATATGATATATATATATTATATCATAATAACACAGACATATATAACTCAATAAGACATCAGTATGGAAATATTACTAGAAGAATATTTGGAGCTTAATTAATACATGGATGGTATGGGGAAGGGGGAAACAAACCCCGCGACAATTTTAATATATATATATATATATATATATATATATATATATATATAAAGAAATTGTCGCGGGTTTGTTTCCCCCATACCATCCATGTATTAATTAAGCTCCAATATTCTTCTAGTAAATATTTCCATACTGATGTCTTGTTTTTAGTTAATACTTAATGTCTTGTGTTATTATTTATTTACATTATTAAATATATACTTTATATATATATATATATTAATATTACTATACATATATATATTATTAAATTAAATTCGCGGGGGTTTTAGTTCCCCCATACCATGTATTAATATTGCAAAACATCAGAAAAGATTAAAACGCTATCATAGGTTTTTGTACGGCGAGAGGGGCAAGTGGTGTACAGTAGAATTGGATGGGCATTTTGGCAATGTTTAACACAATAGCAATAGTGCAGTGCTTGCAGGAATTGGAAGGACAAGGGGTGATTGTGTCTTGGATGGCTGAAAGCTGTAGAGAAAGGGCAGGGGAGCTGTTGTATCTCAGGAACACTATGGCAATGGATGAAAAAATAAAAATAACCCTGTTAGTCCTAGGGTAAGAGAAAGAAATTACAATAGGGAGTATATAGGTCCAGGAATGAAATGGATGATTTGAGAGAATGATTATGGGACAGACTGAATCTATAACTGGTCGGTTTGTAGAATATGAAAGACTGAATGCTTGGCTATTTAAATGCAAAGGTATGGAGTTCATGGAGCAATTGATAATGTAGAGACTTTTGTGTAAATGGGTTCGAAATGGGCTTTAATTATTGAAAATTTAGTATAAATAGAAACGTATAGAAAGGAGTTCCCCCCGATCATCTGTCAGTTCGAGTACGGGGGTTATGAGGGTAGTACATTGAAATATGGAAGAGGAAGCAGTATTTGCAAGGTTCGAGATTAAGTATAACATACAGTGTTGGGTGTGTACAAATTTTTTGTCTAATGCCTAGTGGCCAAAGCCCACTTAATGGAAGTGAAATGTCGGAATCGAATGTAAATTAGAAAAATAAGTATAAGCTGGTGATATCTTTATTTAGTAAGTTTTTGCTTGGAAAATATCCAGGATGATCGTTGTTGGGATATGAAGAAGTTGTGAAAAGATTGGGGTGGATTAAAAGGGATTGAAATTGCTTTATGTGTAAACAATAGATGACAATAGGTCGGTAAAAAGTAAAAAGTATATGATATGCAAGTATTAGCAAGGATGCTGGGGGCTTGCAGACCTGAAAATGGCGTGAGAGATTGAAGTGGAAGGAGTGTTGCAAAGTATGGAACTTAATATAAAAGAAATGTGAAGCTGACTGCAAGATAGAGGCGAATAGGGCAGTATGTAAAAGGTTGGTCTGACACTTGTATGTAACTCAGATGATCTCTTGAAATGTAAAATAGTAAAAGCGAAATTGATAGTCCTGAACTAGTTTCGTTTATTAATACATTTTGAAACGGTCTTAATAGGCGAAACTGGTAATGATAATTAAAATTTGTTCTTTTTTTCTTATAATTATATATACACATATATATATGACCGGTAAAAATGTTGTTACAACAGAATTCCATCTAATAAAAGGAGCACATAAAACGCCAAAATATAGAGAAAAAATACTATATTTCAGAGACTGAAGAGGGAGACAGTAGTCTCTGAAATATAGTATTTTCTCTCTATATTATATACACACATACATACATACATTCACTTATGTGTATGTGTGTAAGTGGTATGCATGTGTATATGTGACGCAAGATTTCCCTGTTTTTCCCTAGATTAGCTTCTCCTTTGTGCCCCATTGTTATACAGCGCAGCACATGAGGCTTTGAAGCTTAATGAAATTTTATGAAAGCTCGTCAGACTTGATGACACTGCTGTTCTCCTTGAGAAAGCCCTCTTTGTCATACCGTCGATCCTAAATGGAGTAGTTCAGCAGAGTGGCAAATGTACAAAGTCTAAGGATCGAGAGAGAGAGAGAGAGAGAGAGAGAGAGAGAGAGAGAGATTTTCACAGGCTAAATCTTTAGGCCCTTTGGGTCCAATATTGTGAGGTATTCTCTCTCTCTCTCTCTCTCTCTCTCTCTCTCTCTCTCTCTCTCTCTCTATTTCTGCACAAACGACTTTTATCTCTGATATACCATGTTGGGAAGCTTGCACTCGAAAGAGAAACATTTCATCGAGGAAACCTTCTGGGCAAAGAAACCGCTTCGTAGGGTTTCCGAGTCGCAATTCGTCGTTTAAGGCGTCCCTTTATGATCTCGGTTTGAAGGGGCTCTCGAGGTACATGCTGGAATGAAAGGAGATGAACTGTCTTTTCTTTCTGATATCTGGGACG
>NC_087212.1:67213560-67231267 GCF_015104395.2 Macrobrachium nipponense | reverse complement strand
ATATCTGGGACGTTCCAGACTTTTATTTTTTCTGTTTTGTTAGAGTCTTTGCTGGAAACCAGAAATGTCGAACGTTGGTTCCTTTTGGAGTTGCTCTATTGGAGTTTCGTCAGTAAGCATTCGGTTATTGATTCGCCAGTGTTTGGCGTTCTTAGTACAGTGTGATTAATACCAGAACTCGGTTGCATTAAATAAGATACGGTGATGAATAATGATAATAAGAAATATATACTTTTAAAACAAAGAATTGGTTATAGTTATTAGAAATAGTAAAGATGATTGACCAGCATAAATCAGAGAGCTGCTATAGTAGTTATGTTTAGAAATTATATCTAGTAACATTGTTCGCTTTGGGTCCGTTTACCTAGAGATTAACGGAGTTTTGGTATACGGACATAGTTCAAATCACTTATTGAGTATTTTCTGTATTAGTAAGTCCTAGTTTTGTAACAGACCTATTCAGTGGCTCTGGTACTGTAATTGAGGGATGTATAATGCCTTTCTTGTTTAACAGGCGAATTTTGTAGCATATATTTTAATCATATTTGTGCATTTCTCGTTTATAACTATATTTATGGATTTTAAAAGACAAGTGAGATAGCAGAATTCCTAAATTATAGCTAATCGTCTTCACTAGGAAACTGGAAACGCCAAGAAAAAGTGATCTTTATTATGACCTCATTAGTCATTAATTTCTTAATAAATAATGGAGGCCGGGTTTGGGAAAAGTCAAGTCATTAATTAATGGAAGAGCAGTTAATTATTTCTTGATTGCAAAATCGTTAATCATTATTTCGATGCAGAATCATTTATAGCTACTTCGTAAATTCGATAATTACGAATTCATTCAAAAGTAATTAGTATTGGTTCAAAACAAAAATCCTTAATTCACCCAGAGTAATTACGTCTAGTTTTGTCCAAAAATCGGTGATCAGCACACAGTATATTAAGTCAGTATTGTGATATATCCTAAAGTCATTAAACAACGTTGCATCGGAGAATGATCCAATATTCCTTCAGGAGAGAAAACTTCAAACATTCTTTCAGCATCGAGAAACTAACTGCCGCCTTTGCTTGCATAGGAAGTTTACATCATCCTCTTAATAGCCTTTGTTGAGAAGCATTTCACGAAGTATTTATCGTCCAAGCGCTTTGGAGTGTAAATTAGGAGTCTTAAGTTGAAAGCAGCTTGGCGTAATTGAGTAATGGAGAGTCAAATTGCCTCGTTCAATTAGGACTTTTTGATGGCCTACGTATATGCGTCGATGTGGACGAGCAATACGCGTTTCTTATTTGTTTCCTTATTCACTTCTCAATTTTTGTCTGCAATTTAATTCTAGAAAATAAGTTGTTCTTAGGGTGAACAAAGACTGACAATATCTACAGGTGTTCACTGAATATTTACTATTCAACGAAGTTTTTATTGTTTTCGATTATGTGAATGACAAAGAAATAAAGACTGATGTTGAGTACCAAACTATACTTCTTGGTTAAGTAAACAGAACGCAAAGAAAACATTTTCAATTGATTTCTAGTAACAACTAGGTCATTTGAACATGTTAAAATAAGATTTATTACTAATCATTATAGAAAATAAAGTATAACATACAGACGCTCAAACTTTTAGAGCATGTACAGCGAAATTCTGAATTTTACGTCCGTGTTTGTTAATAGCTGTGTTATATGAAAGTGTAACATTTAAACTTTTATATAATTGAAAATAGTACCATTGTTCGTTTTTAAAATGCCATTGCATGCATATTGAAAATTGGTTTAATTACAGTTGGCAAGATTATGGAATCACAAAATTGCATAAGGATATTAATTTTTACGCCAATAAGTGTTTCTGGTAGTTTCAAAATGTATAACTATAAATTTAGTCATTGCCATTTTTAAGAAGGAATCTTATGACACGTTCTGTATGTTCGAATTCTGTTATAACGCTTTAAAAGGATGGGGAACATTTTGCAGAATTCGAAAACTTTTTTTTTTTTTTTTAATATATCGTTCTTCCGGGTAACGTCTACAATGAGTTTAAGCTGCTCACTCTCATCATTTTTGTCTCCCTGCTTATATTTTGAAGATTTGTTTGTTGAATGTGGAGGATAGAACTGAATGACAAAAAAGTGGGAAGAATGAGTGTAATTTAGAGAATACCTGCAGAAGACACTGTTGAGAATGTTGAGAATTTTAGTAGCTGATGGGATTGCAGTTGAGGTCATTGTGATATTTTTGTGAGGAATGTATGGATTAGGGAAAACCGTTGAAATTGAGAGCAATAAGAGTAAATGCATAGTATTGTTTAGTATACAGGAGAAATTGTATGGTAGGCTTTTAATACAGAAAGTAAGACAAGACAGATGGCAGGTGAATTAAGTGGGAAGAGGCATTAGGGTATAGATAAGGAAGAGGGCGTGTGAGTCAAACTTGAGTCAATAAACAGTTAATAATAAAAAGGAAAAACGATATATAGCAAACATGGACCTGGAGAAAGCTTTTGATAGACATATAGAGGTGATATAGCGTGTGTTGAGATTGAGTAGTATATATAAAGAATAAGTTACTGGCAGTGATTAAAAAATGTTGAGATTTTAAGTTTTTGTGTAAGTAGCGGTTGATGGGGTATGTGCTTCGAAAGTGGGGTTTCTCATGTTTTAGTGTCTTTATAGTTGGAGAGATGCGAGAACTTTGAGAAAGAACTGTAAATGTTGGTGGCAAAGTCGGAGGATGTAAAAGTGAGACGTAAAAAGAAAATCGAACGTGTGATGTTTTGCACATGATATAATTCTGATCAAAAATAGTGAAGAAAAATAAAGAGGCACTAGTGAAACTATTTGAAAGTGCTTTCAAGAAGAGAAAATGAGAGCATATGTGAACAAGAGTAAGGTGATGAGGGTAAATGGAAACCAGGAAGATGAGGCAGGCAATGGATATAATCATATATGGCGGAAAAGTGGAAGTTTTTATTTTTATTTTTATTGGAGTTTGAGAGTAAGAGTAATTGATGATGGTCAAATGCGAGCAGAGGTCAGTCAGAATATGTGAAGCAAGAGATAGGGAAGAGACTATTTATTGTCTCTGGACACCAAGGTTAGACAGAATGTATGATGTGGATGTGAAACCAACCCCACTGTGTAAAACCAAAGTGGCAATGAATAAAAATAATCTTAGAAGAATTTAATGTGTGAGAAATTTAGCAATCCAGAAAGAAGCAGTCTAAAATAACAAGTGTATGTGGATTAGTTGGGACCTGAAAAGAAGTGAAAAAGATAGGGTGGTGGAAAAAGTGTATAATTCAAAAGGACTTGATAGAAGTGGGGTTGGGCATACGTGGCGAAAGAAGTATTGGAAAGGAAGAAACTTGATATGCAGGAAGCATCTGTCGGGTTCGATATGCTGTTAATGATGCGACTGTGTAGGCGGGTGATGATGTGTAAGTTTCTTCACTGGTAGCCGGGAGGTTCACTCAACTTTTAAATGTTAGGTTATGACTGTTAGTGCGTACGTGGTGATTTTCCTCATGGAGCCACCCCTTTCAGGAGAAATAATAAAATTATGGTGTGTTACATATATATATATATATATATATATATATATATATATATATATATATATATATATATATATATATATATATATATAGTGTGTGTGTGTGTATATATACTATATAAAATGACCCATGAAGTTCCTCCACTTATGTCTTCCGTGTGTCTTATTCTTGACAAATCCCCAACCACTTTCATCTCTTCTCATAATTCTCATCCAGGTAGGTCTGGGCCATCCAACCTTCATGGTACTAATGGGAACCCAACTGTCACTAACTAATACAGCTACACATAAAGATTTATATATTAATATATTATAACCGACACTGGAAATAAATGGGAATGATTAAGAGAAAATTAAGAATTTCTTCCAAAAACTCGAACTTATAATTGAAAGGGAAGCAAGAGATCTGTAGTTTACATGAATCCGGATAAGCAGATATTTGTTTCTTTTTTGTGTAAGATGTATTCAAAACGACTCATGGAATGTATCCTTTATGATTATTTGTAATCCCTTCGAAACCAGTTATGCAATGAATTTCACTTTGCATTTCATCGGTCCAGCTCTAGCTATGCATGTCGTACAACTGCCTCTAGAGATGTGAATATTTCGTTTATGAAAATGCGAATGCAACTAATGTACTTTTGTTTTTACAAGAATGGATTTTAAAGTTTCACCTTAAGTTTATAAACTTATATGCACACACTCATGTATACAGACTCTCTCTCTCTCTCTCTCTCTCTCTCTCTCTCTCTCTCTCTCTCTCTCTCTCTCTCTCCCTCCTTGTATATGTGTCTATCGCACCCTGTATTTTTTTTCATCAAATAATAAATTGAAATATTTACCATTATATGATGGTCTGTTTTGACAGGAATTTACCCAATGAAAATGGTCCATAATATAGTTTGTTCAAATTGCAATTACGATAACAGTCTGTCAGTTTTTGTGTCCATATATGACAATATGGAAATCGATTAATGTAATTTATGAATCCATTAGTTTGTAGTTACCTGGAATCTCATTCCAGGAATGTTATTACCGAAGGTTGGATTTTGCTATTACAAAAATGCCGAAGTTTTGAAGAGCCTCTCACTTACTAAGCAGAAAGCCTTGCATGTTAGATTTTATGTCGTATTTTTAATTATTCATTTCTTGTTGATTCTGCGAGTATATCTTCACCTGGCTTACTCAGTTTCTTATTCTAAAAAAGTAGTTAGTGTTTACCTAATATAAGTAGTATGTCTCTTCTCGTGTAGTTTTCTCGATGAGGCAGTTTATCTTGCTTGTGTCCTTGAACTTTCGGCTTCCTCTTTTATTTGTTTGCTTTTTGATTGTTTATTACTTATTATCCAGACTATATCATGTTGGCGTTCCTTATTAAAATCGTTTTGCCGTAGGTGATTTTAGTTTGACAATACCGTGTGTCTTTTTTCTCCCATTTTCCCCTGTACGTTTCCGTTTTCACTTCAATTTTTACCTTTGTATTTCCGTTTCTTTCTTTCTTTTGGGTTTATAAATAATTATTTTTATTTTTTTACGTGGATGATTTTAATTTTAATTTAGACGCTAGCCTTCTTACTTTCTGTCTTTCTTTGGTTTCTTTTTCTATATTTTGTCCTTTTTTTTATTCTAACTTTCTCAACACCCACTATAACGTCTTGATTTTTACGCGTTTTCTCTCTTTGTCTAGAGTTTACGTACGCCTGTGTGCAATGTTGCTCATCGTTCGGTTTTCAAAATCTGTACTCTGTGGTTATTCTCGTAGATTGTAAAAACTTGCATATATGAAAATATTTGCAACATTCATACTGACTAGTTTATCTTAAATCCATGACCCTTGAGTACCAGGACCTTTTGAAAGATCTCCAGGCATCACCTGGTGGCATATTGGTTAACGTACTTTACTAACTACTTTCATTGTATTATGGCATTAGAGAAAAACAAAAGGAGAAAACGCGTAACAGTAAATTTGTGCAGAAATCTACTCCAAAGGTGGTTGTCACTGAAGACTTGCGTTACTAATGGCAGGTATATTAGCTGGGGCTTTGGATTTAATTGTACTGTATCCGATGGGTAATCAGCGGCATTAGTGACTGCCTAAACCGTATGTAGTTATAATGTGTTTGAAGCGGAATCAAAACATATCCCACGATCTTTAACTTTTAGGAAACCTGTATTTACTTTAATGTACTGGCACATAATTTACCAGATACGGGAACCTTTCGATTCTCAACGAAAAGTTATAGCTAATGGAAGTCTTAAGCAGGAATCGCCAACAAGCCATTTACAGCCGTGAAAAGCCTGTCGGATCTTATTAACTACGCAGTATTGGGGAATAACTGAGCAGAAATTTTTTCATTTTAAGATTCGTTACTTTTTATGTTTTCTTGTATTATTCATTTACTTCTTTAAGCTAATTCCATATTATGCTCTGAGAGTTTCCGTAGCTTCATGATTATGATATACAAGTCACTGTTATGTTGACTGGTGATTGCTGGGTTTTGGTCACACATTACAGGCTTCTAATCATTTGCAGAGTACGTTAGTTTAGTGGCATCATTGACCTTAGTAGTTTTAACGCCAGAAAACTCCCAATAGTTGATCAATTGCCAAGTCATTGTGCAAAGAATTTTGCTGAAGAATAGATTGTGCGTTTATTTTTGTATGTTTATGTAAGTATATCTTGAATTTAAACATTATTCTCCAAGGGCAACACATCTCAAGACTCACTTTCGTGAGTCTTGAGATCTAAGCCGGACAGATGGTATATAATGGTTACGGATTTCCTTCCAATGCCTCTGGCTTTGTATTGAGTTTCAGAAAGGATTTCAGAAATCCTTCCTCTTCGGATATTGTGAGAGACATTCTGTGGATTTCTTTGGTTTCCAGATTTCAGAAGATTCGTCCTTTGTTTGGAACGTCAAACAAACACGTCTTCCTGTCGCGTAGTATTACCGAGGTTTATTGGAATTATTGTTGGATTAAGCTTTATAATAGGATTTGAAAGCATACGGAAATTGGTAGTTTTCGAGCTGTTAATTACATTGACATCGATTTTAAAGCCGGTATGCATACAAAATTTGGGAGGAAAATTCAGTGTAAATCAAACGCTGTCTGTTGAATGAATGTAAATCAGAAGGTGTCCAATATATTTGATTCATTCATATGACAGGTGAAGACAGATGCATTTTAAATCCATCTAAAAGTAAATAAAACTTTTTTTTTAGAAAAACACTTTTAGGGGGTATTTACATGAAAACGATACTTTTAGAATCTACTGGAAATCCATTTAAACTAAGAAAAAAATAATGTGAAATTTCCAAAATTAATAACATAGATGATAATAATAGGAAACAACAAATTAAAACTGTAAACAAAATTTTACCCGGAAAACAAGTCACTACTGATTTCTCTGACAGTCTTCATGAAGATCAAGACTTGTGAATGGAGTCATTTGAATATTTTAATGCGTTTTATTTGGACCCAAGAGAATCAACAATATCCCAATGATTTTCCAATTCTATAACCGAGAAATAATAAGAACCTTTCATTCGAAAAAAGGTAGATCTTGTTGCCTCCACTACTGGTTTTATCCGTTTTCTCTCTTATGCTTAATTGTGAATTGTGGAAGATGTTGTAATTTTATAAAAAAGCTAAACTAGTGTTGTCCTAGGTGAAGGAATTATGCAATAACTGTATGATCATTAATTTACTTCGTGATAGAATCAAAGTGGTATTTGTATTTACGGATGCAAATTTTTTCATTTTCATTCTCGTCAAACATCTCTCTTCACATTCGTATTATTATTAGATAATGATAGATATGACATTTATTTCTTATATTCAAAAGTTGTGCCTGGAAGATAAGGTCTTCTCTTGGAAAACTGATCGTTAAACGTAAAAGATCTCCGATTGTTTGTACTTGTTGTAAGTAAACATCTAAATTGAAATACATTTTCCCTGTCCCCCCCCCCCCCTCTCTCTCTCTCTCTCTCTCTCTCTCTCTCTCTCTCTCTCTCTCTCTCTCTCTCTCTCTCAAATTCACGACAATTCTTGATATATAATATATGAAAATGCAATATTAACAGTTTTATCCTTAATACTTACTAGGAAATAGCACAAAGAAGCCGGGAAGGGTCATTACCTGAGCAACCGGCGACTTCAAACGAGATGATTTTCGTCTTCAAGAGTACACACGGGTGGGACGGGTACAATTTGGAAAAAATTAATTTCTATTACATTAATTACGCTCCATCTTATTTTTCGTCCCGGGTTAATTGAATATGACGGAGAGGAACAGAACATTTTAATAATTCGCATGATTTCGTTTTATATCCGAGTGGAGCTGTAACGCAGATAACTTAGGTTTTATTGTCCTTGACTTTCCATGTACATAGTAAATGATTTGTGACTTGAGTTTATTGAAATCTTATTTTTTATTAATCCTTTAATAAAACAGTAGCATTCATGACTAACTTTCCACCAACTTTGATTGATGCGGCATGAATGAATTCAGTAACTTTTAAGTATTCTCCTCTTGATTATGAATGAATGAATTCAATAATTTAAGTGATCTCTTCTGGTTCCCTTGAGATTGTTAAAAACAAATCTCTCTCTCTCTGTCTTCTTCTTCATTCTCTCCTCTCTCTCTCTCTCTCTCTCTCTCTCTCTCTCTCTCTCTCTCTCTCGCTCTCTCTCTCTCTCTCTCTCTCTCTCTCCATCTGGGATAGGTATGCAAATAGGCTTCAATTCACTGTGAATCGTTGTAGAATATATTAGAAAATAAATCATTAACCTTTTTGTCTTTAATCATTTAATACTGCAAAATAACACAAAGAAACTGGGAAAGGTCGTTACCTGAGCAACCAGCGACTTCAAACGACTCTTGTTTTCGCCATCAAGTGTACACCTGAGAGGTGGGCTAATTTTTTCATTTTTTATTTATTTTTAATTATTTTTTATCGATTACGCACCGTCTTATTCGTCTCCGTAGGTTATTGAATAGAATGAAGAGGAACGTAACATTTTCATAATACCTTGGACTTTGCAACTAATTTATGGCATGTATTTATTCAGATTGTATATTTTTACTGTTCTCTTAATAAAACAGTAGTACCCATAAAATTTACTTTTAAATATTCTCTTCTTTGGGGTTTCCTTAATTTTAGAAACAGTCTCTCTCTCTCTCTCTCTCTCTCTCTCTCTCTCTCTCTCTCTCTCTCTCTCTCTCTCTCTCTCTCTCTCTCTCTCAGGTTGAAGAATTAATATCTCTGACTTTTAAGATTCTTATAAAAAGCTTACAGTCATTTGCTATAAAAAACCATTTTACATCCAATTTCATTTTCCGGCATTATTCTCAGTAGCAGTATAGTACAAGTAGTATTAGAAGAATAATGCCTTATGCTTTGATTTTCTAATAGCGCCTTAATGCTAGTGTGGATTTTTGCCTTGCGAACGCTGTTTTACAGTAAGGCTGATTATTGTCGGTACCTTTTTTTTCCATAGAAGTTTATCTTTGAAATAAGTACATACCTTTTTTCCTGAACGTTGATTCGTTCCAGTTATAACTAGCAATCGTTAAACTTATGAAGATAAACTAAGCACCTTTTCATTTCGTTTTTCCGTTTTGTGTTTTTACGTGCTTTAAATAAAATCTGTTGTTATGATTGTAACCATGTATTAGGGCTATCAACAAAAGGAAGGAGTCGGCAATCATGATTTCCTCTGATAGGCACAATTGCATACCTTAACTTATATTTGGATTTCAAGTGAAAATGTTGCTGCGTTTATATAATTATTTGCATAAACCTATATCTTTGTTAGTATATTATTTTAGATTGTCAGTTACCTTTAGGTGAACTAAACTGTCAATAGCACGTCTGTTGTGTTCGACATGCTGTTAATGACCCTTCGGTAGGTGTAATGAAGCCGTCGATGATGTGAAAGTTTTTATGCTGGGGGAACTTGGGTTCATTTACTGTCTAATAGTTAAAACTATGACTTCTATGTGTACGGCGGGGGTGTGTGGTCTTGTTTTAACCTTGGAATCAATCCTGTTAAGAAAAATAATTTAATGTTTATTCTCAGACACACCTACACGCACGTACTATATATGTGATATATATATATATATATATATATATATATATATATATTTATTATATATGTATTATATATATTTATATTATATATATATGTGTGTGTGTATACATATATATATATATATATATATATATATATATATATATATATATATATATATATATGAATAATTATCACATCGAACCGTGATCCATTTATATATCAATTCAAGCTGCAAATGTCCTTTAATATCTAAATTCACTTTACCTCCCAAATGATATATTTTCATATATGTACCGAAGGGGAATTTTTTAGTTGATAATAATTTCGTCCCCCCATGGGATCGAACCACCGTCCAAGTGGACGGGGACGAAATCAGGACAGTCAGTGACGCTATCCAATCAGCCAACAGGAGACGTCTCTGTTGGCTGATTGGATAGCGTCACTGACTGTCCTGATTTCGTCCCCGTCCACTTGGACGGTGTTCGATCCCATGGGGGACGAAATTATATCAACTAAAAAAATTCCCCTTCGGTACATATATGAAAATATATCATTTGGGAGGTAAAGTGAATTTAGATATTAAAGGACATTTGTAGCTTGAATTGATATATATATATAGATATATATATATATATATATATATATATATACACACACACACACTATAATGTATGCGGTAGCGCAAGAGTTCTCTCCGATGACCAGTTGTGTTTTCACAGGGTAAAATCAAGTTTTAACGCCTTAAATTCTTTCCTCCTAAACTTTACAGTGATAAGCAATCTGCAATGTAGATTATTCAGGCAATTTCTGCGCAAGTTTTATGTATTTTAGGAAAACTTACCCCACCCCACCCCCCTCCTTTCGACAGCTGGCTTGCTGGAATGCTGACAAAGTTCTCCCGCCGAAGTTTTATAGAAATGAAATCTTGCCGAGTAAAAATGCCGAGGGAGTCTCGCATCCAGCGAGTAAAGTTATTTGTTTGGATTAAAACTATTGGTTTCGGGATTGCCAGTGGAATCAGTAGCAGTCGAATGTGTAATATTGATTGTAGCTTGATTTATGATGCAAAGCTTCGTATTAACAGTAGTAGAAGTAACATAGTTCAGCAATTTTTTTATCCACATTTAGCTCAGGTTCAAAAGATTAAACCTAAAATTCAGGACATTTAGGAATAAGACAAAAAATAGGGTTTCAGCATTAATATTTCACGACAGAAATAACTGGTACATTCAACTTTCAACAATGGATTTCACTATTTTATCTATTTTTTTTTAAATGTTGTTAAGCGTCAGATCCATGAATTTATGTCAGATTTCGGTACTTTTTAGTACAGTGAAAACAGTTCATTGAGAGAGAGAGAGAGAGAGAGAGAGAGAGAGAGAGAGAGAGAGAGAGAGAGAGAGAGAGAGAGTAGAGAATGTTTGTTGACAATCACGTAGAATTTTCTCGAAGACTGAAGTTTTGTTTTTACAAACATTTATAATAAGGATACAAATATTTACAGATTAGCAAAAAGAGATAATGCCAGACTGTTTTCTCTCTCTCTCTCTCTCTCTCTCTCTCTCTCTCTCTCTCTCTCTCTCTCTCTCCGTCTTGGCGACTAATGGTTCTGTCAGTTATTTATGTCCGATACTCTGCTTAATAAAATACAAGTAAGATTAACTTAAGCTTAAATAGAATTGAACTTTACTTGTCAAAGTCGTTTTAATCTTCTTAATGATTCTTTGTTAATCCATCAGCCAACTTACGTTAAGTCATAGCCTGTTTATAAATAACATTCAACTCTACTATCATATAAATAGATAACTTTGTACGGAAGACATACGCAAATTTATTAAATTGTGGTCTCTTTCATGCCACCAGTAAAACCATAGAAGTTCAGTAGCATTCAGGAGACTGGCTTTAAGATAGGGTGAATATAAAAAACAACCAAAGCTTCTGAAAGTCAGTATCCGCCATAATATTAGTTCCGAAATCCTGCAGGATCGAAGGTCTTTCGAGCAGCTGTTTGTCAAGTACATGTAGTAGTTCAAGGACTTTGACCTTCACTCCCACCGCGCCTTCAGGCGTAGAAGGAGTTGGTGGGGCGTGAGGGAGAGAAGGAGAAAAGGAAATGTGATTAAGGACGAGAGAGCGAGAGAGATAGATATCACTATTGCACTGTAGCTCGATTTCATCAACTCTAATTTTAATAAAAGAAAATATATGTAAGCTAATCCATACTTCATAATTATTAGTACTGAATAATAACAGATAATCATGATAAAACTTTCAGCTATTCAAATGAGAAGTCGTACTGGCCGAACATTGATTAGGTTGTGACTAATGGATTCTACATGACTACTTCAAAAGGGTTAGCTGTTAATGCAGCAACATCAGTTGGGAAATCAGGTTGACAGAAAGTAACGAAATTATGTGATCTATTGTTGTTTTAGACATTAGGTTCAAGAAAAACATATCAAAGAAATTGGGATTTTCTATCAGATCATTATTCTGTTCTTTAAACAATTACACTATCCAACATTATATCATCCTAATATTTAATAAAGTAAATAGAATATTAGTCAAAGATTAGGAATATTGTTGTATGGAAAGCTTGGTTTTCATTGTTCAACTCGTATTTTTTCCAAAGGTTTGGAGCTGCTCAGGCGGGGTCGTCGCTGCTCGGGGGCAATTTGGAGCGGCTCTGGCGGGCTTCGCGCGGTTCGGAGAAGATCTGACAGTTCGAAGCGGCTCTGGCGGGCTCGTCGCGGCGGCCCTGGCACAGTTTGGAGCGGCCCTGTGACTCGGGTGCGGTTTGGAGCAGCTCTGGCGGGATAGGACGCGATTCAGTGTACCTCTCTTCGCGGCTCCAGTGCTGTTCTGAGTGGCTCGGCGCAGTTCAGAGCAGCTCTGGCGGGCTCAGCGCTGCTCGGGTGCGGTTCTGAGCGGCTCGGCGCTGTTCTGAGTGGCTCTGGTGGGCTCGGGAACTATTCTGGAGGGATCCAAAGCATGGTTGTCAACATAGTGGAGCTTCATACATATGGCGATTTATTCACAACTTGTTTCCATGAATTCTAGTTGTCATAGTAATGCAATAATGATAAAATTGCTCTAATATGTATATATATATACTACAAATAGATAGGCTAATTTCACTTATTTCCCCCGTTTTGTGTAAGTCTTATAACCAGTTTGTAGGGTAAACACATACCAATTGGCAATACTGCGTCCGGAGTGGTTCAGAGCGGTTCTGGCAGGCTCGGCTCAGTTCGGAGTGCTTCTAGCAGGCTCGCCACGGCTCTGATGCTATACTGAGCGGCTCAGCGCAGTTTGCAGCAGCTCTGGCGGGCTCGGCGCTGCTCAGATGCAGTTTTGAGCAGCTCAGAGCGGCTCAGGGTCAGTTCTGAGTGGCTCGGTTTTCGGTTGGGGCTGCCCTGTCGCTCGGGTGCGGATAGGAAGCGGCTCTGGCAAGATCGGGCGCAGTTGGGTGCGCCTCTGGTGGCTCATCGTGGCTCTGGTGCTGTTCTGAGCGGCTTGGCGCAGTTCAGAGCGGCTCTGGCGGGCTCGGCGCCGCTCTGTTGTGGTTTTGACTTATCTTAAACAGGAGAAAGGGGATTTTGTACATGTATGACTTTGTAAGGATATAAAAGCTTGGACATTTATGAATTATTGTCAAAAGCTTCTAGCAAAAACGTAGTTTTCTCTGTAGATTTCCGATAAAGTTGTCTGCATCCTTCTCCATTCAAAGTTCTCATAATCTTATAAGAAAAAAAAATAAAAAAAAAACCTACCTCGGAATTCCGAAATATTTTCCATATAATTTAACGATTCTTAATATTCTACTTCTTTATTGATGTCATAATGCCTTAGACTTACGTAATATCCATATTATTCATTGTAGTTACCTTCCAAATGTTACTAGCTACAGTAGATATATCCTGAATTTCATTTTTTAAGGTCTGCATCCTCTGAACAAATAACAACGTTTCGTGGATTATATATATATATATATATATATATATATATATATATATATATATATATATATATATATATATATATACTATGTGTGTGTATGTATACTTAGATGAGGTTTTCATCATTTATATACTATGTGTGTGTATGTATAATTAGATGAGGTTTTCATCATATATATATATATATATATATATATATATATATATATATATATATATATATATATATACTAATATATGTGCGTGTGTGTGTGTGTGTGTGTGTGTGTATATATATATATATATATATATATATATATATATATATGTATATATATATATATATATATATATATATATATATCTATATATATATATATATATATATTATATATATAGTCTTTTCACGAATTATAACTAATCTTACAATGAACTCCACTTTAAATATCAATACGCTAAATGTGTGAATTTTAAGACAAAGAGATAGCTGCCTTTAAAAGCAGAAACGTATTTGCAGATGGTTTACGATGGACATAACCCCATATTATATAAAGTCTAAGGCTTATCCTATTATGCGAAGCGGCGTATTTTTAGGTCATAACAAATAAAATTGCAGACGAAGCTTAGCTACAGTAATATACGTAATAGATGCTATGAGCAAGCGTAGTGAAACTTGGATTAAATAGTGCAATTGTCATTAACATTTTCTTCACTCACTAAAGAAGCTGGAATAGATCACACTTCAGACGTGTCATTGAGAGCTTAGATTTGTGTACTTTAGTAGAGCTCTCCAAAAAGGGTGAAAACAATAACTGGATGGCGTCCCAGAGAGGATTGTTTTTTTGTGAAATATTGCTTAAAGTTTCATGATTCCTCGTCATTAAAAACCAATTCACGTAGTACATGTTAAATGTTCTTCCGTAAAAAATAAAAGGCATAGTGCTAATAGGCAGGTCCTAAATGCGTAACTGTGTGATAGGACTTCTAATAATGTAGTCCTCAATGATTCAATTTTCTTCCTCCAGTATCTGTGAGCTAGTAATCTCTTGGACTAAGCTTTAATAGTTAACATTTTTTATATCCTATTCAAGTAAAACCGATTCTAGTCCCTTTTATATAATTATATATATATATATTATATATATATATATATATAATATATATATATACTATATATATATATTGTAACTTAGTCTTTATTTCTTATTATTATCTTTTTAGTGTCGTTGAAATTTATATATTTAGTTTGTTTGCTCCTCACCGATGGTTTACTTATTTATGTTGGTGGTTTGACTAACGACTGTTCTTATTTTCATGATGCTTGTTTGTGGAGAAGCACTCGTTATACTAAGGGTTGTGTGAGACTCCGTGAGGAGTTATAGTCAGTATATATGTGTTGATGACCTGTCCATATAAGTCTGCAATTGTTTTCCGTGTTAGGTATTAAGTGTGAGCATTGTTAATTATTTATTGTATTTATGAGGTTCAGGTGTCATTTCTGTCTGTAATTTTTTTATTAAAATTAAGGGTTTTATTAGAGTATTTTCTTTGACCCCTTGAATTGAGTTTGTACACCTTTTTATGAATATTTTTTCAACCTTTTGGTGTACTAAGTATTGTTTTTGGTGAATACATATTAGTGATTTGTTAAGTGTGATTATTGTGGTGGATACCACAATAATCACACTTAGACGTAAAGATGGTCTGTAAGGTAGAATTAATCAGTTATTCCACCAACTCAGGGCAAAAAATTCAATAAGGGATTCGATTCATTTTCTTCTTCATGAAATAAAAGGCTGCTGCACATCAAGATTCATTAATAAATAAATTATAGATGAATAATTCATATATATATATATATATATATATATATATAATATATATAGATATATATATGTATATATATATATATATATATATATATAGATATTATATATATATATATATAATATATATATATATATATATATATATACACGCTACAAAATGATCGAACAGAAAATCAAAACATTTTCATAAAATATTTTTCACATTATGACTGGACAACAGAATTAGATGATGAGTTTTGGCTGTAGACCGGGAATATCACATAACCCTTCTTCATTCAGATGGACTGATCGCAACATTTTTATTTTGAAGGGTACCATTTTACGCTAAGAACCTTTTGCAATTACCAGGGGTGTGTTACAGAAAGTGCTTCGCTTCATTTATATATATATTATATATATATATATATATATATATATATATATATATATATATATATATATATATATATATATATAGGATAAACTTGATCACGAAGTATATAAAACGTGATGCTATGTATAAATAAAGGTTTTTTTGCCACAAAGGAAAATGAAAAAGCGAGATAGCCGAGTACTTTCGGTCCTATTCGGACCCTTTACTGAGGCAAACTGATTTTACAAAGAACACCATAGTCAAAAGAAGGCTTAATATACAAACTGACACTACCAGATTAGCCATAAGGGCGATTTTCACTCTACAGAGAGGAGGAGTCGCCATAGGCTAGCCACACCTTGAAGGATACCCGCAGTAAACAAGTGATTCTTCCAGAAAACAGTACATTTTGAAACAAAACGAGGGAGCATATACAATTTAATATCATGAATTTTACAAATTTTCCCAACAAAAATTATTATTAATGAAAAAAAACAAAGAAAGAAAAATATAACTATATATATCGAGCAAGAGAAAGAGGGAGAGAGAATATCGAACAGAGAGAGAGAGAGAGAGAGAGAGAGAGAGAGAGAGAGAAATAATAACTATATACATGTGGGACTAATTTATTAGTTTGTTCATTTATTTTGAGGTCCTTCATAAAAAACATCTTATAATATATGGGTCCAAATGGTACATTCCCTTCAGACTAATATTTAGGTTGCTTTTATTAGTGATTTGTATAATTGCCGATTCCAGTAAATTTCTTGAAACATAATCATTAGATCTAGCAATTACCGAGGTATCACCCCAATTAATACAATGAGATTTTTCACTCAGATGGATAAACAGTGCATTTGAAGTCTGGGCTGTTCTAACTGAATACATATGCTGCTTAATCCGAACACATAAATTTTTACTAGACTGACCAACGTAAAACGATGGGCAATCCTTACAAGGAATTTTGTAAATGATGTTGTTATTTGTTATGGGACTATTCTTAATTAGCATATCTTTAATGGTATTGTTATAAGAGAACACTACATTAACATTAAACGATTTAAATATTGATTTTATGGTTTCAAATCAACGAAAATACCTTATTTTCGTGGATTTGAAACCATAAAATCAATATTTAAATCGTTTAATGTTAATGTAGCGTTCTCTTATAACAATACCATTAAAGATATGCTAATTAAGAATAGTCCCATAACAAATAACAACATCATTTACAAAATTCCTTGTAAGGATTGCCCATCGTTTTACGTTGGTCAGTCTAGTAAAAATTTATGTGTTCATATTAAGCAGCATATGAATTCAGTTAGAACAGCCCAGACTTCAAATGCACTGTTTATCCATCTGAGTGAAAAATCTCATTGTATTAATTGGGGTGATACCTCGGTAATTGCTAGATCTAATGATTATGTTTCAAGAAATTTACTGGAATCGGCAATTATACAAATCACTAATAAAAACAACCTAAACATTAGTCTGGGAATGTACCATTTGGATCCATATATTTGTAAGATGTTTATGAAGGGCCTCAAAATAAATGAACAACTAATAAATTAGTCTCACATGTATATAGTTATTATTTCTTTCTCTCTCTCTCTCTCTCTGGTTCGATATTCTCTCTCCCTCTTTCTCTTGCTCGATATACATATATATAATATATATATATATATATATATATATATATATATATATATATATATATATATATTTATATTTTCTTTGTCTTTTCATTAATAATAATCTTGGTTGGAAAAATTTGTGTAAAAATCCATGATATTAAAATTGTATATGCTCCCTCGTTTGTTTTCAAAATGTACTGTTTTCTGGAAGAATCACTTGTTTACTGTGGGTATCCTTCAAGGTGTGGCAAGCCTATGGCGACTCCTCCTCTCTGTAGAGTGAAAATCGCCCTTATGGCTAATCTGGTAGTGTCAGTTTGTATA
>NC_087212.1:67193560-67208560 GCF_015104395.2 Macrobrachium nipponense | reverse complement strand
CGATTTCTAATTGTAGGAACTTAATAAAAAAATACCAAAAACATTATTATACCAGTTACATAAATCCTGATCGTCTGTTTCTTAAATTTAAAGAAGACTTCAATAAGTGAATCCTGCGTCAAACCCGAGAAGGATATCCACCTGACAGCGAAGGGAGAAAAATACTATAGAACAATAAAAGCTGTAGAATATATGATAACTATGAGAAAATAATTTCGTAAAGTATTTGTTATTACTAAATCAAATCTAACTCTGTAAAAGATATTAATTACATGTCTTTATTTCGCAAAAAGGGTATGTGTAAGTAATGCAGGTACAAGGAAAAATATTTTTGACAATTTTTCATCTATTTGTGACAGGTTTTCAGCAATAATAATAATAATAATAATAATAATAATAATAATAATAATAATAAGAGTGACAGGAGAGTCGTAAGGGACTGGCCTAGACATCAGATGCACGGTTGATGTGAATCTACTATAATCAGGATTCATACTTTTCTCCTAGCTTTTTGAACATCCTGTGTTCGTATGATTGATATATATATATATATATAATATATATATATATATATATATATATATATACTATATATATATATATATATATATATATATATATATATATATATATATATATATATATATATATATATATATATATATATATATATATCATTTAGAATATAAATGACCAGAAATAACTTTAAAATGTCGTATTATACAATCACTTTGTTTTCATAACTACCTGCATACGTTTGGATGTTGTAACATTGTAGTCATAATTGCGTGCTCCAGTATCTCAGAAAACTAACACAGACACACAAATAGATCTCCGATCACGTATTCGCTAAACTCCTAACGGGGAATTCTTTGTTAATTTTGGGCACAAATGTAGTCAAAATTTGCATCACTGACCGCTATATTTTTCGGCTATGGTACGTCTACAATTTATAACGTACATTTGTATGCTAATTTCTTGGTATATACCTGAAATAGATTACTAATTACATTTAAACAAAACAACCGTTTATCTTCCACTTTTTTGGGGGTGGGGAGAGGGGGTTGATGCTTGGTAGAACATTGCAGCTTCCGTTTATTACTTAGTCCAAATATCATTGTTGCAACAAATTAATAATGACGTTGCTAATGGCTTCCATTAATTTCGTATATTCGCAAATGTTTTGTTTTGTAGTCTGGTTTTCTGAAAAGGCCCGTTGAAAATGGTCTCACTGTTTAATTAAATTATAAATTGCCCTCATTATATCCATACTGCCTTGTTATTTGACGTATCCATATGATAATTAAAATAATGAAAATTCAGCTTAGCTTGCATCTGGCAGAAAGAAAAAATAGAATAAATACGAATAAGTAAACTGATTCCAGATTGAAGGGTTTCATATCAGTCATGAAATAATGAATGTGGACATTTTTATTTAAAAAGTTATTAATTACACGAATATTGAAAATAAATTGGAATTCCATATTAGGCATATCTGAAATAATCAATGAACCCTTTTCTCGCATGATGTTAATAAATTTCATTTTGATAAATTTAAATTTGCAGGGCTGCAGTTCAAATTTTTTTTCTTTTTTTTCCAGTTTGGGATAATGAATAGATAGAACTCTAAACATAGGTAGAATTCTAAACATAGGTGAATTTCTAAGATCTTAATCAGACCTGTTTTTGTAATATGATTAAGATTGTATATCTTTCAGAGATCTGTTTCTGATAAGGTATAAAATTATTTTAATTCTGAACTTAACCCATGAAAGGGAGAGGTATTTGCTGAGGTCATCTGAGATCAACAAAGGTATTTTGTGCTCCATTTTTTAACCAACAACGACAGGGAGCTTATATTTCAATGAATATGATAATAGCCCATAACCGAGAGCAATTACCATGGTAAGAATTAAAGGACGAGAATGATGCGAGAAGATAGTGAAAGAGGAGAATGACTGATTCATTGTAAGTTGTCTGGCGTTACTCTCATCAAGGTCATTGCTGGCCAGGAATAATGTGGTTATGTGGATTATGGAAGACTGAATATTTTAGGATGTGAGTGTTGATTTCGCTAATTTATTTTCCGTGCTGCTATATATTGTTTGATAACTTTTTGCTATCACTGATGACTAACCCAAATGATGGAAGGGAATTCTATTCATATTCTGTGACCATTCCAACAGATGTCGAGTAGTGAAACATCAAAGTTAGTTGTTTTACCTACTTACATATTATACGCCTGGTTACGGGAATTAGGTTCTCTCTCTCTCTCTCTCTCTCTCTCTCTCTCTCTATCTCTTCTCTCTCTCTCTCCTCTCATCCTCATCTCTCTCCTCTCTCTCCACCTTCGTAATGGAAATTACAATTTTCTCATGGAAGGAAAAAACAACACTCACATCCTACAATATTGCAGTATTTAGTCTTCCATATTCATCAAGACACTCTCATAGCCACGTTGCTCCTGATCACCAGTGACCTTTGTGAGAGTAACGGCAGATAAGGCACAACGAATCGGTCAATATCCTCGCCGAAACTTCTCTCTTTACAGTCATCACTCATCATTCTTGTCCCACGATTCTCACTCTGGTAACTACAGTCACTTGTAAGCATATAAGCTCCCTGTCCTTGTTCTGAAAAAAATGAGCCTCAATATACCTTTCTTGATCTCAGGTGACCACCAACAAATACCATAATCTTTTGTAAGCTGAGTTGTTAATGATAATAATGTTAGAGATTATCTGCAATTGGACATTGCAATTATTATAATTTTAGTCATGTTACAGGATGTGTGTGATTATGCTCTGAAAATTCCATCCATGTTTAGAAGACTATCAACTATTGCTAATTGGTAAACCCTAAAAAGAAAAAACCTGGCAATTTTGAAATGAAGCTCTGCACATAGAAATTCATAAAAATGAAATTTATTTACAGCCAGCGAAAAAAAAGGTTCATTGATTATTAGAGATATATTTATCAGGCTTTCAGATAAAGGATTTAATATGGAATTCCAGTACCTTTTCAATATTCGTATAATTAATAACTTTGTTAATAAAAATTTTCAGATTCATTATTACCTGACTGATATGAAAACCTCCAGAGTTCAAATTGGAATCAAATATCTTACTCGGATTTTTATCTATTTTTATAACAGTTTTCCTGACGAATGCAAATAAAGTTGAATTTTCATTATGTTTTATTATCACAATGGATACGCCATATAAGCAGATAACTTGGATATAATGATGGCATTTTAATAAATAAGATATATTAGGAGGCCATTTTCAACACGTTGGTCTTGAAATTAAGCGAGATCAGAAAACATATGAAAACATGAAATTAATGGAAGACGTTAACATAATTTTTTTAAGTAATATATATGCATACATATATATATATATATGTATATATATATACATATATATATATATATATATGTATATATAATACATATATATATATATATATATATATATATATATATATATATATATATATATATATATATATACATTATATATATATATATATAGATATATATATATATATAGATAGATATAGATATATATATATATATATATATATATATATATATATATATATATATATATATATATATATACATATATATATATATATATATATATATATATATATATATATATATATATATATATATATATATATATATGTATATATATACACACACATATATATATATATATATATATATATATATATATATATATATATATTATTACCCTTAGGATTTCAAGACTTTCAAGGATCCAAAAACAAAATAAAAAAGTTAAAAGGTTATTTTCTTCCCTAAAAATTCATAATACTTGACGAGGTTGAGTCCATTTTCGCAGGAAATAAAGATTTGGCGTAAGACAGTATGTGTTACCTGCTTTAAATTCCTATCCAATACTTTTTGGTGGTCAGTTGGTTAACGCTAACCTAAGCTTTTACCCCACACATGAAAGAGAATCTGTTCAGTATTTTCTTTTCGAATTTCCGAGCCTTCGGGGGAAAAAATATCGAAATATACAAGGAAATGAATTAAATATTATTTTGATTATTGCAATTTTCAATATACCGTTTTTGTAGGGTCACTAGTGATACTTCTGTTTAAATGAATGTTTCTGCCATTGCTTTTAAAAGAATTATTCATATCTCCGTGCGGTGCAAGTCAGGTCTTTGATCATTAAGCAAATTTCCACAATAATCATAAAAAACCCTTCGATTAAAACAAGTCAGAGTTTAAATTCATCTTTTTTTAACGGAAAGTGAAACTTAAGTTTTCTTATATGAGACAGGATCTAGTTATTTTTCTCATGGAGGCAGTTCGTTCATTATTTCAGTATTTATATATTATCATGGGCAAGATATGAAAGAATTTTTTTCACGAATAATTGAATTTATTTGAGGGATCAGCCTCAAAAAGCCTTTGATATTCAAATAAGCATCAAGTAGGTTGCTCACATAATTTGTCTATTTTTACTAACATTATTATTGTTAATTATGTATGAAGTAGATGAAATTACTGTTATTGAATTCCTGGTTAGTGATGAGTATACAGATGAAATGGTCTTTATTTAATGATATTATTATCTTGTTTTTGATGGCGTAATTTCGGTTATTAAAAAACTTTTCAGCCGTTGTGTACTGATTAAAATGAAAGTGTAGTCGGGATATGCGGCCATAGACCTGCCAGTCAAGAGCACGTCCGATTTCTTTTGTATACTTTATGGGAAAATGCCATAGAATTGTTTGCTCCCATACAGGTATAATAATATGATGTATTATGGTTAACAAAAACATCTTAGGCTCTACTCTGAAGCAGCCAATAAATGCAAATAAAGTTATTCACAAGTCCAGGTCTGTATACTTTTTGAGCCCTATTTTGCAAAAGAAGTGTGAAGTAAATTTGAAAATAACAATTGAATATTATTAGCAATTCTTCTTAATGCCCTTTGCGTCATTTTGGTTCCTTATCTGAAAACCAGCCTCAAATGTGACGACCTTTGTTAGCGTTGAGAGGGATTATTCTCGATTAAGCTAAGCTTTATTTGTGTAAAAGCAAGCCGGTTTTGTAATACTTTTTTTCTTTTATTTCTGTCCTCTCCCTCTTTATTTTGTAGGTTAAACCTTCGTGTAATTAATTGTATTTGTTAATTCCTTCCCAAATGCAAGGAACTGTATGGCTGTTTCCTATATCTTGTGTCTTTTTGGTCTCTATTTTCAGATCAGTCGATTACTCTATCATAATGAATATGGTATCACATAACGCAGACCAGGGTAGGCTAACCTAGATCCCAGATTAATTTTATTTTATGAATTGATTAACCTAAAAATGGGCATCCAGAATTTGATAGATTTATATTCGTGTTCTATTTTGCATTGATTATTGTTAAATGATATTACTATCATCTCAGCTTATCGTCTCTTCAGCTTATCGATTTTTATTATATTTGTTTATTTACTGTAACAGTTTGCATCTTAAAATTCTATGATAACTACCTAAAAAGACATTTTAAGTAGGTTTTCTTGCCAGCTTCTTACAATTAGCCCGTGTAAAGTTTAAGCCTTTATCAAGGAGTTGGAATACTGACCACCATTTTGCTTTGCCCTCAACCGGGAAAAAGTTTTATTTTGATTCTTATGTCCAGACTTCTGTGATCATTAAACCCGTGACTGCATAACAATCTGGCAGAGCGTCTGACGTTTATCCTTACTTTGGAATTAATAAGTTAAGAAAATATGTGATGTAATGTATTAATGCCAGGAATTATGTAAGTTATTTAGAAATAAGATAATTACACTATGCCAATTGGGGTTCAGAATAGAATGAATTATTTCTGAATAAATATTAATTCTTTTTCGCCAGGAAAGCACAATGCCATTGACGGAAGAATCATTCACTATTCAACTTCGAATGATTTGCTAAACATGGGAGATGAAAAAGAATCATAAGGTATGTAACTGCTTTCATTCATAGCTAAAAGCATTTATTTTTCCATGGTATATTTTACCTTTCCAGAAATATTTTCCAATTTTATTTGGCTTTTGTGTTTCAGAGATGAAAAACTAGCATGATTATCGAGAACAAATGAGAAGCCAGCTTTACAGCAGTTATTCAATAATGTCGTTTTATTTTCAATGCATTTTTGAGTTGTTAGTTAATTGGGAAGAGGATGCTCTCTTTTGGAAAGAACTGTTTTGTTGATTTGATTTTTTTGACGAGTTTTAAAGAGATAAAGGAGTTGAGAAATATTTTAACATTGAAAATCCATTCTCCACATTTGACGAGGTCTGTAAAATTCTCTCCTACCTGTCTCGTTCTCTTACTGATCATAAATCGTCATCATTGGGACTATTTTGATTTTGGTATATTTCATAGGATAATTTGAGCATACACGAATTGTATGTAATTTTAGTTCTTGTAAAAGGTAAAAAGAATGGCAATTTGAATGTCATAGAGCCATTTTAGTAACTATTATTCCCTGTAAATATTTTGATATGAGCAGATAAAGGTGAGCTCAGTAAAAGATTAGAGGATGATAGTCTAACTTTGTATGATGAAAGGACATTGATAGCGAACGGCATTTGAACTTAGTACTAAATGATTGGTCTGTGAGATTGTGATGAAATTCTTCATTGGGGGTATACGAAGAATATTTAAAGCCGTATTATTATTATTTTTTTCATTCTGCCAGGAGTTGTATCCATAACTAGGTAGTTGGAGGACAAGCGATGCTCTAAATACAGTCATTTTGTTTTGAAAGATTCTTAGAAATTAATCGAACATGCTTACATTTTCCATGAAAATGCAGTCTTCAGTTCAAGCAGTTACAATCATTTACTCCTTATAAGCAAAACAAAGGAACTATCCTTTGTTCGTGAGGCCTCTTCATCTTCAGTTATTTACCTCGATGAAGAAACCGAATATCAAGTCACTGCGTCGATTTTATCTCCTTTTAGCCAAATAAGAAATTGATTAGGACGATGGAAAACCCAGATCACGAAGCTGTTATGATGATTGTTTCGGAGGTGAATTATTAGTTGAGGGGCTCGTCTCCTGAGTCATCATTTATTGAAAAAGGTGTTTCTTCATCTGTTCGGCTTTTCTAGCTAATGGAAAACTAATCTTTATTCTGAAGATCATCTGGAATATTCCAAACCGTAATATTAGCCCAGGAGATGCCGTATCTCTTGTTCTTTTCTTACTAATTTGACCCTTTTTTTTTTACTATAACTTGTTTATGTGTTTTTCATCACATTCTTCAATACCTTGTCATATCTTTAATTATGTTAATTTTTCAAAGTAGACAGTGTTTATTTTCATTTATTTTTTATGAAGACAGTCGTATAATGGCGTTTCTTCTTTATGGGCTTTTGATTGGTGATACCAAAGGACAATTCCCCTTGATGCGCGGACCCTTTCAACTATGATGTGATGTGTCTGTTACTGTAAAAAAAGATTAGACTGCAGCATCAATAATGCTTTTGTCAGGAAAATAATTGTGCTTTTCCAATAGAATTCTGTCTTCTTTTCGACCCTGAAATCACTGCCTCAAGGAGCTAAGGAAACAGAAGAGGCAAGAAAACCATATAACAGTTCTGCACAGTATGGAGCTACAATTTCAGATCGAAAGTTTTTATTTGATAACTGAATTCGTTATTGATATGATTATTTAACGTATGGTCAGAGATTTTTAACTGTAAAGCTTTTGGAATATGAAAAGAACTGAGTAGGAAAATTTTCAAGGCGAACATTCGTATGTTGTGTGATTCGCTTTAGGGGAATAGAAAGATACCTCTTCTCATTTCCCTTGTGTGGTATTTCTCACGAGTTAGATTTCTGTAAAAGAATGCTATTGAGATGGTTTTGTCTGTCCGTCCGCCCTCGGAGCTTAAAAACAACTGTGGCTAGAGGGTTGCGAATTGTTATGTTGATTATACACCCTCTAATCATCAAACATACCAAATTACAGCCATCTAGCCTCGGTAGTCCTGTTGATATCTAAGGTTAAAGTTACCCATGATCGTGCGTCCGGCAGCGCCTTACAAGACAGGACAGCATTATACGTCGTACAGAAAACTTGTTTCTTCGGCTCAGTTTTTACTTGTGTGTATGTGTGTTTATTTATTTATTTATTATTTTTTTAGTTCGCTGATTCTCCCATTTCTTATGCAAACCCCTTCATCTCCATTTTCCCCTTGGCTCCGCACATCCACTCCAGATTATTTCCCTCGGCCACGACCAGTCTTTTCTCCCGTGATTTTTTTGCTGGTCTCATGCTTTTTTAAATACCTCACCTCCTTTTCCAGAAACCTTTACTGTAATTGTACTGCCTACCTTGAACAGTACGTACATGCATCATTACACCAAAACTTAACTGCGACGAGGAAACCTTAGTTGGAATTTACAATATCTAGCTGCTATATTTAATGCAATCATATGCAATGTAATGTCAATGCTCAGTCAGCCTTCATGGACCACTGCACCACTTTACTTTTTTCGTTCAGCTCTCTCTCTCTCTCTCTCTCTCGTCCTCAGTTCTCTCCTCTCGTCTCTCTCTCTCTCTCTCTCTCTCTCTCTCTCTCTCTCTGCGCATGCCAGTATGTGTCTTTTAGGATTTGTAAATTTGGGATTACGATAAACAGGATGCAGAATCTCGGGACTTTGTCACTATCTAAGAGTTTCTGACTTTATAAGAATAAGATGCTTACTGCAATGCACTGACATCTGTTGTGGCAGATGTTAGAAAAACATTAAATATCATGTCTGGAGAATGATTTTTGAACTTGAATTTTTAGTTTCATTCAAGGGGGAACTGATTTCCATGTTAAACAACGTCATCTAATTTTTCCATTATATGTATGTTCTTACAGTAATTAACGTTTTCATTTTATTTATACGTCGTGTGAAATGTTTTCCACATTTAATAATAAATGTTCTTCTCTTGTGCGAGAATATTTACTGTATGAAATTAACTCATATGGAAGAAATAGTTTTTTTCATATGAGTCATAACAACATTTACATGGATTTCCTTCAACTTTTCCCAGCAGTAAAGCTTTGGAATAACCAGGTTGACAACGTAGCCTGTTGTCTCAGTCTTTAGTATGTTTACTTTTCTCTTCATTTTGCCAGGTATTGATGTAATTTTACTTTAGGATTATGAGATACTCTAAAGCATTTATGGTTGATGTCCTTTGATCATTTCTGTGAAATAAGAGTGCTTTGGTTTTGAGGAATCAAAAGTTGGCATCCTTTAAGGCCTCGTCCTTCTTATCTTTTCCCTTTGATTATAAAAACATCAGGTTTTTAGGTGATCCCGTGTAGAGAGAGAGAGAGAGAGAGAGAGAGAGAGAGAGAGAGAGAGAGAGAGAGAGAGAGAGTTTGGGGTTGAATAGATTTTATAAAAAACATAAAATATATGCTTTTCATATATCATTTCATTGTAGTATGATTCCCAAATTGAGTATTACCCTTTATAATTTCTTGAAACGGATAATAATTTCTTGTCTTTACTTGCCGACCCTTTTCTGCTGGGCTTATTATAAGGTTGTCTAGTTTATAAGTGGCTTCTTACCGTCACTACTGATTATTATTTTACAATTTTAAATAAGTACATCTGCTGTAGTACCCTTCCTATGTACTGAATCTATTTCACATCAGCCTCACATATTTGAGAATTATTTGCAGCCGCATTTTGTCGGCTTCATCTCTAATGAAGGCTATTTACTATTTCTACTGTTGCTTTATAAATGATTTTACCATGTTACACAGTATTATCGACCTTAAGCATTACAGTATTTACGCTGGTAAACGCTAGATGTCGAGTGCTAGGCGAGCGGTGTCCGGAAGTGCCGCGTGATTTTGCATGAAAATGATCCAATTATGTTCCTGTCTGCACAAAGGCCTTTTTGATGGCACTCAGAGGTAATAAACAGGAAGCAATATCCACCCAGTTCATGCAAACAGACCGTTCTCTGAATGTTAAAGGGTACTGTGGAATTGAATTTTTTTTATTTGGAATTTAATCTCGTCTAATATTTCGTTATCAATAAACAGATATTTATATTTTTGATTGAAACAATTTGATTTATTATAAGTGTATTTTAGTCTGCTGCCCATATCCACCATGAGCAGGCTCAATAATAAAATCACTCTCTCTCTCTCTCTCTCTCTTCTATCTCTCTTCTCTTCTCTCGTCTCTCTCTCTCTCCTCTCTCTCTCCTCTCTCTCGTGTACCACAGAAAACGGAAAAATGGATTTTTTCTTTCGTTCTCTGAATAGCTCTGGGAAAATTCCATATGCTGTGGATAGATTTTATGAAGTGATTATACTGGAGATTTCATATTGCTGTTAAACGAATATATATCGCTGATGGTGCATTTTGGGATTCAAACAATCAGTAAAATGAAAGAAACAAGGGAATTGTTTCTTTCATTTTACTTGTTTATTGTGTTCCATCTTATATTCTTATTTTCCCTTATTATTCAAATTTCCTTTTTGCAAGTTTATAGAAAGAATAATAATAATGACAAAGATATCTTTTATGAATAGTTTTCCATGTATACTTCTGACGATAACGCGAGGCAGATTTAGGCGTCTTTGAAAGATATTCTTGTTAAAATATATTATATCAAGATCCCATAATTATGGACAAACACCCGCGTCGTGAGTTTGTAACAAAGGCTCTCATTAATTGATTTAGAACAAAGGATACAACGCTGAATAGAAAATAAATAAGGTCCTTTGTTGCAAAAGACAAAGGTACACACTAACGGGTTCTGGAAAACATATGTAAAAGCACCGTGACTACTTAATCATTTCCTGCTTCTGTTCTCTTTATTAGCGTCCCATTGCTAATTCAGATGAAAATGAGGATTGAAACAGCTCTTATCGAGATTACTTATTCAAATAAATCATGAAATTTACTTCAGTCCTCATACAAAATCAGCTATTAACATAAGATTTAATTTTCATTGCCTATAAGATGTGCTGCAATACTAATTTGTACTGTCATTTGCTTCTCAGTAAGAACTAATTGTTTGGTCATTCAGTAGATTCTAGCATTTCTTTCATTTCTCATGATATTAAGGCATCATATACTTGAATTGATTTCTGTATGTTTGCTGAAAGTAATTTCAATTTCTGTTTTATTGTGATGATAAAATCAATAGAAATAAGCTCTCAAGGTGCCCATTTCTAATACAATAAAGGGAAAAGCAAACGAATATAGAGATGCTATGGCAAGTGAACAGCGAAGTAGATGGGTGCAGATAATTAATAAGGAGCAGGCAGATTTTTTTTTTATTTGAAAGGAGCATATACAAAGAACTTTCTGGTAATGTTTTGTAATCCTTCTCATGAATTTTGATGTCAGTGGTGCCAACATTTCAATAATAGTTTATTGTAACGAAATATCGGGGCGGGTTGGGGACCGGTTCTAGATATATAATATTTTGCTTCCTTCCATGAAGAAAGTGGTTAGTCGTACTGATGTTTTTCAAGGCCAATTCGTATAATATGTTTTTTTTTTTCGAGTGAAAAAAAAAAAATGTTGAAAGTGAATGCTTTTGTAATTCTTCCAACTTTTGGTTAAAGGTAACTGTTAATTGGATTCAAGATAATGCTAATATGACAATAAAATAAGGATATAAAACATGTCGCGTTCTTCTCATCCCGTATCTGCTGAGGTGATTTCCCAGGACAGCTTGAAGTATTTCCCATTTTTGGCACGACACTATTTGTGGTTGGCTTGACATCGGGCGGTGTCTCGTGGCTCAGGATATCACTCTGGGGCTTTCGGTTTCAGATCAGGTTGCTCAAATCCGTTTTCTGAATGTGTCGTCGCAGACGTTCCTTGTGTTTGAGGACTATTGATAGGGCACATTCCATCCTCATCCTTCTGCCTCCTCCTATTCCCCGTCCTCTTCCTCTCCCTCCTCCTCCTCCCCGTCCTCCCCCTCTACCACCACCACTACCTTCGTTCTTATTATTTGCTTTGGCTGGAATTCTCTTTCTCTGAATTTCTCAAGGTGTTGGAGTATTGGAAATGGTGTAAGATTTAAATCTGTTGGACTCGATTCTGTATATCTTATCATTATTCATACCTTCTTATAACACCAGCTGAATGCCCATGAATTTTGAGAACAGACTCCAAAGAAATAAAAGGCCCTTTTAATTGTAAATTGCTCATAAAATCAGATGAAAGTAAATAATTAAAGGAAATTGAGGGCTACATAAAGGTTTAACATTATATCCTGTCTGATATAAATACCATTTTAACTCCCCTTTCTGGGATTCCGCAGAACCAAGGAATTGAAGAATGGAATTGAAAAATTATTGATGTACTATGAGTACGTAGAGTCAAATGACTTGCAGAGAGAGAGAGAGATGAGTAGAGAGAGAGATGACGAGAGAGAGAGAGAGAGAGAGAGAGAGAGAGAGAGAGAGAGAGAGAGAGATCTACTAATACGCTGAAGATGATCCATTGAATGGTGTTAATGATATAGAAAAATTAAATAGTTTGCTTACCATCTATTGAAGCCAGCGTTTCAGATGATGGAAAAAGGGGATATTTATGGAATAGAATGCAGGTTATTATTGCTTTTTTTTTTTACTACATAAGTATTATGACTAGATGAACACTATAGTTTTCGTTGAGTCAAATCCTTGGTTTAGTCTACACAACTCAAGCACTTCATCATCACTTGTCAGTTCCAAGATCAGAAAGTTGGACTGCCACGAGAAATACATCACTAGCATCTTCAGAAATTTTGTAAACAGTAAAACGAGTGATAAACACATGTCGGCAGCCCATGACATACTTATCCCAAACAAGTTGAAAACAAGTCCGCGACCATAAGAGGAGAACGAATTTTAGGCTGTTGCTGGGTAACTGCACAAACATACAAACTGTATGTTTGTGATGGATGTGCAATACTTTACAAGTTGAATACAAGTCGATATCTTCGTGGTAGCTCTTAACCGGTGCATCATAAGATTATCCAGCATTTGCCACGGGCTCCGTATCTTACCCACGGTCGTTGACTTGCTTTCAGCCGTTTGTGATATATTTTAAGATAAGTTTCTGACGTGTGCCTACGACACGTACTGTGTGTGGATGCACCTTCAGACCCATGAGCTGTCTTAAATTTTGGCATATAGTTAGATGTATTACTCGATGGTTTAGACGTGTACTTAAGACTTTAATTAGAAGTTTTTATGTATGTAATTTGGCTCTTTTCTTTATGATTATTTTACGATCACTACATATTGAGGAGTTTACATATTTTAATGATAAATTAAAATAACTAAAGCAATTTCCCCCTCTGTTACGACCCCTTTGGCCGTAATACAGGTTCTTTATACTTAAATAATCACAGGGATCGTAGGCAGTAGAAAAGTAACAGGTAAGAGGAATTGTGGACAAACAAACACCAGAATAAATTAACAATATTTAATATAAAGTAATACTTAACACTAAATCAGCCTTGTGAGTAAACTTAATGAATATGAGCAATAACAATAACCAATAACAGGCTCACAAGGATACCTAATACTTAAAAGCTGACCCTAACAAAGCAAGGAAAGGACATAATATGCCAAAGGCTCAAATAATAATAATACGGGCCCAATAATGAAAAACCACTAACCTATAACTATAAGGATGAAGGAAGACTAGAGAAAATAAAGACAGGAAAACCTTAAATCTCCTACCTAACCGTGTTGGTACTAAACTTAAAACTAATTCAAATTAATTCAGAGGGGCAATGAATAACAAATACCCCTAACTCAACACAACATATATATATATAAATATAATCAGCTACAATTAACCCTAAGATGGTGCGTAAATCCTATGTTACAGAGACACGCACAGGAGTTCCTGGAGGTCGCTTCAACCTCCCAGCAGCTATACGGGGGAGCTCGCAAATTGACCAGGTAGACACAGGGGTCGAGTTCAATCCCGAGGGACAACACAGGATAATCACCTCTTACCTGGCAATTGCCTCCCTACGTGCCTCCTCGCGAGCCCTTAGCTCTCCTGGACTAGCAGCTGAAGACGGACAGGACAGTGGTTGGCGTAACGCCTCCTACGTGGCGGGACAGCGACGACCACGTCTTCCGCCAAATCCTCAGGCGGGAAACAGGAGTACAGGGGCGTCGCAAGTGACTAACACCTGCGAAATCACAGCCGTGATCAAACTCCAACGATGTATACGTACGCCGTAGATGGCTCAGCACATCTACGCAAAACCACTTCCAAGGGAGGTCCGTCGGAGTATTCCTCCAAAAAGGCGTAAGACAAATCTCAGAAGGCTGCCAACAAAAGAGCGTACGTCCAGAAGCTTATACAGGCCCGAACTATTTTTGGCCGGCCTCCACTCACAGCACTACAGTTCCATTCCAACTCGAAAACAAAATAAAAACAATCGTTAACACGATAGTTAGGTAATTCACAACAAGAGGAGGAATCACTGAGCAAAAACACTGAACGTTACGTTAACGTAAAGAAAATACAGCTGCTGAACTAAATATAAGAGAACACTTAAAACTAAGTTACAAGGCTGATTTAAGAAAATAAACAATCAATAAATTACGTTAACTTGACACCCTCTGATAGATTTAATCTAAAAAGGCAGGTTTTTCATGCTTAAAGAATTTTTGAAATAAGCCAATCATTCATAGCTCAGAAGAGTTATGTCAAACAAAAAAGCGCTTCACATATTTTATGAATAGTTGATTCAATAGAATAATTTTCCCCTCGCAGAGATATGTCAAAAGAACAGACTTTTGATGTACGATGGATAATTAAAAGAACCAAATCATTTTCCCTTTCTGAAAGGACTCTTAAAAGGACACTATCAACCATTGTAAATAATATTAAACCATGAGCATCTCTATTGAGGACTGAACAAAATGTTTGCTCTTGAAAGTATGAATGAAACAAACAATCAAGTTATTTTCAACTGGAAC
>NC_087212.1:67175032-67193060 GCF_015104395.2 Macrobrachium nipponense | reverse complement strand
GTTCCAGTTGAAAATAACTTGATTGTTTGTTTCATTCATACTTTCAAGGGCAAACATTTTGTTCAAGTCCTCAATAGAGATGCTCATGGTTTAATATTATTTACAATGGTTGATAGCGTCTTTTTAAGAGTCCTTTCAGAAAGGGAAAACGATTTGGTTCTTTTAATTATCCATCGAACATCAAAAGTCTGTTCTTTTGACATATCTCTGCGAGGGGAAAATTATTCTATTGAATCAACTGTTCATAAAATATGTGAAGCGCTTTTTTGTTTAACATAACTCTTCTGAGCTATGAATGTTGGCTTATTTCAAAAATTCTTTAAGCATGAAAAACCTGTCTTTTTAGATTAAATCTATCAGAGGGGGAAATTGCTTCAGTTATTTTAATTTATCATTAAAATATGTAAACTCCTCAATATGTAGTGATCGTAAAATAATCATAAAGAAAAAGAGCCAAATTACATACTTAAAAACTTCTAAATGAAGTCTTAAGTACACGTCTAAACCATCGAGTAATACATCTAACTATATGCCAAAAATTTAAAAGACACCTAATGGGTCTGAAGGTGCATCCACACACAGTACGGTGGCGTAGACCACACGTCAGAAACTTCTCTCAAAATTATATCTACAAAACGGCTGAAAGCAAGTCACCGACCGTGGGTAAGATACGGAGCCCGTGGCAAATGCTGGATAATCTTATGATGCACCGGTTAAGAGCTACCAGGAAGATATCGACTTGTATTCAACTTGTAAAGTATTGCACATCCATCACAAACATACAGTTTGTATGTTTGTGCAGTTACCCAGCAACAGCCTAAAATTCGTTCTCCTCTTACGGTCGCGGACTTGTTTTCAACTTGTTTGGGATAAGAATGTCATGGGCTGCCGACATGTGTTTATCACTCGTTTTACTGTTAACAAAAATTTCGGAAGATGCTAGTGATGTATTTCTCATGGCAGGTGCTTGAGTTGTGTAAACTAAACCAAGGATTTGACTCTACAAAAACTATACATAGTGTTCCTCTAGTCATAATACTTATGTAGTACAAAAGAATAGCAATAATAACCTGCATTCTATTCCATAAATATCCCCTTTTTCCATCATCTGAAACGCCAGCTTCAAAAGATGGTGGGCAAACTATTTAATTTTTTTTTACATCATTAACACCATTCAATGGATCATCTTCAGCGTATTAGTAGATCTCTCTCTCTCTCTCTCTCTCTCTCTCTCTCTCTCTCTCTCTCTCTCTCTCTCTCTGCAAGTCATTTGACTCTACGTACTCATAGTACATCAATAAATTTTCAATTCCATTCTTCAATTCCTTGGTTCTGCGGAATCCGAGAAAGGGGAGTTAAAATGGTATTTATATCAGACAGGAAATAATGTTAAACCTTTATATAGCCCTCCATTTCCTATAATTATTTACTTTCATCTGATTTTTGTGAGTAATTTACAATTAAAAGGACCTTTTATTTCTTTGGAGCCTGTTCTCAAAACTCATGGGCATTCATCTGGTGTTATAAGAAGGTATGAATAATGATAAGATATACAGAATCGAGTCCAACAGATTTAAATGTTACACCATTTCCAATACTCCAACACCTTGAGAAATTCAGAGAAAGAGAATTCCAGCCAAAGCAAATAATAAGAACGAAGGTAGTGGTGGTGGTAGAGGGGGAAGGTCGGGGAGGAGGAGGAGGGAGAGGAAGAGGACGGGGAATAGGAGGAGGCAGAAGGATGAGGATGGAATGTGCCCTATCAAATAGTCCTCAAACACAGGAAGACGTCTGCGACGACACATTCAGAAAACGGATTTGAGCAACCTGATCTGAAACCGAAAGCCCCAGAGTGATATCCTGAGCCACGAGACACCGCCCGATGTCAAGCCAACCACAAATAGTGTCGTGCCAAAAATGGAAATACTTCAAGCTGTCCTGGGAAATCACCCTCAGCAGATAACGGGATAAGAAACGCGACATGTTTTATATCATTATTTTATTGTCCATATTACAATATCTTGAATCCAATTAACAGTTACCTTTAACCAAAAGTTGGAAGAATTACAAAAGCAATCACTTTCAACATTTTTTTTCACTCGAAAAAAAAAAAACATATTATACGAACTGGCCTTGAACAACATCAGGACGACTAACCACTTTCTTCATGGATGGAAGAAAAGCAACATTCATGAGAAGGATTGCAAAACATTACCAGAAAGTTCTTTGTATATGCTCCTTTCAAATAAAAAAAAATCTGCCTGCTCCTTATTAATTATCTGCACTCATCTACTTCGCTGTTCACTTGCCATAGCATCTCTATATTCGTTTGCACTTCCCTATATTGTATTAGAAATGGGCACCTTGAGAGCTTTTTTCTATTGATTTTATCATCATAATAAAACAGAAATTAAAATTACTTTCAGCAAACATAGAGAAATCAATTCAAGTATATGATGCCTTAATATCATGAGAAATTAAAGAAATGCTAGAATCTGCTGAATGACCAAACAATTAGTTCTTACTGAGAAGCAAATGACAGTACAAATTAGTATTACAGCACATCTTATAGGCAGTGAAAATTAAATCTTATGTTAATAGCTGATTTTGTATGAGGACTGAAGTAAATTTCATGATTTATTTGAATAAGTAATCTCGATAAGAGCTGTTTCAATCCTCATTTTCATCTGAATTAGCAATGGGACGCTAATAAAGAGAACAGAAGCAGGAAATGATTAAGTAGTCACGGTGCTTTTACATATGTTTTCCAGAACCCGTTAGTGTGTACCTTTGTCTTTTGCAACAAAGGACCTTATTTATTTTCTATTCAGCGTTGTATCCTTTGTTCTAAATCAATTAATGAGAGCCTTTGTTACAAACTCACGACGCGGGTGTTTGTCCATAATTATGGGATCTTGGTATAATATATTTTAACAAGAATATCTTTCAAAGACGCCTAAATCTGCCTCACGTTATCGTCAGAAGTATACATGGAAAACTATTCATAAAAGATATCTTTATGTCATTATTATTATTCTTTCTATAAACTTGCAAAAAGGAAATTTGAATAATAAGGGAAAATAAGAATATAAGATGGAATACAGTAAACAAGTAAAATGAAAGAAACAAGGGAAACTGATTGTTTGCATCCCAAAATGCACCATCAGCGATATATATTCGTTTAACAGCAATATGAAATCTCCAGTATAATCACTTCATAAAATCTATCCACAGCATATGGAATTTTCCCAGAGCTATTCAGAGAACGAAAGAAAAAATCCATTTTTCCGTTTTCTGTGGTACACGAGAGAGAGAGAGAGAGAGAGAGAGAGAGAGAGAGAGAGAGAGAGAGAGAGAGAGAGTGGTTTTATTATTGAGACTGCTCATGGTGGATATGGGCAGCAGACTAAAATACACTTATTATAAATTAAATTGTTTCAATCAAAAATATAAATATCTGTTTATTGGATAACGAAATATTAGACGAGATTAAATTCCAAATAACAAAAAAAAATTAAATTCCACAGTACCCTTTAAACATTCAGAGAACGGTCTGTTTACACTGAACTGGGTGGATATTGCTTCTGTTTATTACCTCTGTTGCCATCAAAAAGGCCTCTGTGCAGGACAGGAACATAATTGGATCATTTTCATGCAAAATCACGCGGCACTTCCGGACACCGCTCGCCTAGCACTCGACATCAAGCGTTTACCAGCGTAAATACTGTAATGCTTAAGGTCGATAATACTGTGTAACATGGTAAAATCATTTATAAAGCAACAGTAGAAATAGTAAATAGCCTTCATTAGAGATGAAGCCGACAAAATGCGGCTGCAAATAATTCTCAAATATGTGAGGCTGATGTGAAATAGATTCTGTACATAGGAAGGGTACTACAGCAGATGTACTTATTTAAAATTGTAAAAATAATAATCAGTAGTGACGGTAAGAAGCCACTTATAAACTAGACAACCTTATAATAAGCCCAGCAGAAAAAGGTCGGCAAGTAAAGACAAGAAATTATTATCCGTTTCAAGAAATTATAAAGGGTATACTCAATTTGGGAATCATACTACAATGAAATGATATATGAAAAGCATATATTTTATGTTTTTTATAAAATCTATTCAACCCCAAACTCTCTCTCTCTCTCTCTCTCTCTCTCTCTCTCTCTCTCTCTCTCTCTCTCATCTCGGGTCTTACGGGATCACCTAAAAACCTGATGTTTTTATAATCAAAGGGAAAAGATAAGAAGGACGAGGCCTTAAAGGATGCCAACTTTTGATTCCTCGAAACCAAAGCACTCTTATTTCACAGAAATGATCAAAGGGACATCAACCATAAATGCCTTTAGAGTATTCTCATAATCCTAAAATCAAAATTAATCAATCAAAGCCTGGCAAAATGAAGAGAAAAGTAAACATACTAAACGACCTGAGGAACAAAGCAGGTTACGTTGTCAACCTGGTTATTCCAAAGCTTTACTGCTGGGAAAAGTTGAAGGAAATCCATGTAAATGTTGTTATGACTCATATGAAAAAAACTATTTCTTCCATATGAGTTTAATTTCATACAGTAAATATTCTCGCACAAGAGAAGAACATTTATTATTAAATGTGGAAAAACATTTCACACGAACGTATAAATAAAATGAAAACGTTAATACTGTAAGAGAATACATATAATGGAAAAATTAGATGACGTTGTTTAACATGGAAATCAGTTCCCCCTTGAATGAAACTAAAAATTCAAGTTCAAAAATCATTCTCCAGACATGATATTTAATGTTTTTCTAACATCTGCCACAACAGATGTCAGTGCATGCAGTAAGCATCTTATTCTTATAAAGTCAGAAACTCTTAGATAGTGACAAAAACCGTCCCCGAGATTCTGCATCCTGTTTATCGTAATCCCAAATTTACAAATCCTAAAAGACACATACTGGCATGCGCAGAGAGAGAGAGAGAGAGAGAGAGAGACGATGAGACGAGGAGAGAGAGAGAGCGAGAGTGAACGAAAAAAAGTAAGTGGGGTTGCAGTGGTCCATGAAGGCTGACTGAGCATTGACATTACATTGCATATGATTGCAAATATAGCAGCTAGATATTGTAAATTCCAACTAAGGTTTCCTCGTCGCAGTTAAGTTTTGGTGTAATGTGCATGTACGTACTGTTCAAGGTAGGCAGTACAATTACAGTAAGGGTTTCTGGAAAAGGAGGTGAGGTATTTAAAACAGCATGAGACCAGCAAAAAAATCACGGGAGAAAAGACTGGTCGTGGCCGAGGGAAATAATCTGGAGTGGATGTGCGGAGCCAAGGGGAAAATGGAGATGAAGGGGTTTGCATAAGAAATGGGAGAATCAGCGAACTAAAAAATAATAAATAAATAAATAAAACACACATACACACAAGTAAAAACTGAGCCGAAGAAACAAAAGTTTTCTGTACGACGTATTAATGCTGTCCTGTCTTGTAAGGCGCTGCCGGACGCACGATCATGGGTAACTTTAACCTTAGATATCAACAGGACTACCGAGCTAGATGGCCTGTAATTTGGGTATGTTTGATTGATTAAAGGGGTGTATATAATCACATTACAATTCGCAACCCTCTAGCCACGTTGTTTTTAAGCTCCGAGGGCGGACGGACAGACAAAACCATCTCAATAGCATTCTTTACAGAAATCTAACTCGTGAGAAATACCACACAAGGGAAATGAGAAGAGGTATCTTCTATTCCCTAAAGCGAATCACACAACATACGAATGTTCGCCTTGAAAATTTTCCTACTCAGTTCTTTTCATATTCCAAAAGCTTTACAGTTAAAAATCTCTGACCATACGTTAAATAATCATATCAATAACGAATTCAGTTATCAAATAAAAACTTTCGATCTGAAATTGTAGCTCCATACTGTGCAGAACTGTTATATGGTTTTCTTGCCTCTTCTGTTTCCTTAGCTCCTTGAGGCCAGTGATTCAGGGTCGAAAAGAAGACAGAATTCTATTGGAAAAGCACAATTATTTTTCCTGACAAAAGCATTATTGATGTTGCAGTCTAATCTTTTTTTACAGTACCAGACACATCACATCATAGTTGAAAGGGTCCGCGCATCAAGGGGAATTGTCCTTTGGTATCACCAATCAAAAGCCCATAAAGAAGAAACGCCATTATACGACTGTCTTCATAAAAATAAATGAAAATAAACACTGTCTACTTTGAAAATTAACATAATTAAAGATATGACAAGGTATTGAAGAATGTGATAAAACACATAAACAAGTTATAGTAAAAAAAAAAGGGTCAAATTAGGTAAGAAAAGAACAAGAGATACGGCATCTCCTGGCTTAATATTAACGGTTTGGAATATTCCAGATGATCTTCAGAATAAAGATTAGTTTTCCATCAGCTAGAAAAGCCGAACAGATGAAGAAACACCTTTTTCAATAAATGATGACTCAGGAGACGAGCCCTCACTAAAAAATTCACCTCCGAAACAATCATCATAACAGCTTCGTGATCTGGGTTTTCCCATCGTCCTAATCAATTCTAATTTGGCTAAAATAGGAGATAAAATCGACGCAGTGACTTGATATTCGGTTTCTTCATCGAGGTAAATAAACTGAAGATGAAGAGGCCTCACGAACAAAGGATAGGTCCTTTGTTTTGCTTATAAGGAGTAAATGATTGTAACTGCTTGAACTGAAGACTGCATTTTCATGGAAAATGTAAGCATGTTCGATTAATTTCTAAGAATCTTTCAAACAAAATGACTGTATTTAGAGCATCGCTTGTCCTCCAACTACCTAGTTATGGATACAACTCCTGGCAGAATGAAAAAAAATAATAATAATACGGCTTTAAATATTCTTCGTATACCCCCAATGAAGAATTTCATCACAATCTCACAGACCAATCATTTAGTACTAATTCAAATGCCGTTCGCTATCAATGTCCTTTCATCATACAAAGTTAGACTATCATCCTCTAATCTTTTACTGAGCTCACCTTTATCTGCTCATATCAAAATATTTACAGGGAATAATAGTTACTAAAATGGCTCTATGACATTCAAATTGCCATTCTTTTTACCTTTTACAAGAACTAAAATTACATACAATTCGTGTATGCTCAAATTATCCTATGAAATATACAAAAATCAAAATAGTCCCAATGATGACGATTTTATGATCAGTAAGAGAACGAGACAGGTAGGAGAGAATTTTACAGACCTCGTCAAATGTGGAGAATGGATTTTCAATGTTAAAAGAAAATATTTCTCAACTCCTTTATCTCCTTTATCTCTTTAAAAATCGTTTAAAAACAAAAAAATCAAATCAACAAAACAGTTCTTTCCAAAAGAGAGCATCCTCTTCCCAATTAACTAACAACTCAAAAATGCATTGAAAATAAAACGACATTATTGAATAACTGGCTGTAAAAGCTGGCTTCTCATTTGTTGTCTCTGATAATCATGCTAGTTTTTTATCTCTGAACACAAAAGCCAAATAAAATTGGAAAATATTTCTGGAAAGGTAAATATACCATGGAAAAATAAATGCTTTTAGCTATGAATGAAAGCAGTTACATACCTTATGATTCTTTTTCATCTCCCATGTTTAGCAAATCATTCGAAGTTGAATAGTGAATGATTCTTCCGTCAATGGCATTGTGCTTTGCCTGGCGAAAAAGAATTAATATTTATTCAGAAATAATTCATTCTATTCTGAACCCCAATTGGCATAGTGTAATTATCTTATTTCTAAATAACTTACATAATTCCTGGCATTAATACATTACATCACATATTTTCTTATTATTAATTCCAAAGTAAGGATAAACGTCAGACACTGCCAGATTGTTATGTAGTCACGGGTTTAATGATCACAGAAGTCTGGACATAAGAATCAAAATAAAACTTTTTTCCCGGTTGAGGGCAAAGCAAAATGGTGGTCAGTATTCCAACTCCTTGATAAAGGCTAAACTTTACACGGGCTAATTGTAAGAAGCTGGCAAGAAAAACCTACTTAAAATGTCTTTTTAGGTAGTTATCATAGAATTTTAAGATGCAAACTGTTACAGTAAATAAAACAAATATAATAAAAATCGATAAGCTGAAGAGACGATAAGCTGGAAGATGATAGTAATATAATTTAACAATAATCAATGCAAAATAGAACACGAATATAAATCTATCAAATTCTGGATGCCCATTTTTAGGTTAATCAATTCATAAAATAAAATTAATTCTGGGATCTAGGTTAGCCTACCCTGGTCTGCGTTATGTGATACCATATTCATTATGATAGAGTAATCGACTGATCTGAAAATAGAGACCAAAAAGACACAAGATATAGAAAAACAGTTCCTTGCATTTGGGAAGGAATTAACAAATACAATCAATTACACGAAGGTTTAACCTACAAAATAAAGAGGGAGAGGACAGAAATAAAAGAAAAAAGTATTACAAAGCCGGCTTGCTTTTACACAAATAAAGCTTAGCTTAATCGAGAATAATCCCACTCAACGCTAACAAAGGTCGTCACATTTGAGGCTGGTTTTCAGATAAGGAACCAAAATGACGCAAAGGGCATTAAGAAGAATTGCTAATAATATTCAATTGTTATTTTTAAATTTACTTCACACTTCTTTTGCAAAATAGGGCTCAAAAAGTATACAGACCTGGACTTGTGAATAACTTTATTTGCATTTATTGGCTGCTTCAGAGTAGAGCCTAAGATGTTTTTGTTAACCATTATACATCATATTATTATACCTGTATGGGAGCAAACAATTCTATGTCATTTTCCCCTCAAGTATACAAAAGAAATCGGACGTACTGTTGACTGGCAGGTCTATGGCCGCATATCCCGACTACACTTTCATTTTTATCAGTACACAACGGCTGAAAAGTTTTTTAATAACCGAAATTACGCCATCAAAAACAAGATAATAATATCATTAAATAAAGACAATTTCATCTGTATACTCATCACTAACCAGGAATTCAATAACAGTAATTTCATCTACTTCATACATAATTAACAATAATAATGTTAGTAAAAATAGACAAATTATGTGAGCAACCTACTTGATGCTTATTTGAATATCAAAGGCTTTTTGAGGCTGATCCCTCTAATAAATTCAATTATTCGTGAAAAAAATTCTTTCATATCTTGCCCATGATAATATATAAATGCTGAAATAATGAACGAACTGCCTCCATGAGAAAAATAACTAGATCCTGTCTCATATAAGAAAACTTAAGTTTCACTTTCCGTTAAAAAAAGATGAATTTAAACTCTGACTTATTTTAATCGAAGGGTTTTTTATGATTATTGTGGAAATTTGCTTAATGATCAAAGACCTGACTTGCACCGCACGGAGATGTGAATAATTCTTTTAAAAGCAATGGCAGAAACATTCGTTTAAACAGAAGTATCACTAGTGACCCTACAAAAACGGTATATTGAAAATTGCAATAATCAAAATAATACTTAATTCATTTCCTTGTATATTTCGATATTTTTCCCCCCGAAACCTCTGAAATTCGAAAAGAAAATACTAAACAGATTCTCTTTCATGTGTGGGATCCGAACCAATACGGGGTAAAAGCTTAGGTTAGCGTTAACCAACTGACCACCAAAAAGTATTGGATAGGAATTTAAAGCAGGTAACACATACTGTCTTACGCCAAATCTTTATTTCCTGCGAAAATGGACTCAACCTCGTCAAGTATTATGAATTTTTAGGAAAGAAAATAACTAACCTTTTAACTTATTTATTTTGTGTTTTTGGGATCCTTGAAAGTCTCTGAAATCCCAAGGGTAATAATATATATATATATATATATATATATATATATATTATATATATATATAATATAACGTATATATATTTAGATATATATATATATATATATAATATATATATATATATATATATTTATTTATTTATATATATATATATATATATATCTATATATGTACATATATATCACTTTAAAAAATTATGTTAACGTCTTACAGTAATTTCATCATGTTTTCATATGGCATGTTTTCTGATCTCACTTAATTTCAAGACCAACGTGTTGAAAATGGCCTCCTAATATATCTTATATTATTAAAATGCCATCATTATATCCAAGTTATCTACTTATATGGCGTATCCATTGTGATAATAAAACATAATGTAAATTCAACTTTATTTGCATCTGTCAGGAAAACTGTTATAAAAATAGATAAAAATACGAGTAAGATATTTGATTCCAATTTGAACTCTGAAGGTTTTCATATCAGTCAGGTAATAATGAATCTGAAAATTTTTATTAACAAAGTTATTAATTATACGAATATTGAAAAGGTACTGGAATTCCATATTAAATCCTTTATCTGAAAGCCTGATAAATATATCTCTAATAATCAATGAACATTTTTTTTTCGCTGGCTGTAAATAAATTTCATTTTTATGAATTTCTATGTGCAGAGCTTCATTTCAAAATTGCCAGGTTTTTCCTTTTTAGGGTTTACCAATTAGCAATAGTTGATAGGCTTCTAAACATGGATGGAATTTTCAGAGCATAATCACACACATCCTGTAACATGACTAAAATTATAATAATTGCAATGTCCAATTGCAGATAATCTCTAACATTATTATCATTAACAACTCAGCTTACAAAAGATTATGGTATTTGTTGGTGGTCACCTGAGATCAAGAAAGGTATTTTGAGGCTCATTTCTTTCAGAACAAGGACAGGGAGCTTATATGCTTACAAGTGACTGTAGTTACCAGAGTGAGAATCGTGGGACAAGAATGATGAGTGATGACTGTAAAGAGAGAAGTTCGGCGAGGATATTGACCGATTCGTTGTGCCTTATCTGCCGTTACTCTCACAAAGGTCACTGGTGATCAGGAGCAACGTGGCTATGAGAGTGTCTTGATGAATATGGAAGACTAAATACTGCAATATTGTAGGATGTGAGTGTTGTTTTTTCCTTCCATGAGAAAATTGTAATTTCCATTACGAAGGTGGAGAGAGAGAGAGAGAGAGAGAGAGAGAGAGAGAGAGAGAGAGAGAGAGAACCTAATTCCCGTAACCAAGCGTATAATATGTAAAGTAGTAAAAAACAAAATAACTTTGATGTTTCACTCTGACATCTGTTGGAATGGTCACAGAATATGAATAGAATTCCCTTCCATCATTTGGGTTAGTCAATCAGTGCTAGCAAAAAGTTATCAAACAATATATAGCAGCACGGAAAATAAATTAGCGAAATCAACACTCAAATCCTAAAATATTCAGTCTTCCATTTAATCCACATAACCCACATTATTCTTTGGCCCAGCAATGACCTTGATGAGAGTAACGCCATGAATCAGTCATTCTCCTCTTTCACTATCTTCTCGCATCATTTCTCGTCCTTTAATTCTCACCATGGTAAATTGCTCTAGGTTATGGGCTATTATCATATTCATTGAATATAAGCTCCTGTCGTTGTTGGTTAAAAAATGGAGCACTCCCCCAAAATACCTGTTGATCTCAGATGACCTCAAGCAAATACCTCTCCCTTTCATGGGTTAAGTTCAGAATTAAAATAATTTTATACCTTATCAGAAACAGATCTCTGAAAGATATACAATCTTAATCATATTACAAAAACAGGTCTGATTAAGATCTTAGAAATTCACCTATGTTTAGAATTCTACCTATGTTTAGAGTTCTATCTATTCATTATCCCAAACTGGGAAAAAAAAAAGAAAAAAAATTTAAAGAACTGCAGCCCTGCAAATTTAAATTTATCCCAAAATGAAAATGAAATTTATTACATCATGCGAGAAAAAGGGTTCATTGATTATTTCAAATATGCCTAATATGGAATTCCAATTTATTTTCAATATTCGTGTTAATTAATAACACTTTTTAAATAAAAATGTCCCACATTTATTATTTCATGACTGATATGAAACCCTTCAATCTGGAATCAGTTTACTTATTCGTATTTATTCTATTTTTTCTTTCTGCCAGATGCAAGCTAAGCTGAATTTCATTATTTTAATTATCATATGGATACGTCAAATAACAAGGCAGTATGGATATAATGAGGGCTTTAATTTATTAATAATAAACAGTGAGACCATTTCAACGGGCCTTTTCAGAAAACCAGACTACAAAACAAAACATTTGCGAATATACGAAATTAATGGGAAGCCATTAGCAAACGTCCATTATTAATTTGTTGCAAACAATGATGATTTGGACTAAGTAATAAACGGAAGCTGCAATGTTCTACCAAGCATCAACCCCCTCCCCCTCCCACCCCCCCCCACCCCCCCCAAAAAAAAGTGGAAGATAACGGTTGTTTTGTTTAAATGTAATTGATAATCTATTTCAGGTATATACCAAGAAATTAGCATCAAATGTACGTTATAAATTGTAGACGTACCATAGCCGAAAAATATAGCGTCAGTGATGCAAAGTTGACTACATTTGTGCCCAAACTTAACAAAGAATTCCCCGTTAGGAGTTTTGCGAATACGTGATCGGAGATCTATTTGTGTGTCTGTGTTAGTTTTCTGAGATACTGGAGCACGCAATTATGACTACAATGTTACAACATCCAAACGTATGCAAGGTAGTTTATGGAAACAAAGTGATTGTATAATCGACATTTTAAAGTTATTTCTGGTCATTTATATTCTAAATGATATATATATATATATATATATATATATATATATATATATATATATATATATATATATACTATATATATATATATATATATATATATAGTATATATATATATATATATATCAATCATACGAACACAGGATGTTCAAAAAGCTAGGAGAAAAGTATGAATCCTGATTATAGTAGATTCACATCAACCGTGCATCTGATGTCTAGGCCAGTCCCTTACGACTCTCCTGTCACTCTTATTATATTATTATTATTATTTTCGGAAGGAGGACCCTCTCGTAGACATGTTTTGTTAAAAATAACTGCTGCTTCAGCACTATTAATCTTATAAAGAGTCTTCTCTATCTTTCTGATGACGGCTTTCTCGTTGTTGCTTAGACTGGCGAGCAACGCACCAAAGGGCATGGTAAAATTCGGTTGAGTCATTTGATTATTATTGCTTATACAATTCTCTCCTCTCTCTCTCTCTCTCTCTCTCTCTCTCTAACGCGACGTTTCCTCCTGATCGACAGGACATTATCAAGCGATAACTGCTGAGGGACTGAATTCCAGTGGCGAGTCCTTCTCCTTTATCGTGGTGTTGCGAGCTCTCCAGTACGGTCAGAGCACTTCTCGGTAGGTCGAGTTTTATTGGTTCCCGGGAAGTGACTCATACGGCGGGCGTTGACTAGTCTTGCAGACCTTCTCAGGTAGGGGGTATCACCTGGAGCCTCTGATTGGCTTCTACCTGCGTGAGTCACCCCTGGTATTATTCTCATGTCCGGTGTTCGTTCCATGCGCGCTGTACTTTCGTTAGGGGAGAGGGGTGTGGTCCTCCTCACACAGTCGGTATCAGGAACGCTTCTTGGGTGGTATTGAGGGAGGCTTTTCTTCGAGGATGAGCAGCGCTTCTAGGAGACGCAGACGTCGTGGGTCAGGTGCTCTCCCGATGATCTTAGTATTCCTGACGATGTCGTCTCTCGTGATGTTTCTGCGGTGTACTGCAAGGGCGTGCTGCCTAATGGCGCCCTCCTGGGCGTGGCAGGAAATCCTTTTTGACAGGCGCATCGTCGTCATGCGATGTAAATCCCAGGGCATCCTTGGGCGGGGCATACGTATCGGTAGACGACGTTGGGACTGCTTCAGGGGGTCTCCTGCCGGTGGGGAGGGGTTGTTCTTCATCAGGAGGTCTTTTCGTACGGCCGATTCTTGTAGTAAATAATGAGGGACACTCTCTTCCTTCCTCCATGGGGCGGACGTGTTCCTCTATTATTTTCTTTCATGGCTGCTTCTTCTTCCTTGTATTGGTGGTGCATGAAGGCTTTATAGAAAAGTTTGATATCCTCCGGGGGCGGAATGTTCCTTCTCTTCTTCCTCCGTCATGTACCACTTGTCAAGGGCGGCTCGAGTTTCTCGGTTTACGAGTTTGTTTCGAGTACCCATTGTTAATTAGCATCTGGGATGCCTCGGTCGAGTTCGAGGTGTGTCCTGCCACGTCGAACAGTGCGAGAGGGCCCTCCTGACGAAGGCCCTGACGGTGGTGGTCTTGAACCGCGCAGGACACTCGCTATCACCATTCAGACAAAGTCCGAGGTTCGTAGCTTTGGTGTAAACGGTCGTCGCCAAACTTCTGATTCGTCTTCGTGACAAGGACGTCGAGGAAGGGGAGCCGATCGTTGCTGCTGTACTCGACAGTGAAGTTGAGTGCGCTGTTCTGCAGGAACTGCTGCCGAGGGCTTCTACCTCATCCTCGCAGTCGGCTTGCACGAAGATGTTATCGATGTAGCGTGCGTATGTGCGGGGACATCTGTGTTGCGAGAAGACCCTTTCTTCCACTTCTCCCATGTAGAAGTTAGCGAAGAGGACTCCTAAGGGGGACCCCATCGCTACGCCGTCCTTCTGGCGGTACATCTGTCCTCGGTGGGTGGTGAAAGGGGCTCTCTTCGTACAGATATCCAGCAGGGTTCTTAAGGAGTCTTCTGGGATGTTAGGGGGTCTCATATCGGGATTCCTATGTACCCCCCGCTCCATGATGATCCCTATCGTCTCGTCGACTGGGACGTTGGTGAATAGGGACTCAACGTCTAAGGACGCCATGGTTCCGCACCGGGGAGTCGCGGATCTTCTCCAAAAATTCTACCGATGAGGTGAGGCAGTACCTGGAGGGGGATATAGGGGGTCAGAATTTTATTAAGGCGTTTGGCCAGAGCGTAAGTCGGGCAGGCGTTTGGCTGATGATCGGGCGTAGGGGGTTGCCTTCCTTGTGGGTCTTCACGTTCCCGTAAAGGTAGCCGAGGCTGTAGTCACTTGGATGGGCGGGGATGGTGTGGCATTCTTGTAGCGGCATTCACGGCTGCGATGACCCGGTTGGCGTTCGGCGTTTGATGTCTTCCGTAGGGTTCTTCGTAAGTCTCTCGAACTTAGAGGACATCAGACAAGATGGCGTCGAGTTTCTCGAAGTATTCCGAGGTGCTGATGAGCACGCCAACGCGGCTGTCTTGTCTGCACGCCTTACGGTGATGTCTTCTTTCTTCTTCCAGATCTGCGGCTGCCTCCTTCATCTCTTTGGTGTAGATTACCGCTCGAGTATGACCCCCCTGTCCGTAAGGCCTCGCTAGCAGAAGAGGTTGAAGGGCGTCCGTCGTTGTTAGGATCTTCTTTGCTTCCAACCTGCTGAAATCGAGTCGAGGAGCATCTCAATCTCCAGGCGTTTCTCCGTGTCTTCTTTCTTGTTTTTTGACATGAAGTGGCAGTTAGTCCGAGGTTTAATATGTCATTTTGTTCAGGGGTGGGCTGGTATGGAGTGAGGTTGATATACCTCTGTGTCTTTTCTTGAATGCGTAGCTTACCGCCGGTTGAGGGCGACAAGCTTGCGGGTTACGCCCCTAACCCGGTTTACGCATGTCTTCTTCGCTTAGGTAGGCAAGGCGCGCGTTAATATCTTCGTAGGTGGGAGGCTCGCGCTGGTCCTCCGCTCGGTCGTCTGGTTGGTGGTGGTGGTCTCTTGCAGGGGTGTCGTGTCTGGTATTGTCATCAGGATCAGGGCGACAGCTCAGCACGTATTTCCGCCCATTCTTCTCGCAGGCGTGATGTTCCTCCTTCAGGGTTCTTCATATCGGCAGTCTTCTCCCGTAGTTGCCGCTGTAGGAGGGACGTTCTGAAGTCCCCCTGGTCCTTTCTTCATTTCTTGCTGTGGGGTCGTGCAGCCTGTATGTTGTATATTCGGAAGGAGACCCTCTCGTAGACATGTTTTGTTAAAAAATGGGCGGAAATACGTGCTGAAAGCTGTCCGCCCTGATCCTGATGACAATACCAGACACGACACCCCCTGCAAGAGACCACCACCACCAACCAGACGACCGAGCGGAGGACCAGCGCGAGCCTCCCACCTACGAAGATATTAACGCGCGCCTTGCCTACCTAAGCGAAGAAGACATGCGGTAAACGGGTTAGGGGCGTAACCCGCAAGCTTGTCGCCCTCAACGGCGGTAAGCTACGCATTCAAGAAAAGACACAGAGGTATCTCAACCTCACTCCATACCAGCCCACCCCTGAACAAAATGACATATTAAACCTCGGACTAAACTGCCACTTCATGTCAAAACCGAAGAAACACGAGAAACGCCTGGAGATTGAGATGCTCCTCGACTCGATTCAGCAGTTGGAAGCAAAGAAGATCCTAAACAACGACGGACGCCCTTCAACCTCTTCTGCTAGCAGAGGCCCTTACGGACAGGGGGTCATACTCGAGCGTATCTACACCAAAGAGATGAAGGAGGCAGCCGCAGATCTGAAGAAGAAAGAAGACATCACCGTAAAGGCGTGCAGACAAGACAGCCGCGTTCGTGCTCATCAGCACCTCGGAATACATCGAGAAACTCGACGCCATCTTGTCTGATGTCTCTAAGTTCGAGAGACTTACGAAGAACCCTACGGAAGACATCAAACGCGACGCCAACCGGGGTCATCGCAGCCGTGAATGCCGCTACGAATGCCACACACCTCCCGCCCATCCAAGGTGACTACAGCCTCGGCTACCTTTACGGGAACGTTGAAGACCCACAAGGAAGGCAACCCCCTACGCCCGATCATCAGCCAACGCCCTGCCCCGACTTACGCTCTGGCCAAACGCCTTAATAAAATTCTTTGAACCCCATATATCCCTCCAGGTACTGCCTCACCTCATCGGTAGGAATTTTTTGGAGAAGATCCGCGACTCCCCCCCGGTGCGGGAACCATGGGCGTCCTTAGACGTTGAGTCCCTATTCACCAACGTCCCAGTCGACGAGACGATAGGGATCATCATGGAGCGGGTATATAGGAATCCCGATATGAGACCCCCTAACATCCCAGAAGACTCCTTAAGAACCCTGCTGGATATCTGTACTAAGAGAGCCCTTTCACCACCCACGAGGACAGATGTACCGCCAGAAGGACGGCGTAGCGATGGGGTCCCCCTTAGGAGTCCTCTTCGCTAACTTCTACATGGGAGAAGTGGAAGAAAGGGTCTTCTCGCAAAACACAGATGTCCCCGCACATACGCACGCTACATCGATGACATCTTCGTGCAAGCCGACTGCGAGGATGAGGTAGAAGCCCTTCGGCAGCAGTTCCTGCAGAACAGCGCACTCAACTTCACTGTCGAGTACAGCAGCAACGATCGGCTCCCCTTCCTCGACGTCCTTGTCACGAAGACGAATCAGAAGTTGTTGGCGACGACCGTTTACACCAAAGCTACGAACCTCGGACTTGTCTGAATGGTGATAGCGAGTGTCCTGCGCGGTTCAAGACCACCACCGTCAGGGCCTTCGTCAGGAGGGGCCCTCTCGCACTGTTCGACGTGGCAGGACACACACCTCGAACTCGACCGAGCTCCCAGATGCTAATTAACAATGGGTACTCGAACAAACTCGTAACCGAGAAACTCGAGCCGCCCTTGACAAGTGGTACATGACGGAGGAAGAGAGAAGGAACATTCCGCCCCCGGAGGATATCAAACTTTTCTATAAAGCCTTCATGCACCACCAATACAAGGAAGAAGAAGCAGCCATGAAGAAAATAATAGAGGAACACGTCCGCCCCATGGAGGAAGGAAAGAGAGTGTCCCTCATTATTTACTACAAGAATCGGCGTACGAAAGACCTCCTGATGAAGAACAACCCCTCCCCACGGCAGGAGACCCCCTGAAGCAGTCCACGTCGTCTACCGATACGTATGCCCCGCCCAAGGATGCCCTGGGATTTACATCGGCATGACGACGATGCGCCTGTCAAAAAGGATTTCCTGCCACGCCCAGGAGGGCGCCATTAGGCAGCACGCCCTTGCAGTACACCGCAGAAACATCAC
>NC_087212.1:67155032-67170032 GCF_015104395.2 Macrobrachium nipponense | reverse complement strand
ATCGGGGTCTGATGGCCTGTATATATATATATATATATATATAATATATATATATATATATATATATATATACATATATATATATATATATATATATATATATATATATAAATATGCATATATATATGTATATATATGTATATATATATATATATATATATATATATATAGTATATATATATATATATATTTATATATATATATATATATATATATATATATATATATATAGTATATATATATATATATATATTATATATATAATGTATAGGTTGAAGAGGCAAAGGCATGTCTTTCACAAGTATCGTTATTATGCCAACGTTTCACATCACATGATGCATCACTCACTCACATAAAAAATCTGGAAAAAAATCAAGGTGCCAGCTTTAGGACAGGGTGTATATTGTCCAATCCCGAATTATCCAATATCCGAAATCATTCCCAGATTTGTGGTGCCCGCTTGGACATAAATGATTTTAAGATTATGGGATCTGCCCGTAAAGACGACGAGTTCATGGTGTTGGAGTCATTTCTCATAAAAACTAATGTACCAAAACTAAAAACCAAATCGTCGTCCACACACTGGTTATAGCATAACTGCCTGTTTGTTTACTCTCCACGTTCACTTTAGTCATCTTTCGTATGTTTATTTTCTCTGCCTTTTTAGTCGCTTTTTAACCCTTACCTTGGTAGGTGTTCCTTTCAAGTTCTCGTTTTAATTTTTCTATTTGTAAATGTTAAATAATTTTTTTTTAGATTTTTTATATGAGTGAGTGATGTTTTATAAAGTATTCATAGCATGTAATTTTCCAGCCTTGAGGATGCAACATGTGATGTGAAACGTTGGCATAGTAAACGATACTTGTGAAAGACATGCCTTTACCTCTTCAACCTGGATGTTGGTCGGGTCTGCTATCCCTGTGATTTTTCTGTTTATGGTATATATATATATATATATATATATATATATATATATATATATATATATATATATATATATATATATATATATATATAAAGGTTTTTTTGCCACAAAGGAAAATGAAAAAGCGAGATAGCCGAGTACTTTCGGTCCTATTCGGACCCTTTACTGAGGCAAACTGATTTTACAAAGAACACCATAGTCAAAAGAAGGCTTAATATACAAACTGACACTACCAGATTAGCCCATGAGGGCGATTTTCACTCTACAGAGAGGAGGAGTCGCCATAGGCTTGCCACACCTTGAAGGAATATACCCACAGTAAACAAGTGATTCTTCCAGAAAACAGTACATTTTGAAAACAACGAGGGAGCATATACAATTTAATATCATGGATTTTTACACAAATTTTTCCAACCAAAATTATTATTAATGAAAAGACGAAAGAAAATATAAATATATATATATATATAATATATTATATATATATATATATATATATATATATATATATATATATATATATCGAGCAAGAGAAAGAGGGAGAGAGAATATCGAACCAGAGAGAGAGAGAGAGAAAGAAAGTAATAACTATATACATGTGAGACTAATTTATTAGTTGTTCATTTATTTTGAGGCCCTTCATAAACATCTTATAAATATATGGGTCCAAATGGTACATTCCCAGACTAATGTTTAGGTTGTTTTTATTAGTGATTTGTATAATTGCCGATTCCAGTAAATTTCTTGAAACATAATCATTAGATCTAGCAATTACCGAGGTATCACCCCAATTAATACAGAGATTTTTCACTCAGATGGATAAACAGTGCATTTGAAGTCTGGGCTGTTCTAACTGAATACATATGCTGCTTAATCCGAACACATAAATTTTTACTAGACTGACCAACGTAAAACGATGGGCAATCCTTACAAGGAATTTTGTAAATGATGTTGTTATTTGTTATGGGACTATTATTAATTAGCATATCTTTAATGGTATTGTTATAAGAGAACACTACATTAACATTAAACGATTTAAATATTGATTTTATGGTTTCAAATCCACGAAAATAAAAACAACCTAAATATTAGTCTGGGAATGTACCATTTGGACCCATATATTTGTAAGATGTTTATGAAGGACCTCAAATAAATGAACAACTAATAAATTAGTCCCACATGTAATAAGTTATTATTCCTCTTCTCTCTCTCTCTCGCTCTCTCTCTCTCTCTCTCTCTTGGTTCGATATTCTCTCTCCCTCTTCCTCTTGCTCGATATATATATATATAGTTATATTTTCTTTCGTTTTTTCATTAATAATAATTTTTGTTGGGAAAATTTGTGTAAAAATTCATGATATTAAATTGTATATGCTCCCTCGTTGTTTCAAAATGTACTGTTTTCTGGAAGAATCACTTGTTTACTGCGGGTATCCTTCAAGGTGTGGCTAGCCTATGGCGACTCTCCTCTCTGTAGAGTGAAATCGCCCTTATGACTAATCTGGTAGTGTCAGTTTTGTATATTAAGCCTTCTTTTGACAGCAGTCTCTGAAATATAGTACTTTTCTCTCTACATTTTGGTGTTTTATGGGCTCCTTTTATTAGATATATATATATATATATATATATATATATATATATATATATATATATATGATGAGAACCTCATCTAAGTATACATACACACACATAGTATATATATATATATATATATATATATATATATATATATATATATATATATATATATATATATGTAATCCACGAAACGTTGTTATTTGTTTCAGAGGATGCAGACCTTAAAAAATGAAATTCAGGATATATCTACTGTAGCTAGTAACATTTTGGAAGGTAACTACAATGAATAATATGGATATACGTAAGTCTAATGCATTATGACATCAATAAAGAAGTAGAATATTAAGAATCGTTAAATTATAAGGAAAATATTTCGGAATTCCGAGCTAGGTTTTTTTTTCTTATAAGATTATGAGAACTTTGAATGGAGAAGGATGCAGACAACTTTATCGGAAATCTACAGAGAAAACTACGTTTTTGCTAGAAGCTTTTGAAATAATTCATAAATGTCCAAGTCTTTATATCCTTACAAAGTCATACATGTACAAAATCCCCTTTCTCCTGTTTAAGATAAGTCAAAACCACAACAGAGCGGCGCCGAGCCCGCCAGAGCCGCTCTGAACTGCGCCAAGCCGCTCAGAACAGCACCAGAGCCACGATGAGCCCACCAGAGGCGCACCCAACTGCGCCCGATCTTGCCAGAGCCGCTCCTATCCGCACCCGAGCGACAGGGCAGCCCCAAACCGAAACCGAGCCACTCAGAACTGACCCTGAGCCGCTCTGAGCTGCTCAAAACTGCATCTGAGCAGCGCCGAGCCCGCCAGAGCTGCTGCAAACTGCGCTGAGCCGCTCAGTATAGCATCGGAGCCGTGGCGAGCCTGCTAGAAGCACTCCGAACTGAACCGAGCCTGCCAGAACCGCTCTGAACCACTCCGGACGCAGTATTGCCAATTGGTATGTGTTTACCCTACAAACTGGTTATAAGACTTACACCAAACGGGGGAAATAAGTGAAATTAGCCTATCTATTTGTAGTATATATATATACATATTAGAGCAATTTTATCATTATTGCATTACTATGACAACTAGAATTCATGGAAACAAGTTGTGAATAAATCGCCGTATGTATGAAGCTCCACTATGTTGACAACCATGCTTTGGATCCCTCCAGAGCAGTTCCCGAGCCCGCCAGAGCCACTCAGAACAGCGCCGAGCCGCTCAGAACCACACCCGAGCAGCGCTGAGCCCGCCAGAGCTGCTCTGAACTGCGCCGAGCCACTCAGAACAACACTGGAGCCGCGAAGAGAGGTACACTGAATCGCGTCCTATCCCGCCAGAGCTGCTCCAAACCGCACCCGAGTCACAGGGCCGCTCCAAACTGTGCCAGGGCCGCCGCGACGAGCCCGCCAGAGCCGCTTCGAGCCGTCAGAGCTTCTCCGAACCGCGCGAAGCCCGCCAGAGCCGCTCCAAATTGCCCCCGAGCAGCGACGACCCCGCCTGAGCAGCTCCAAACCTTTGGAAAAAATACGAGTTGAACAATGAAAACCAAGCTTTCCATACAACAATATTCCTAATCTTTGACTAATATTCTATTTACTTTATTAAATATTAAGATGATATAATGTTGGATAGTGTAATTGTTTAAAGAACAGAATAATGATCTGATAGAAAATCCCAATTTCTTTGATATGTTTTTCTTGAACCTAATGTCTAAAACAACAATAGATCACATAATTTCGTTACTTTCTGTCGACCTGATTTCCCAACTGATGTTGCTGCATTAACAGCTAACCCTTTTGAAGTAGTCATGTAGAATCCATTAGTCACAACCTAATCAATGTTCGGCCAGTACGACTTCTCATTTGAATAGCTGAAAGTTTTATCATGATTATCTGTTATTATTCAGTACTAATAATTATAAGTATGGATTAGCTTACATTATTTTCTTTTATTAAAATTAGAGTTGATGAAATCGAGCTACAGTGCATAGTGATATCTATCTCTCTCGCTCTCTCGTCCTTAATCACATTTCCTTTTCTCCTTCCCTCCCTCACGCCCCACCACTCCTTCTACGCCTGAAGGCGCCGGTGGGAGTGAAGGTCAAAGTCCTTGAACTACTACATGTACTTGACAAACAGCTGCTCGAAAGACCTTCGATCCTGCAGGATTTCGGAACTAATATTATGGCGGATACTGACTTTCAGAAGCTTTGGTTGTTTTTTATATTCACCCTATCTTAAAGCCAGTCTCCTGAATGCTACTGAACTTCTATGGTTTTACTGGTGGCATGAAAGAGACCACAATTTAATAAATTTGCGTATGTCTTCCGTACAAAGTTATCTATTTATATGATTGTAGAGTTGAATGTTATTTATAAACAGGCTATGACTTAACGTAAGTTGGCTGATGGATTAACAAAGAATCATTAAGAAGATTAAAACGACTTTGACAAGTAAAGTTCAATTCTATTTAAGCTTAAGTTAATCTTACTTGTATTTCATTAAGCAGAGTATCGGACTAAATAACTGACAGAACCATTAGTCGCCAAGACGGAGAGAGAGAGAGAGAGAGAGAGAGAGAGAGAGAGAGAGAGAGAGAGAGAGAGAGAGAGAAAACAGTCATGCATTATATCTTTTTGCTAATCTGTAAATATTTGTATCCTTATTATAAATGTTTGTAAAAACAAAACTTCAGTCTTCGAGAAAATTCTACGTGATTGTCAACAAACACATTCTCTCTCTCTCTCTCTCTCTCTCTCTCTCTCTCTCTCTCTCTCTCTCAATGAACTGTTTTCACCGTACTAAAAAGGGCCGAAATCTGACATAAATTCATGGATCTGACGCTTAACAACATTTAAAAAAAAATAGATAAAATAGTGAAATCCATTGTTGAAAGTTGAATGTACCAGTTATTTCTGTCGTGAAATATTAATGCTGAAACCCTATTTTTTGTCTTATTCCTAAATGTCCTGAGTTTTAGGTTTAATCTTTTGAACCTGAGCTAAATGTGGATAAAAAAATTGCTGAACTGTTACTTCTACTACTGTTAATACGAAGCTTTGCATCATAAATCAAGCTACAATCAATATTACACATTCGACTGCTACTGATTCCACTGGCAATCCCTAAACCAATAGTTTTTAATCCAAACAAATAACTTTACTCGCTGGATGCGAGACTCCCTCGGCATTTTTACTCGGCAAGATTTCATTTCTATAAAACTTCGGCGGGAGAACTTTGTCAGCATTCCAGCAAGCCAGCTGTCGAAAGGAGGGGGGTGGGGGTAAGTTTTCCTAAAATACATAAAACTTGCGCAGAAATTGCCTGAATAATCTACATTGCAGATTGCTTATCACTGTAAAGTTTAGGAGGAAAGAATTTAAGGCGTTAAAACTTGATTTTACCCTGTGAAAACACAACTGGTCATCGGAGAGAACTCTTGCGCTACCGCATACATTATAGTGTGTGTGTATATATATATATATATATATATATATATATATTTTTCAATTATATGAGATATTATATAATTATATATATATGTATACACAGACACATATATATATATAAATATATATAATACATATATAATTATATATATATATATATATATATATCATATATATATATATATATATACATATATAGTACGTGCGTGTAGGTGTGTCTGAGAATAAACATTAAATTATTTTTCTTAACAGGATTGATTCCAAGGTTAAAACAAGACCACACACCGTACACATAGACAGTCATAGTTTAACTATTAGACAGTAAATGAACCCAAGTCCCCCAGCATAAAAACTTTCACATCATCGACGGCTTCATTACACCTACCAGAAGGGTCATTAACAGCATGTCGAACACAACAGACGTGCTATTGACAGTTTTAGTTCACCCTAAAGGTAACTGACAATCTAAAATAATATACTAACAAAGATATAGGTTTATGCAAATAATTATATAAACGCAGCAACATTTTCACTTGAAATCCAAATATAAGTTAAGGTATGCAATTGTGCCTATCAGAGGAAATCATGATTGCCGACTCCTTCCTTTTGTTGATAGCCCTAATACATGGTTACAATCATAACAACAGATTTTATTTAAAGCACGTAAAAACACGGAAAACGAAATGAAAAGGTGCTTAGTTTATCTTCATAAGTTTTAACGATTGCTAGTTATAACTGGAACGAATCAAACGTTCAGGAAAAAAAGGTATGTACTTATTTCAAAGATAAAACTTCTATGGAAAAAAAAGGTACCGACAATAATCAGCCTTACTGTAAACAGCGTTCGCAAGGCAAAAATCACACTAGCATTAAGGCGCTATTAGAAAATCAAGACATAAGGCATTATTCTTCTAATACTACTTGTACTATTACTGCTACTGAGAATAATGCACAGGAAATGAAATTGGATGTAAAATGGTTTTTATAGCAAATGACTGTAAGCTTTTTATAAGAATCTTAAAAGTCAGAGATATTAATTCTTCAACCTGAGAGAGAGAGAGAGAGAGAGAGAGAGAGAGAGAGAGAGAGAGAGAGAGAGAGAGAGAGAGAGAGAGAGACTGTTTCTAAAATCAAGGAAACCCCAAAGAAGAAAATATTTAAAAATAAATTTTATGGGTACTACTGTTTTATTAAGAGAACAGTAAAAATATACAATCTGAATAAATACATGCCATAAATTAGTTGCAAAGTCCAAGGTATTATGAAAATGTTACGTTCCTCTTCATTCTATTCAATAACCTACGGAGACGAATAAGACGGTGCGTAATCGATAAAAAATAATTAAAAATAAATAAAAAATGAAAAAATTAGCCCACCTCTCAGGTGTACACTTGATGGCGAAAACAAGAGTCGTTTGAAGTCGCTGGTTGCTCAGGTAACGACCTTTCCCAGTTTCTTTGTGTTATTTTGCAGTATTAAATGATTAAAGACAAAAAGGTTAATGATTTATTTTCTAATATATTCTACAACGATTCACAGTGAATTGAAGCCTATTTGCATACCTATCCCAGATGGAGAGAGAGAGAGAGAGAGAGAGAGAGAGAGAGAGAGAGAGAGAGAGAGAGAGAGAGAGAGAGAGAGAGAGAGAGATTGTTTTAACAATCTCAAGGGAACCCAGAAGAGATCACTTAAATTATTGAATTCATTCATTCATAATCAAGAGGAGAATACTTAAAATTACTGAATTCATTCATGCCGCATCAATCAAAGTTGGTGGAAAGTTAGTCATGAATGCTACTGTTTTATTAAAGGATTAATAAAAAATAAGATTTCAATAAACTCAAGTCACAAATCATTTAACGTTAATGTACATGGAAAGTCAAGTGACAATAAAACCTAAGTTATCTGCGTTACAGCTCCACTCGGATATAAAACGAAATCATGCGAATTATTAAAATGTTCTGTTCCTCTCCGTCATATTCAATTAACCCGGGACGAAAAATAAGATGGAGCGTAATTAATGTAATAGAAATTAATTTTTTCCAAAATTGTACCCGTTTCCCAGGTGTACTCTTGAAGACGAAAATCATCTCGTTTGAAGTCGCCGGTTGCTCAGGTAATGACCCTTCCCGGCTTCTTTGTGCTATTTCCTAGTAAGTATTAAGGATAAAACTGTTAATATTGCATTTTCATATTTTATTTATCAAGAATGTCGTGAATTTTGAGAGAGAGAGAGAGATGAGAGAGAGAGATGAGAGAGACAAAGAGAGAGAGGGGGGGGGGGGGGGGGGCAGGAAATGTATTTCAATTTAGACGTTTACTTACAACAAGTACAAACAATCGGAGATCTTTTACGTTTAACGATCAGTTTTCCAAGAGAAGACCTTATCTTCCAGGCACAACTTTTGAATATAAGAAATAAATGTCATATATATCATTATCTAATAATAATACGAATGTGAAGAGAGATGTTTGACGAGAATGAAAATGAAAAAATTTGCATCCGTAAATACAAATACCACTTTGATTCTATCACGAAGTAAATTAATGATCATACAGTTATTGCATAATTCCTTCACCTAGGACAACACCAGTTTAGCTTCTTTATAAAATTACAACATCTTCCACAATTCACAATGAAGCATAAGAGAGAAAACGGATAAAACCAGAAGTGGAGGCAACAAGATCTACCTTTTTTTCGAATGAAAGGTTCTTATTATTTCTCGGTTATAGAATTGGAAAATCATTGGGATATTGTTGATTCTCTTGGGTCCAAATAAAACGCATTAAACTATTCAAATGACTCCATTCACAAGTCTTGATCTTCATGAAGACTGTCAGAGAAATCAGTAGTGACTTGTTTTCCGGGTAAATTTTGTTTACAGTTTTGTTTTTTAATTTGTTGTTTCATATTATATCATCTATATTATTAATTTTGGAAATTCACATTATTTTTTTCTTAGTTTAAATGGATTTCCAGTAGATTCTAAAAGTATCGTTTTCATGTAAATACCCCCTAAAAGTGGTTTTCTAAAAAAAAGGTTTTATTTACTTTTAGATGGATTTAAAATGCATCTGTCTTCACCTGTCATATGAATGAATCAAATATATTGGACACCTTCTGATTTACATTCATTCAACAGACAGCGTTTGATTTACACTGAATTTTCCTCCCAAATTTTGTATGTATACTGGCTTTAAAATCGATGTCAATGTAATTAACAGCTCGAAAACTACCAATTTCTGTATGCTTTCAATCCTATTATAAAGCTTAATCCAACAATAATTCCAATAAACCTCGGTAATACTACGCGACAGGAAGACGTGTTTGTTTGACGTTCAAAACAAAGGACGAATCTTCTGAAATCTGGAAACCAAAGAAATCCGCAGAATGTCTCTCACAATATCCGAAGAGGAAGGATTTCTGAAATCCTTTCTGAAACTCAATACAAAGCCAGAGGCATTGGAAGGAAATCCGTAACCATTATATACCATCTGTCCGGCTTAGATCTCAAGACTCACGAAAGTGTTGGATAGATGTGTTGCCCTTGGAGAATAATGTTTAAATTTAAGATATACTTACATAAACATACAAAAATAAACGCACAATCTATTCTTCAGCAAAATTCTTTGCACAATGACTTGACAATTGATCAACTATTGGGAGTTTTCTGGCGTTAAAACTACTAAGGTCACTGATGCCACTAAAGTAATGTACTACTCTGTAAATGATTAGAAGCCTGTAATGTGTGACCAAAACCCAGCAATCACCAGTCAACATAACAATGACTTGTATATCATAATCATTAAGCTACGGAAACTCTCAGAGCATAATATGGAATTAGCTAAAAGAAGTAAATGAATAATACAAGAAAACATAAAAAGTAACGAATCTTAAAACTGACCAAATTTCTGCTCGGTTATTCCCCAATACTGCGTAGTTGATAAGATCCGACAGGCTTTTCACGGCTGTAAATGGCTTGTTGGCGATTCCTGCTTAAGACTTCCATTAGCTATAACTTCTCGTTGAGAATCGAAAGGTTCCCGTATCTGGTAAATTATGTGCCAGTTCATTAAAGTAAATACAGGTTTCCTAAAAGTTAAAGATCGTGGGACATGTTTTGATTCCGCTTCAAACACATTATAACTACATACGGTTTAGGCAGTCACTAATGCCGCTGATTACCTATTGGATACAATACAATTAAATCCAAAGCCCCAGCTAATATACCTGCCATTAGTAACGCAAGTCTTCAGTGACAACCACCTTTGGAGTAGATTTCTGCACAGATTTACTGTTACGCGTTTTCTCCTTTTGTTTTTCTCTAATGCCATAATGCAATGAAAGTAGTTAGTAAAGTACGTTAACCAATATGCCACCAGGTGATGCCTGGAGATCTTTCAAAAGGTCCTGGTACTCAGGGGTCATGAGTTTAAGATAAACTAGTCAGAATGAATGTTGCAAATATTTTCATATATGCAAGTTTTTACAATCTACGAGAATAACCACAGAGTACAGATTTTGAAAACCGAACGATGAGCAACATTGCACACAGGCGCACGTAAACTCTAGACAAAGAGAGAAAACGCGTAAATGTCAAGACGTTATAGTGGGTGTTGAGAAAGTTAGAATAAAACAAAGGACAAAATATAGAAAAAGACACCAAAGAAAGACAGAAAGTAAGAAGAAAGGCTAGCGTCTAAATTAAAATTAAAATCATCGACGTAACAAAATAAAAATAATTAAATATAAACCCAAATGAAAGAAGGGAAAGGGAAATACAAAGGTAAAAATTGAAGTGAAAACGGAAACGCACAGGGGAAAATGGGAGAGAAAAGACACACGGTGTTGTCAAACTAAGATCACCTACGAACTGAAAGGCAAAACGATTTTAATAAGGAACACCAACATGATATAGTCTGGATAATAAGTAATAAACAATCAAAAAGCAAACAAATAAAAGAGGAAACCGAAAATTCAAGGACACAAGCAAGATAAACTGCCTCATCGAGAAAACTACAAGAGAAGCGACATAATATACTTATATGAGGTTAACACGAACTACTTTTTTAGAATAAGAAACTGAGTAAACCAGGTGAAGATATACTCGCAGAATCAACAAGAAATGAATAATTGAAAATACGACATAAAATCTAACATGCAAGGCTTTCTGCTTAGTAAGTGAGAGGCTCTTCAAAACTTCGGCATTTTTGTAATAGCAAAATCCAACCTTCGGTAATAACATTCCTGGAATGAGATTCCAGGTAACTACAAACTAATGGATTCATAAATTACATTAATCGATTTCCATATTGTCATATATGGACGCAAAAACTGACAGACTGTTATCGTAATTGCAATTTGAACAAACTATATTATGGACCATTTTCATTGGGTAAATTCCTGTCAAAACAGACCATCATATAATGGTATAAATTTCAATTTATTATTTGATGAAAAAAAATACAGGGTGCGATAGATACATATACAAGGAGAGAGAGAGAGAGAGAGAGAGAGAGAGAGAGAGAGAGAGAGAGAGAACGTCTGTATACATGAGTGTGTGCATATAAGTTTATAAACTTAAGGTGAAACTTTAAAATCCATTCTTGTAAAAACAAAAGTACATTAGTTGCATCGCATTTTCTAAACGAAATATTCACATCTCTAGAGGCAGTTGTACGACATGCATAGCTAGAGCTGGACCGATGAAATGCAAAGTGAAATTCATTGCATGACAGGTTTCGTAGGGATTACAAATAACAAAGGATTCATTGCATGAGTGGTTTTGAATACATCTTACACAAAAAAGAAACAAATATCTACTTATCCGGATTCATGTAAACTACAGATCTCTTGCTTCCCCTTTCAATTATAAGTTCGAGTTTTTGGAAAAAATTCTTAATTTTCTCTTAATCATTCCCATTTATTTCCAGTGTCGGTTATAATAAATGTCTCTTCCCTATCTCTTGCTTCACATATTCTGACTGACCTCTGCTCGCATTTTACCATCATCCATTATTCTTACTCTCAAACTCCAATAAGAATAAAAATAAAAACTTCCACTTTTCCGCCATATATGATTATATCCATTGCCTGCCTCATCTTCCTGGTTTCCATTTACCCTCATCACCTTACTCTTGTTCACATATGCTCTCATTTTCTCTTCTTGAAAGCACTTTCAAATAGTTTCACTAGTGCCTCTTTATTTTTCTTCACTATTTTTGATCAGAATTATATCATGTGCAAAACATCACACGTTCGATTCTCTATTTACGTCTCACTTTTACATCCTCCGACTTTGCCACCAACATTTACAGGTCTTTCTCAAAGTTCTCGCATCTCTCCAACTATAAAGACACTAAAACATGAGAAACCCCACTTTCGAAGCACATATCCCATCAACCGCTACTTACACAAAAACTTAAAATCTGAACATTTGTTATTCACTGCCAGTAATTTATTATTTATATATACTATTCAATCTCAGCACACGCTATATCACCTCTATATGTCTATCAAAAGCTTTCTCCAGGTCCATGTTTGCTATATATCGTTTTTCGTTTTTATTATTAACTTCCAATTAACTGTTTATTGACTCAAGTTTGACTCACACGCCTTCTTCCTTATCTATACCCTAATGCCTCTTCCCACTTAATTCACCTGTCATCTGTCTTGTCTTACTTTCTCAATTGAAAGCCTACCATACAATTTCTACTGTATACTAAACAATACTATGCATTTACTCTTATTGCTCTCAATTTCAACGGTTTTCCGTAATCCATACATTCCTTACAAAAATATTACACTGACCTCAATTGCAATCCCATCAGCTACTTACATTCTCAATACTGACTTCTGCAGGTATTCTCTAAATTACACTCATTCTTCCCACTTTTTTGTCATTCAGTTCTATCCTCCACATTCAACAAACAAATCTTCAAAATATAAACAGGGAGACAAAACTGATGAGAGTGAGCAGCTTAAAGTCTTTGTAGACGTTACCCGGAAGAACGTCATACGTATTTTACTATTGTATCATAATAAAATTTAATTTCTTTTTATTTTTCGAATTCTGCAAAATGTTCCCCATCCTTTTAAAGTGTTATAACAGAATTCGAACATACAGAACGTGTCATAAGATTCCTTCTTAAAAATGGCGATGACTAAATTTATAGTTATACATTTTGAAACTACCAGAAACACTGTTATTGGCGGAAAAATTAATATTCTTATGCAATTTTGTGATTCCATAATCTTGCCAACTGTAATTAAACCAATTTTCAATATGCATGCAATGGCATTTAAAAAACGAACAATGGTACTATTTTCAATTATATAAAAGCTTAAATGTTACACTTTCATTTAACACAGCTATTAACAAACACGGACGTAAAATTCAGAATTTCGCTTTACATGCTCTAAAAGTTTGAGCGTCTGTATGTTATACTTTATTTTCTATAATGATTAGTAATAAATCTTATTTTAACATGTTCAAATGACCTAGTTGTTACTAGAAATTAATTAAAAATGTTTTCTTTACATTCTGTTTACTTAACCAAGAAATATATTTAGTTTGGTACTCAACATCAGTCTTTATTTCTTTGTCATTCACATAATTGAAAACAATAAAAACTTCGTTAAATAGAAAATATTCAGTGAACACCTGTAGATATTGTCAGTCTTTGTTCACCCTAAGAACAACTTATTTCCTAGAATTAAATTGCAGACAAAAATTGAGAAGTGAATAAGGAAACAAATAAGAAACGCGTATTGCTCGTCCACATCGACGCATATACCTAGGCCATCAAAAAGTCCTAATTGAACGAGGCAATTTGACTCTCCATTACTCAATTACGCCAAGCTGCTTTCAACTTAAGACTCCTAATTTACACTCCAAAGCGCTTGGACGATAAATACTTCGTGAAATGCTTCTCAACAAAGGCTATTAAGAGGATGATGTAAACTTCCTATGCAAGCAAAGGCGGCAGTTAGTTTCTCGATGCTGAAAGAATGTTTGAAGTTTTCTCTCCTGAAGGAATATTGGATCATTCTCCGATGCAACGTTGTTTAATAACTTTAGGATATATCACAATACTGACTTAATATACTGTGTGCTGATCACCGATTTTTGGACAAAACTAGACGTAATTACTCTGGGTGAATTAAGGATTTTTGTTTTGAACCAATACTAATTACTTTTGAATGAATTCGTAATTATCGAATTTACGAAGTATCTATAAATGATTCTGCATCGAAATAATGATTAACGATTTTGCAATCAAGAAATAATTAACTGCTCTTCCATTAATTAATGACTTGACTTTTCCCAAACCCGGCCTCCATTATTTATTAAGAAATTAATGACTAATGAGGTCATAATAAAGAACACTTTTTCTTGGCGTTTCCAGTTTCCTAGTGAAGACGATTAGCTATAATTTAGGAATTCTGCTCTCTTACTTGTCTGTTAAAATCCATAAATATGGTTATAAACGAGAAATGCACAGATATGATTAAAATATATGCTACAAAATTCGCCTGTTAAACAAGAAAGGCATTATACATCCCTCAATCACAGTCAGAGCCACTGAATAGGTCTGTTACAAAACTAGGACTTACTAATACAGAAAATACTCAGTAAGTGATTTGAACTATGTCCGTATACCAAAACTCCGTTAATCTCTAGGTAAACGGACGCAAAGCGAACAATGTTACAAAATATAATTTCTTAACATAACTACTATAGCAGCTCTCTGATTTATGCTGGTCAATCATCTTTACTATTTCTAATAACTATAACCAGTCCTTTGTTTTAAAAGTATATATTTCTTATTATCATTATTCATCACCGTATCTTATTTAATGCAACCGAGTTCTGGTATTAATCACACTGTACTAGGACCGCCCAACACTGGCGAATCAATAACCGAATGCTTACTGACGAAACTCCAATAGAGCAACTCCAAAAGGAACCAACGTTCGACATTTCTGGTTTCCAGCAAAGACTCTAACAAAACAGAAAAATAAAAGTCTGGAACGTCCCAGATAT
>NC_087212.1:67147117-67154532 GCF_015104395.2 Macrobrachium nipponense | reverse complement strand
TTATTTTCAACTGGAACGGCGGTGATGATGATAATTGTGATTTCAGCTGAGATGATGATTCTAGAGGTGGGAGAATTGATGTCATGAAAGGGGTACTAGGCTATTTATTTGTAGTTCTCCACTTAGCGAAAACTTCTGTGGAATAAAATTTTATTCTGCGTGCTGTATAAGCCACCTAAAACCTCACTTTTCCAACGTGGTCCCCCAAATTGCAGGATATAAAGGATTCCATTACCTTTAACGATAAAAAATCTGCGTTTCTGACGTCTTTTTTGGCTGGAACTTTCTCTCATAGCTCTGACCCCTCCGTCTACTACGTTGGCTCCTGTGAAAATGAGTAAATACAAACCGTAGGATTGATTACCGTAATAGTGACTACTCTTTAATATGAAGAATTGATGATCTTGTCAAGATATTGGTAATAATTAAAAAAAAAGCATTAAATACTAAGAGAGAGAGAGAGAGAGAGCAATATGTCTTTTAAGCAACAGTATCATAGGAGAAATACCTTTTTTTGATACAGCACCAATAATATAATAATAATAATATACTGTTGAAAGTGGTTGCTGCATAAGCTGTATTAATCTTGTAGAGAGCCTTCTTTACATTTGTGATTACTGCTTTTTCTTTGGTACTGTATGTGGCGAGTAACGTGCCGTATGAGCCAGATATAATACACACACACACACACAGTGCCGTATGATTCATCCTCCGAGGGGAGAAGTCAGTATACGGGAATTTTGTCGGTCCGACTATTTATTTACAAAGTAAGTTTAGATAAGGAGGACATGATACGTAGATGTATATTTTATAAAATATAGCCAGTTGTTAATTCTATAGTACCAGAGAAAAAGCAATAATCAGAAATACAGGTAAGACAGTCTACAAGATTAATGCAGCTGATACAGCAGTCACTTCCTACAGTACATGTCTGAAAGCATCTCTTGCCAATAATAATAATAATAGTAATAATAATAATAATTCTTCGACTATTTAAATGACATTTCCACATCATTTACTCGAGGGGATTGAGGAATACAACGGCAATAACATAAACTCATTCAAACTGGCGACGTGCATTACATATCGACCTTTTCATCATGTAGACCGGCTGACATCCCCCAGAGAACTCAGGAGCAGGTCGAGAGGGCGAGGGAGAGGAATTGATCGGAAACTGACAGCATTAGCAATTTTAAAGAGGCCCCGGTATTAAGTCAATGTTGATTTGCATTCCACGTGATGTAGGGGGTCGCGAGAAGGGGGGGATGGTGAGGGGTGGGGAGGAATTCGTTTGAGATGGGGTGGGGGGATACGACCCAATATTTGTCTTTCCTTTGGACGTCTTCCTCTGCCAGATATTCTGTGTAAGGAACAGAGGGTGAAACGGGATATTGGTTCGTGTTTTAAAATAGTTTTTTCTCGTTTCTTTCTGATTGAGCTAAGTTTACCAGAGAGAGAGAGAGAGAGAGAGAGAGAGAGAGAGAGAGAGAGAGAGAGAGAGAGAGAGAGAGAGAGAGAGACCTCCCAGCAAATTAGTCTTCTCTGAAGCTCTATCCCCTCACCCCTTAGATCCCCGGGTAATAATTTTTTCCCAGTGGGTGTACAATGGCCTGGTGAAAAATCCTTTTATGTTAATCTGCACAATAAAGCTTGTATATGTTTTGTTTCATGAGATTGCGTCCTCCAGTAAATTATTTCCAAAGAGGTACTATGTACCAGGAAATTTTCTTTGGATACTCTTCTTAGTTCAGTTTTCGTAAGATATATATGTTACATGATTTATTAAAGACGCTCATCTTATTTGCACCCCTTTCTGTTGAATCCTCGTATTTATTTGTTTATTCTTTGACGCATGCATTTCTCGAGTTTGTTTCACGTTTGTTCACGAAGTCCGTTTCCGTAGCCATTCCGGCATCTCTGAGCTAAACTTGTTGGGACATACGACAAAAACTATGGAATGGATTATAGCCTATCATCGTTCCTAAATGCCATTTAATGAGTCATATACTTTTCAAAGCAAAAAATGAATTAAGCTATGTTCTTACACATTCGCACTGGATCCTTATTTTATTTTCATTGTAGGTGTGTGTAGCCCTTTTCTCACAAAAAATTACAGAACCAGCACTTTTCCGCCATACCAACGTTTAGTAGAGGTTGGAATATAATTTTTGACTGGAATTCCTTTTTCTGGTCGCGTAGCTTAGTTGGAAAAAATATCAAACTAAGAATGGAAGCCATTGTTTACCTTCGTATATTCTTCAAAAGTAAACTCCCGTTTCTAAAATCCGCCCGGTATCAAGACTTCCGACCGACTGAGAATAGAAAAATCAGCCAAGTATATTGACTTGCTGAGGAACGAGCGAGGGGGAGAGAGACCTTTAATAAATGAGTATAATCCAATCAGTATCTTGAGCAGTAAAACGGATCATCGCTAATGCCTAAATTAGGTTTATGAAGTCTCGTTAGAGAAAAACGGGGGAAGTTTCATGAAGTCGTATGGGATAAGACAGCCCCTTATTTTATCGCAAAAATAGAAGTTCGATCAGACGGAAAGAATGAATCCTTGTCCCTAAAAAAAACTGCTGCAGCTTATTAATCAAAGTGCTGGAAAGCTGTCGAAGGAAGAGCTAAGACTACCATAGAGAGTTGGAGTATGAGAGGAATACCATAATCTTTAATTAAATAAACGTAAAAATAATACTCATAATACATGCACACGTACGTATGTATGTGTGTCTATTTGTGTGTACTATAATATGCACATTAGGGGAGTCTCTAATTTGAACTAAATGAATGATTGACACTTCAACCGTGACAGTTTATTATCTTATTATGTAGGCCAACCTAGTGAAGAAAGTCATGGCGCTTAATATTAGGAACTGTTTTTTTGATGGGCCATTTAATCTTCCATCGATGTTTCCTTTTAACACATGCAACTTTCCATCTTTCATGTTATTAACTGTTACCATTATTAGTATGTCTAGAAAAACACAAGAATATACATATATATATATATATATATAATTCTATATATATTTATATAATTATATATATAATATATCCATACATAAATATATATATATATATATATATATATATATATTATATATATATATATATATTATGTGTGTGTGTGTGTGTGTGTGTGTACATATATATATAATATCTATATATATATATTATAATAATATATCTATTCCCTATATATATTTGTGTATGTCTTACAGTACATTTAGTTTCACTACTATAAATGTACAGAGTATGATCTGAATATAGGACCAAGAAAAAATGAAAGTCTTTGCACTAATAAATAAATGAATAGATAAATAAACAGTACTTAACCTTATTTTTATAAACAAAAGGTAGGATGCAAATGAGGTGCAGCTGATAGGAATGAATCCAATTTAGCCTTTAAGTCTCATAAGAATATTTTTCACAGAAGGGGCTCTAAGTCATACAACTTAATTGATATAATTTTATTTTTTGTGATTGTATTCAAAATTATGTCTAGAGACCTTATTATGATATCGTGTTATTATAGCCTGAGACCAAGCAATTGTTTGTCATCTTACACTCGGAGGCAAAATGAACACGATTTATCATTTAGTCAGAATATTTATTTTAATTCTTAAACTTGCTTTTATGAACTGGTTTTGTGAGCATGTTTTTACAGTATTGTTGGGTCAAAACCTTACTGTTTCAATACTGACTTGTGATTTTAAAGAATTTAGTTGAGACAAGTAATTCCTCATATCACTTTTATAACAGAATGGCTTCACTGCTTTACTGTAACAGTTTTCTGTAGTATAAGCTGCTTATCACAATACTTTATATTTTTTTTTATATTTGGTGTCCAAACAGTCGAATCCAGCAGTTATAACGCTTTAAAAATAATGTACATAATTCACATAATTAAAAAGACCTCGCTGTTTTATAACGAAATCTGAAAACGGAAAGTCCATTCCTAAACCAATAGTAATGGAGCATTAGAAAGAATTAAGATATTTCTGTTTCTGAAATTTAGATTCGGTCCTGTCTCAATACTTTCATCGAGATACAATAAGAAAATAGAAACCAAATCTGAATGAAAAGGATTGTTTTATAAATTTTGCTAGTACAAAAAAATCCCTGACTTTCAGTACAATAACTGAGTCAGGGCCGGATGGATGAGGAGGAGGCGCTTTGAAGTTTAACAGATGAACTTTCTGACTCCTGCCAGTCTCCTCCGGAACTTAGGACGTCTTGACCCCGTTTTAAGAACTTGACGTTGGCCTATGGTATCTGTTTTTAATGTTTTTTGTAGATATATTTAAGTGTATTATTTGATATTTTGAGGAAAATTAGAAACGTACTGCTACTCTTAAAGAAGAGAGTTGGTGATCTCTCCTATTTAAATCCGTGACACATTATTATTGTTGTTATTATTATTATTAAGCCATATTCTAATATGTATGGAAAATCACTATGAAATATCGTCAATCATTTACTATTTAAGGCGAGAGAGTCCATTGAACTTTGATGTGTGCGAGATTACTCTTATTCAAAAGAGATGAATGCTCTCTCTCTCTCTCTCTCTCTCTCTCTCTCTCTCTCTCTCTCTCTCTCTCTCTCCTTAAATAGATGATGGACGATACTTCATAGAGTGATTTTCCATATATATATCTGTGTGCGTGCTCGCGCGTGTGTATGTATATATTAAGAAAACAGCTTAGTGAAATTAGTATGACTTGAACATAGAGCTTTGAATGAGTTACAGATGATAGAGAGAAAGTGTATAGTGTTGCATGTATTAATAATGGTGATAACCTTCTCAGTAAAGCTGAGTCGTTAATCTAGAAGTATAACATTACGACCCCCGGTCTTTCACCGTCGCAGTTGAGGCCTATTTATGAAAGGTTTGATTAATGAATAATGGAAATGTCCAGTTGTGGAATGGTGGTTTGGTGGCCGGGTTGAATGAGAGAAGTAATGGAATATATTAACGCAATTTTTTTTTATAATTTTATAAGCATGAGTTATATATGAGTTATATTAATATTAATGATGATTTGATGGAGTGTGAGCACCTGGGGTGGGGTTTGATGAAACGATTGTCATTGCGAAAATGGTAATGCTAGTGAAAATGACATGGACAGTATAGGTAATGACAGTGGAAATGATAGTTAGGGTTTCATTACGGGCATTATGCAAATGTGACAGCGTTAACAAAGGTTGCTAATGGTGATGTATTAAAACTGGTATTACTTTCCTGGAAAGAATATTGGGAAATAAAAATGATCTGATATGAAATGGTAATAATTTTCGTGAAAATAAAAAATAAGCACTTATTACGATGGCACAGTGGTCCCTCATACGTGTGGGTTTTGCGAAGTAATTTGATTACGAATATGGTAAGCACATATAAGACTACCGAGTATTGCATTGTAAATGTCACTCTTGGGATTAGGGAGCCCACGAAATGAGAAATATTATGGCTCTTTTGAAGTATCTTGTGTCATCTTATCTCTGACGAGTGAGGTAACTCTCTCTCTCTCTCTCTCTGTATGTAACTATCTCTCTGTAAAATATACTGACTCCCTTTGACGTCTGTAGCTTCAGAACGATACATGGAGAGTACCATTAAGATCAAGAAAAACTACCAACTACACCTTTAAGACCAAGAAAAACTGCCCACTAAAGGTCCTTCATTACATATGTATGAAATATTTCCCATGGGGAGACAGAAGGGCCGTGCTGTCTGGCCTCCCATTTACCTTAATCAAAACTGAAATTTCTCGCTAGAGTTGCCCAGATCTCTTAATCTTTTCTGGAGGGACGCCTTTCCTAAATGCAAGTTGTTTAGTGTTGTAAATCTCTCTCTCTCTCTCTCTCGCTGTCTCTCTCTCTCTCTCGTCTCTCTCTCTCTCTCTATATCTATATATCGTCTCTATATATATATATATATATCATATATATATATATATATATATGTATATATATATATATATATATATATATATATGTATATATACTATATATCGCATATAATAAGCACATGAATATAATAATTAAATTCAGAATGACTCCACCCGGAGCCATGGAAGGGGTGGAGAAGAGAGGATACACAGGTGATATAAAAATGAAGGAGCACACGCTGAAGAGGGAAGCCCCTTAGGGATTAAAGTAAACAATGGAAGCCTGATATCTGACTGCATATCTGTTATTCATGCAAGAACAGTATCTCTGCTGTGTTCGGAGAAGTGATACCTGTATTGTTGATGGTAAAATGGTCTGGTGCTGGAATACTATAAGTGTTCTCTTCCTTTATATATATATATATATATATTATATATATATATATAAATATATGTGTGTGTGTGTGTGTGTGTATATATATATATATATTGTACAAGTGTGTTATGCATATTGACTTAGTTTGATAAAAGTAAAGTAACTTGACTAACTTAAGGGATTCATATCCTTTCATCGTCATCATCATCAGCTTCTGTTTCGCCTTAAAGCAAAAACTGTTAAACTTAGTATTTCTCGCTTGCATTGATATTTTCCTTTCCAAACAGTTATAACAAAGTTATTCATGTTACTCTTATCGCGGCGATCTGATACTTAAAATGAATGTAGGTTGGAATGAAAAATTCAATCTCTCACATGGCAAGACAGTACAAATATATATAAATTATTCCGTGGGTTCAGGTATTATGTATTTGTTTCCTTTCATAAAAGTCATCCCCACAAGTCAGTGATTTTGGTCAAATAAGATGATCCCCTTCATTTCGAACCATCATCAATTCTTTGTTCACATATTCCCAATATCGTGATATGGCTTCTTTGATATTCGTTAAAGATCAAGAGCAAAAAGTTACAAGTGATTTATTCTGTTGCCTTCTTTCTTGAGTTGGTACCCAGCATCCATTTTCTGCAGTACAGTGATGCTCAAATCTCATGCGACATGACTTCATAGGATTTTCGTTCAAAATTCACTGATTGGCAACGTAGCATGCTCCATATTTATCTATTATTTCAATACGGAAACGCGATTATTGCATACAATAAGGCCATAATATGTTTTATAAGAGTGAAATCTGTCATATATCTCAAAACTGTAAGAAAATGTCCGTGTAGCCAAATTTCAGAAAAAAACTCTTTTGGAACATTTTCAAAACTTTCGTTCACATATCGCTGAAGCATTTGACCAAAATGAAGTCGTCATCAAGCATCAGTTCAAATGTTAAATAAAAAAATGAAAAAAAAAATTATAACATTAATAATGCTTCCAAAGCAAGCATAAAATTTAAAATAATCCTATTTGATTGCTTTTACACCTCAATGTTGGAAAAAATGTAAATATGTACATACGAAAGTAGAATGGTCCCACCGATATCAACGTGTGAAGGGCGCGTGTGTGACGTATCATTAGT
>NC_087212.1:67084617-67142117 GCF_015104395.2 Macrobrachium nipponense | reverse complement strand
AAACCGCCCGTGGCAACAGTCGGGCAGTTACCAAACATGCACACCCACGGAATTCCTTTATTCAAGGAACCTATCTCCACGGTGCTCTCTGGGTGCGCCTTGTCTCCAAGCGAGGAAAACTGATATATGTAATTCACTAACACTGGCCTATAATATATATATATATATATATATATATATATATATATATATATATATATATATATATATATATTATTAGTATATCTTGCGATGAGGTAGTGACATAGTATTATCATATCCATCTAATAGTCATTTTAGTTAATTAAACCCTAGATATCGAAAAGCTTAATCTTCGATCATTTAACCATGCGAAGAACATCACTCCACTACTTTCTTACTTAAAAAAGAATATCTTCGTTTAGTATGTAAAAACTGCATGTATTTTCAACCCTTCTACAATTTAACCAAAGGACGTCCGTTCTTCACATTTTATTTTGTTGTTTACTTTGTTTGCTATGATCTCTTTACCCTCATTTCTTATCCCGTTAAAAAATTACGGTATTGTAATTCTAAGAAAATATTGTGTATTGAAGTTTCATTCTGACCTATTTTTCTCTTTCTTCTCGCTCATCAGAAGAACAAAGAAAGTTCTTTAATGACCCTGCTTTCAAAGAGACAAAAATGGGCCACTCGCCCCCTTTCTCTTTTTCATAATCTGTCTTTCCTTAGTCTGGAATAATAGTGTTCTTTTCTTTACCTTCCTTATTTCCACACTTTAAAATATTACCTCCCTCCGCCTGTGCTTAATCCCCCGAGACTCCTCTTCGTTATATCCGTAAGCAAGAATTAACCGATTTTAGTACTTCATATTTCGAAATAAAAATACCCCTTCTGTTCCCTAATCGTTAATTTTTCTTGTACGTCATTTTCTTTCATTTGGCATCCTTTACCATACCTTGGCTTTGAAATTCAATTCTTTTTCCGGTTATGAAAACACCAAGTTGCTTACCTTTTAATACTTGTCCCGACTTTTTCTACTGAAATAAAAAAAAAAAAGATTACAATGACATTGTGTGGTGCATCCAGCGAGTCAGGTGGGACGTAGCGCATTCCGGTTGGCCTTTATAGTTCTCAAGGTGTTGTTGTTGGTGCAATTTGTCTAATTACTTTAGGGTGCAACCCATTCTCTTGTTTAGATGGAGAAGGGGGTTCGTGGGTTGGTTTGTGTTTAGGTTTATTGAAAAGGCTGTATTCCAGAGTGACACAAATCTAAATGAATTCACGAAGAGTCGTTGTAAAATATTAAGGCAGTTCCAGACTTGCTTAGTATTTGATCAGCTCTGGTTCAGTAGCTACATGAATAAGGTGACAATGATGCATTCTGGATTTAGTGCATTTAGATACATTGAGCAACTCCCGGGCTCAAGCACCACTCTTGACTGTTTAGTCCTTACCAGGGGTTGCCTGCAGAAGGTGTTAACCTTCCTGCTTTCGGTAATTCTTGTATGGATGAATAACCTAGCCCTGATTTCACCTGATTGTGAAAGTATACCATTTTATCGTGACCAACAACATCCGATTAATCATCAGCTACTTCGTACACTGCCGAGATTGTGGTAGCTCATTTAGTTTCACATACACTTCACTGTACGGTGGTCCCAAGTTCGACCCAGACCCAAGATTCGATTAGATTATAGTAGCAGTACAACCTTTAAAGTCCCCGTGAACTAAGGATTGGGGTTAGGCCTGGGTTTGGATGGGCTAGGGCAGGGATCCGTATAGTTATATTTGCTGTGTCGTTAGCAGCTACTGCCTGCTTTCCCCTTGTCGGCCTTGACCGCTGGCGCTAATCATATGTATGCAAGGTATCACCTTTTAAGCCTCTAGGTTAACCGAGGCAAAATGGATTTATCACGAAATCCACACACACACACACACACACACACACGACACACACACACACACACACACAGGGACACACACACACACATATATATATATATATATATATATATATATATATATATTCATTCTCTCTCTCTCTCTCTCTCTCTCTCTCTCTCTCTTCTCTCTCGTTTACTTACAAGCAGCTCTGTACAAATGTTGAGCATGATAATTTTTTTGATGTTTCGGCAAAAGACCCTAAGATAAAAGATAAGCTTGGTTCCACTTTTCATTATGTGCTTGATCACTTGTCGCTGAAGTTCTGCAACACGTGTTAGGATTTCTTTGTTATAAAGGGAAAGTATATTGATTAACTAGAAGGAGTTTTACTGGTGTTCAATGTTCCTTTAAGTTCACTCTTTTCTTCTTCTTATTCATCGTGTCTGATATTTTAACGTGATGGGCATTGTGGGTTATTGATATATTTTGTTACTGTTAATTATTAAACGATGTTGTTGAGATATATTTCATCAGATAAATGTTGCAACCGGAAGTACACAGAATGAACAAAGTACACATATGTAATGATGATAAGTAATGAAAATTATGAAGTAGTACAACTTAGGTAGTCTGTGTATATATACAGAAAGAGACTAGACGATGGTTAGATCTGTACTCCGTCTTGTGAAGCGTTCAGTGTTTTTCATGGTTCATAAATAACTCAAAGAAACAACAGTTCTTTGGTAAAGATTTTTATTCTCTCTCTCTCTCTCTCTCTCTCTCTCTCTCTCTCTCTCTCTCTCTCTCTCTCTCTCTCTCTCTCGTCAGTACATTTTGCACAAGAATGAGTCACCAACATGAACAGGGAACATAGGTGCAAAATAAAATGTGGTATGTGATGGTTAACGTAATGCAACGTAATGAATGTAATAAACGCAATGTTGCAAGCGTACTTTCGGCAAATTTCGAAATCCCTCGATGATATGGTGGCAAAATGTAATTCTGGAATGGCTCTTCATTCCAAGTAATTAGAGCTTTCATCCAGAGGGCTTCTCACAGGCAAGGCAGGCCTTTGGGAACGAGGTGAACCTTCAGCCACACAATTTCGTATTCCAGTAATTTTTTTTTTCGTACTTCTGGCAGTTCTGCCTGAAGTTTCATTTCTTGTTCCGTTGTTGCTTGGGAAAGCGGCGTATGATAATCACGTTGGAAGTATTCTTCAAGGAGAATGAATTCATCAAGCTAAGTTGGGAAAGCCATCATAAGGCTGATGGAGTACAGGGTACAAGAGAGATAGACTGAGAGCGACGTCATATTGCTTTAAATGTGCGCTGGCTGGAGGCTTTTCCCTTAGATGAAAAGTTGTTTGCAGGCAAACTTAATAATGTCAGTGTTATTCTGATGCTGAGTTGTTGAAAAAAAACATGGCCTTTCTGTGCGGCATCGTACCTCGTGGAAATCATCCAGATGAAACAGACTGATAGAAGAGAGGAATGGGTAAGGTTAAAAAAAAAAAAAAAAAAACAGCGATATTCGCAGATACATCACTATTTATGAAGGAAATGGGAACCATGCTTTTTTAATTTTGTAAGAGCAAACTCCTTGAGTTTTGAAGGTTACTGGTATGAAAGAGAAACGATGATTGATATGCGATGTTTTGACACTTAATAAGACGACGAAAATGAAAGGAAGGGTTTGCAGATATGGCAAAAGTAAAGTGAACATTTCTGGGATAACTGAAATGTGAGGTGCTAGAAAAAGGAGAGTGCCTCTGGAGCAGTATACCCAAGGTAAAAACATTATAGATAAAGAAGTTTTAGAAAATCTTGAAAGATCACAGATGCACGTGATTCTGATCGGAGACTGAAGTTACAAGGCCATATGGCTGGAACGTGTATGATTTTGATTTCCTGAAAATGGACTTGAACTCCTGACTGTAAATGATACTTTCATTATTATTTTTACAAAGTAATATTGGAAAAAATGTCATTGTGGGTCTGTTCCAAGGAATATTTTGGATGCTGATTGCAATAGTTGTAAGGTAAATGACATTTCATTGCTCCTAAACGTAAGTTGCTAACGTTTTATTAAGTCCTTTACTTAACAATTAGTATGCAATAGAAAATAATTCAGAGCTTTTAAAATGATTCTGATTCCAGGCGTAATTTAACTAGCTTTATTTATTTATTTATTTATTTATTTTTTTACTTGTCAGGTGCCTTATGCATTGGAGATTATCAAACAAATTTACGAAGAATTTTATGTATAAATGTATCGGTACCGAAGGGTCTGGATCCCTCGACTCAGTACTTTCTAACGAATCCAGTCGACTGTCTATCCACTTAACCATCGTGTGTGCAGGCCGGCGCGAAGGCACTTATCAGATAAAGTAACCTTTTTTGTTAGTTATTCCAATGGTGTAGTGAATTCGATGCCAAACGACATTTGTGGTTTAATTTTTGTGAATGTATATTGCTCCTGTGCACTTGATACGTTTAGAGGCCTAGATGAATTTTGCCATATTGCATGAAGTTCAATCTTCGAATTGAGTGCAGATTTGATTTCGTATTTATCGAATTGATGCTTTTTGGTTCACAAAAGGGCTGGAAAACACATTTTATTCATACACTGAATGGATTTTTTGTAGAATATAATTAATATACGATGAAGGTGGAATATTTAAACTTAAATAGGGTTGGTCCATTTAGCAAATATTTCCAGAAGAGTACGTCCGAGGACATTGGCTTAATCAGGAAATGTATTCCCAATAATGTATTTTTGCGCTTTGGAAATGCCCAATATTCATAAGGAAAATTTATGTTTGTCTGGCAAAATGTATGCCTAAGTGATAAAATAGTTATTGATAATGAAAAAAAAATCGGACATGAATTACTAAATATGCCTGATACTTTCAGAAAAGTAGAATTAAATGTAGTTTTTCATATCTTCGTAAAAATTCCTGATTTAATGTGAATATTCTGTTCCCTTTTGTGTATGAAACTAAATTTCTGACTGTACCCAGAGAAGTTGGTGTTTCATCGTTGTTACAGGATGAATTTGATTTAATTTTGGAGTGTATTGCATTATTTTGTATATTTTTTTTCAAGTGCAAAATATGGGACAGGAATAATGAAATGTTCAGGATATGTCATTTTGGTATACTGTTCTCGTTATTATAATCGTAAAATATCTTGCTTCTTTCAATTTATAGATATAAGAAAAGAGTGTGTTATATTTGCTTTGTTTTTTCTTTAAGCGGTGAGAATCAGGGTCAGCAACAACAAAAATTGATTTCCCTCATAGTACGCTGTTGAATTATAGATTATAAATGCTAATAATTAGTTCTTTTATGAATTTACCACCTGCGTTACTAAACCTGTCAATCAAAACTTTTGTTTATGAGCCCCTTTATTTTTGTGTCCCATGAGCAGAAAGACCCTCTGAGCTTTCGGTAGCACACTAACGTGAAATCCGTTATCTCGTGTTAAATTTCTTATTTAACAAGACATGGCTTTTGTTGAAACTTTCAATGTAAAATACTTAAGTCTTTGTTTTATAATGGTGAAAAACTATAATAGGAGGCCAGGAAATTAGTATTTTTTCGTTTTAATTAGGAATTGTTTAATATTGTACATGTTATCACCAAAACCTTTTTATTCGTGGTAGTGAACACGGCTCCCCACTGGCTACATTGTCATTCCAATCTCTCTCTCTCTCTCTCTCTCTCTCTCTCTCTCTCTCTCTCTCTCTCTCTCAGCGAGCCCCCCCCCCCAGGCGATTTCGAATCCTTTTAGGTTGTAATTCCGATGTTTGAATAGTAGCGGGAAACTTTTATATGTTTTGGGTGGATTGTATAAAGAGATTACGAAGTATTTTAATTGCTGTTAAATTGGAATAGGGGAAACATACATTGGTAGTTTAGATATGAAAGGTCACTTTTCTGCTTCGTTTTTTCATTTCATTTTATTTTGTTGTGGTCGACTGGTTTTTGTTAGATATGTTTTATAGTGCATTCTATAAGAGAGACAGACAGACAGACAGAGAAAAATGGGATGAGGTGATGCAGATACACTTTATTACGAAATTGTGTGATAGCAGTTTATTAAGTGAAAAAAAAAATATAAAAAACATAAAAGACTAGGCACAAATATATGGATTTATAAAAAAGGTAGATGGATAGTAAAGAAATTACCAGGAAGAGCAAAATAATTTATGAAGCCAAACGACTTACTGCTAAGAGGTATTAAAAGAGAGAGAAATCGTACTTCTTCTTAATCCCTGATAATCTTGAAGAGATAATTGCACAGTTATTTCAGGTTAGAGCTAAACTTCTGGGTACTTAAACATAATCAGATTCACGGTTTTATTTCACAGGTTTATGTTATTTTGAGTAACATTATTATGTTTAATTTCTTTGACACACAGGCTCTGTACCTAGTTACACGTATTTTGTTAATGAATGTCGGCTTTTCTGGGCAATAATGAGTCCATGCAGTCCCAGAAATGCATTTATATCGTGAAAACTATTGGGATAAAAAGAAAATTTTTTAAAGGGAAATAATAAGTATATAAATATAAATGCATGAATATTACGGAGGTAAATAGACGATATTTCCCATCAACCCTTAAGAAATTTCCTTCGGTTTGCTCAGCAAGACATATTTTGTTCACTCTTAATAACCTTCACGTTTCCTTTCGGTCTCGTATGAAGGCGACGTTATTTGCCTAGAAAATTCCATTTCAGAAAGGAATAATACCTCTGTAACGGTGGCAAGGAATCACAGCTAATTTTGTATTTTACTTTGGATTGAGGTATTGCATAATATTATTCATCAGACCCATTTCCTGTTTTTTTGTGGGGGGCGTAGGGGTGGTGAGCGCGGTTTTCCTTATTATGAAGATTTAATTTGATACAGTTGTATTATATATATATATATATATATATATATATATTATATATATATATATATATATATATATTATATTCATCACATAATTTACCCTTTAATACTTTTATTATCAACACAGCATGACGATGACGATGCATTCTTCTCTTTTCTCTGTGCTTAAACTGACTTCATATTCTCTCTCTCTCTCTCTCTCTGTGTGTGTGTGTGTGTGTGTGTGTGTGTGTGTGTTTATGATTGAATTGAAATCCCGCTATTACATTTGGTGCTTCCTCTTAGCCTATTCGTACAATGAATACGCTTGTCCCTAAGTAATAACATTACGTTGTATCACACCATTTGAATTTTATTCCGACTATTTAGAATCTATTTTAATGAGAAATACCAAGATCTTTGCCCTAACTCCCGACGTCGTGGGGCAAATTTCCGCGGTTAAGGGAATTTGGTTTAGTGATGGTGAAAGGGTTGGAACCCTCTGGTATCAGTAGTGGATCTATGCAAAGCATCATCCCTCATAATAGGCCTGCCTATTCTCATTTTGCTCTCCACTTGCTAATTTGGGCGTCTAACTCTCAGTCTTCCCTGCAGAACACCATTTAACTCCGAAAAGTAGATATACAATTAGGCTTCTTCAGACCTTTCAAAACTGATTATGACCCTTACACTTCAATTACAGAAGAAACGGCAGTGCTTGCTTTCTTCCAATTTTATATATAATTCTCTGCTTTTGTTGGTTTTCGGTTGGTTCCACAAACTGTTTCTTTCTACAACTCGTTCATCATCAAAGAGCACACGTAACGCATGGAGAGCCTTAAGTGAGAATGGAATAGAAAATTTTGGTAACAAAATTGTAGCTGTGAGTTTTAACTCAACAGTGTATATCATTTTCTCGAAATACAGCCTGTAAATTTTGAGTAAGAAATATATTTAAAACCAAAAGGTTTATCCTATGCTTTATTTATCTTTAAAAATGAAGCTGTCCACGATATTGTTTTTCACTGAGCTGGAGGTCCATCCATCTTAAACAAGTTTAGATTTACTGTTCGAGAGATTTCTATGTACACCATCCAGTTATTCCTAATTACTCCTTAACAGTTCACAATCTCAAACTTCCTATCACTGTATTATTTCTATTATGCCAATATTCACCTCTCCAACCGATTTCCTTGACAGAAGGGAGTTCCTGTCTGGTTGACGTATGAGCCTTCATCCCTGGTATCCTACGGGCAGAATTATTGCTCAGGTAGCTTTCTAAAGTAGGTGCGTTCTTTATTGTTTTACCTTGACTGGGACAATGCGCTCGTATGTTATGAGGTGAATGCAGCATTTATCAGCTTTACCATGAATATAATTAAAACATACAAGACCTTAAACCGTTAAATAAATTTCTCTGTGAATTTGAAGACATAGAAAATGCTTAACGTCATTTATTAAACTAATATGAAATTTTGCATTCTTTGGGTCTTTTTTCATGGGGACGTGTGTGTGTGTGCGATCGTTCTGAGTTTGTGTGTATGCACGTAATTACTTCCGTGTACATAATTTTGAGTGACAATCCTTAGTCATTTTCAAAGGATGATGCTGTTAAAAGTTTGTGTACATAAGGTGATGCCTTAATAACAGGATAGTATTGTATACAACTTTTAAAGGAAATGAGTAATCAAGCTATTTGCTTATTAATGGGAAATCTTTAAGGCGTGGAGTCTGGAGTAAACGTGTTTACTTATGAGTTAGGAGATATATATTTTACTGAATGTGAAAAAAATTATTACTTTTAACTTACCATGTGGAACAGATAATGTTATAATTGTCAGGGGTTGCTAAAAATCAGACATTTTTCTCGGATACATAAATTATATTGAAAGTTTTCTTTTTCTCGACTAAATCAATTTTACTCAAGGTTATATTTTTATTCTTGTGAACAAGAATTATTTTCAAATATTTTAACTCCAATTCTAAGAGGTCTGAGTAATTCCTGTATACATTATGAAACACGACTTCGCCCCAGGCACGCCAGAGCTTCCTTTGGATTTGAATTGTAAGAAATCGAGGGAAAATATAACATATAAAGTTTCAAGGACCCAGTCCCTGGGGTGAATTCGTCCTGGACTGCTCCGCCTGTGAAGTTTTTGTTAAAAGTTTCATCTCTTCCTTTTGTTTTTTGTCTTTGCTCCACTTTTTTTTTCTTCGTCAAAACAAAAGCTACACCCGCTCCTGGTGAGTTCCGTTGCCAACTCACCGACACTACCCCCTACCAGCCCACGTCACCCTCCCTTGGCGATGCTCTCTCTTTGGGGAGGTCTGACACGTTTCCAGGTGAAATAATGTTGCTGTCTCTAGGTTAGTCTTCTGATATCTCAACGTGAGATCTTTTCTTCCTGTTGGTGTATTCATTCTTTTCCAGGCAGGCATTATTATTGCTCCTGGTATTCCTAAAATATTCGAGGTTTATAAGCTTTTATTATTCGATTTCCCTGTTACTGGCATCCAATTTTAGTTCTTCTTTATGTTGTGATACTAAGTTAACTTTCCTTTATTGTTTTCACGTGATTTGTCTTTTGTTTCTGCAGAGGTAAATCTTTATTACAGTGTTACTTTGTGATTTTATATTCGACCATATTCAATTAGCTTGTGTTCTTGTGTGTGGAGTATTTACTGAGAATGCACTGGAATCTATTGGTCTTTAAGTCAATAAGTATACATAAGAATAAATCCGAATATATTTTATACAGATTTGAAAAGAAATGAGTAGGCAGGGTAGCTGGTTATTTCAGGAATATATCCAAAGCGTTAATAAATGAATATCCCTACTAAGTATCCTACATCGTTGATTTACAGTATTTAATGGTTTGATTATCAGAAGTCAGGCCGATTAATATTGACTACAGCACTTGACTTGTGATAAAATGGTTTATTTCCTTGAAGGAGGGCAGATTTTATACCATTGCATGTGTCTCTCTGCCCTAGAGGAGATTTAACATAGAGGATCTTTATATATATATATATATATCATATATTATATATATATATATTATATATATATATATATATATTAGAGAGAGAGAGAGAAGAAGAGGAGAGAGACGAGAGAGAGAGAGGAGAAGAGAGAGAGAGAGAGTAAGAGAGAGAGAGAGAGAGAGATCCACTTCCTCTATGATCAAAGTGAAGTGATTACTGAAGCTCTAAGTTATAGGTAAGGAAATGTCAAAGTTTGAATTTCAGGACCTCCGGTCTTTTGTGGACTTTGCGCCGGAAGGACCATCTAAAATCTGTTAAGAAATAAAACGGATATTTCAGCCGATTGGGATTTTGTCTTCGAGGCTTTGTCATGGTTTATTCAGGTTTAATTATGAATCAGAATTCTGACAGTTAAGTATGGAATAATGTTGAATTTTTAGAGTAACTGATTGAATTTCATCCTGGAATAATTTCAACACAAATTTAGGCCACACATTTTGTCAGACGTGGTAAAGTGGATGCATAGCAATATTCGTGGCCGAAATTTATGTTGGAAATATGTCCAAAAAAAATTCAGTCATTCTATATGAATTCAAAATTATTCCATCCTAAGAATTGTCAGAATTCAGATAAATTATCACACCTGGACGGACCAAGAAGAAACTTTCAAGGAAAAGTCACGATCTACTGTAATATTCGTTTTGTTTCTCAGCAGTTTTAAAATTACTTGAATAAAAGATGAGATTTTGTCATCGTTTTTGGAAATGATTTGATTGCACACTCAGGGCTTTAATCACAACAGACGACAAATGATAAATTTGAGTTAAGGAACTCCCTTAACCGTATTCAGCAAATAATCATTTGAATTTACGTTCCTTGGTATGTACACTGTGTACTGGATGGGATATTGTCTTGTTTCTTCACTTGCCTACTGTGCAACGAACGAGAGAAGCAATCGTCATATCTTCGAAGTCATTGCCCTCACACTTCCTCTTTGCTCATCGTCCAGACCTCAGCTTCTCGGATCAACGCTTGACAGAATCCTTGTGCCCCTTTCGTCCTCAAACGCTGCTGGCAGTTCGTCTCATTAAACAGCTGAACCCGAGTTTCAACCAATTCATTTTTACCCCTAGTTAATTTTGCAGACCTTCCCTCTCTCTTTCTCTCTCCGGAGTTAATCAAGACAGTCCTGAAGAAAGAAATTGGACGTCGAAATCGTCAAGAAATGGAGTATTGACATCAAAGGAATATAAATTTGTCCCCTTCTCTCAGTTGCAATCCCCACTTGAGAAGACAGTGTATTTCAATATGAAATTCCCAATCAGTGGGCCTTTATTATTATTATTATTATTATCATTATTATTATTATTATTATTATTATTATTATTATTATTATTATTATTATTATTATGTCATATAGAGCAATTAAGGAGGCCTTTTAAGAAAAGGAAATAAAGGAAGCTTACAAACAGCAATGGAAAGAATCCATCCATCCCCCACCCCTAATTCCCCCAACGATCTTCCATCCGCACTCGTCTTTCCCTCCTATCTTAGCCAGCGTTCCCCTTGATTTTCTGATATCTAATTAAGCCAAGTCAAGAGCAGAATGAAAATATCCCAAATTGCTTCCCCCTCCATCCTGTGTTATTGAAGATGAGTATATTTTTCGGCAGCTCTCTCTCTCTCTCTCTCTCTCTCTCTCTCTCTCTCTCTCTCTCTCTCTCTCTCTCTCTCTCTTATTTTAAGCTCCTCGTGGTATTCCTAATATAGTCTTCTTTTCCTGAAGACAAAAGAGTTGGTAAAGTTATTCACATTCGGCGGTTTTCATTCATCTGAACACTAAACGTTGGTGCTTTGACAACTATGGACTTTAGTTTTCATTAGGGTCGATTGTCGAAGAATATTAAAAATTTTATGAAAATGGATTGATGCAGATGTTATTAGATTATCCAAATTTTTCGAAAATATTCGTGATTTTAATTGAAGTGTAAATATCGTTTTTTAAGTGTGAAAAATTCGAAAATCAATTTGATATGGTTTTAGAGAATCCGTAACAGTTGTTTATATAAACGAAAGTGAATTATTCTGTAGGACCGCTAAGTAAGAATAATAATATGACATGAAGAGTTCTTATGAATAGCAAGATAATAACAGATTATGATAAGGGTTACTATATGCCAGTTATGGATTGTGATAAGGCTGCCAGTTGCAAATAGCGGATTATGATAAAGGCTCTCACTTGTCAATAACAGATTGTGATCTTGTGGGTATTGCGTTGTGGTACAGTTTCTCACTCTATGTTTGGTTTTTTACTTGCGAATAATGAATATGATAAAGGTTCTCGTGTAAACAATGGATAGTGATAAAGTTGTAGGGGTCCCAACTAAATAATGGAATGTTGTATGGATTCTCATTTGCAAATAAATTGTAGTAAGTGTTCTTACTTATTCCCCGTTGTAAAAAGCAGATTGTAATGTAAAGCGTTTTCTCTCTAGTGAATAGTGAATTACGTCCTCACTTGCAAAAATATAGGATTGTGATCTTGCAAATAACAGATTTTGATCAAGTTTCCCACTTGCAAATAACAAAATGTGGTTATGTTTCCAACTGCGAATAACGAAAGGAGACAAGGGTGTTCCCATGCAAATAATAGTTTGCGATAAGGGTTAGCACGTACGGATAACGGATATCATAAAGACACTCACTGTTGAATAACAGGTAAGGATAAGGGTCCTCACATTTGAATACCAGGAATTGTGATTAGAGGTCTCACGTCCAAACAGTGGATAGTGATAAGCATTCTCTGGTAGATATGTGATTGTGATAATGCTCCTTCCCTGCAACTAATGGACTGTGAATTGGTATAATCGTTCTTACTTGTGAATAATTGATTCTGATAAGGATAACTGCAAGCAAAGAATGGATTTCGATGTTGCAAATGACAGATTGTGATGAAGGCTCTCATTACTGATACGGGATCTCTCTTGCTGGTAGGAGGTTCTGAAAGGGCTTCATATTTGCAAATAATGGATTGTGATCTTGCAAGTAATGTTTGGGATTATGGTTCTCACTTGCAAATAATAGGTTTTTTCTCTCCTGGGAATAACAGATTATGAAAAGGGCTCTAACCAGTGAATAATAGATTGAGAAAAGGTTGTCACTAGTGAATAATTGATTATTATTTATTATTATCTTCTGTTTGCAAATAATGTTTTTCAATAAATTCCTACTTGTAAATGGGATTATTATCTAGAAAACAGATAGTGATAATGGTTCTCACTTACGAATAACAGATTACGATAAGGTTCTTACCTGCAAATAACGAATTGTGATAGGACCTCCCACAAGCAAATAATAGTTTTGTTAACTTGCAAGCAATGTAGTGTTATAATGGTTCTCATTTGGAAATGCCTAATTGTGGTAAGGGTTCTTACCTGAATAGTGGGTTGAAATAAGGTCCTAACTTGATAAATAACGGATTGTGATAAGCGAATGCATATGCAAACACCTGGAAAGGATTAGTTTTCTCAGTTAAGAATTACTGGTTGTTATAAGGGTTCACGTTTGTAAATAAATGATTGTAGTTTAGGTTCTCACATACATAAAAAATTATATTGATGTTCATCCTTTTTAGAAAAATTGATGACAAGGAAAAGTATACATTGTCGAATATATACTTAGAATCCCCAAACCCTTTGTGTACTGAGTTAATTGGAAATATATTGTTTTTATTTTTCTGGATTTTTAAGTGTTCTTTCTTCATAACAGCAGATAGTTCGTTGGTAAGTTGTGACGTAGAAACTGTATGCATTGGATATGATTCATTTCTAACTAGAAAATTATTTTAACTGTAAGAAAACATTCTGATGAAAGTGTTCTTAAATACTCGACAGATGTTAGGGTATGAAATGCCACTGTCTTCTGAGTTGCATAAAACAAAAATTGCCCCGTAGCGCAGCCATTAACGTCGTGTTTGTCACTAAGATCATCATTTAGATCTGAGTTTGAATCCCCTGCAGATGTAAAGTTTACATTGTCATTTAAATATATATCTTGGAAAATTGATAATGAAAGTTTACCAAGCGTCTAAAATCTAGAGTTGTTTTTTTCCCTCCTGTCTTTCATTGCCGCGTCCAAGTTTAAGGCTTAAAGCGAAATTACGAAAACTTACCAAACTCGACCCCCACTGGCGTCCAACTGGAGAAGTTTGTTCACAAACGTTAAGAGGAGAAACTTTATGGAGGGACGAATTCGTGAAGTGAGAAATATGCAGGGACTTATTTATAATTTATAGGGAGAGGCGAGAGACGAGAGAAGAGGAGAGAGAGATGAGAGAGAGAGAGAGCCGGGGGGGAGAGAGGGGGGGGGGGCATTACTTCCATACCCTTTTTATTCTTTCCACGCACTCTTATACTAACCTTCGGCCTATAACCCCCCCCCCCCCCCCCCTCTCTCTCTCTCTCTCTCTCTCTCTCTCTCTCTCTCTCTCTCTCTCTCTCTCTCTCTGCGAAAGTGTTTAATGACTTGTAACCATATCGGATACGGTCGTTTTCTCTTTTTGTCAGAGATCAGAATTTCTGGAATAAAGACAAGTTCATTTAAGAAAAGTCATAAAATGAAAAAGCGCGTTTGAAGCTTAACGAAGAAATTATACGTACATACATGCGTATATAATATACATATACATATACACAAAAAATATATATACCAGGTGTTTCGAAATTAGAGGCCCCCCCACCCCCCTTCTCAGATCAGATGAAAAGTTATGAAGTTTTCCACTATAGCCTATCTCCAAGTACATTATCTCAAGTTTCTAATAAGCTATTTTTCACTTTACATTTCTCATATTTTCAGACTGAGTTACGAGTTAGATACAACCATGGTTAAGGACTCAGAGGAGATCAGATGAATTGACTGAATCCGGGCTATAACCTTCAGAGAGGCCAGGGATGCTGGCGCATCCTTCATTCCACGTTCCTGGATAGCTAAATACAATAAAAGCAAAGAATCCTTTGTTAAAAGTAAGTGGAACAAAAATCCATATGACTGTCATCATGAAAAGAGTGAGAACCTTGGAAGGCCTGAAGTCCTTTCTCAGGGGTCAAAAGACATCATAGCTGAGGCAGTGGGTAGACCAAGAAAGTCTTTATGTAAATTGGCACTTGAACTAGAAACAAAAAGGGGAAAGAAGAGAAGTTATAGTGCTGTTTATCGTGAGTTGAAAAAATCTGGTATCAAGACATTTCATGTTATCAGCAAGCCTAACATCACTCAGCAACAAAGAGAAGACCGTGCATGGTTTTGTGGTTCATTTCTTAAAGATTGGAATGAAGCTGACTTTCTCCATGTTGCCGCATCAGATGAATTCTTAATTTACTTACACAGGCTGCAAAGTTGTATGATATCAGTGATGAGGTGCAATATCGCCGAGTTGTGAAATTTCCTGAATGTTTGGGAATTTTTCTGTTTCACAGCCAAACGGTTAATGTGGATCATCAAAGAAAAATGATAGTCATGGAATGGCGGATACTTCAGAGAAATTGTGCTTACTGGTGGAGTATTTCCTGTCCCTGGAGATCCTGAAAATGTATCTGTTGAAGAAGTCACATTTTTGCATGATAAGGCACCATGATTCAAGGCTCTTCAGACACAGGAGTTGCTTCGAAACAGTGGTATCGATTTCTTCTCGTCAAGTGAATTTCCAGGTAGCTCCCCTGGTCCTGGGTATACCAAGCCTCGACGACCTCTCACTCTCTCTCTCTCTCTCTCTCAGCAACTGTTATTATTTTATTGGCAAATGCTTATTATCAAATTGCAACTAAGGAAATTATTAAGTGGAGGCTTAATTAAACGCATTCTTGTCTTTCCACCATTTTATCATTGCTTGTCTTTAGACATTGCAGCCGATGAAAGACAAGGTGTTCTATTTATTTTTATGTTGATTCTGTAACTTATAAAGACTGACAGTAATTTATCCACGGAAATTATCGATTTATTTTATTTATTTGTTTCATGTTTATGTAACAAAAGACTGTTTTCAGTGGGTAGTCCTAGTTAGAATAGATAGCCTGTTATTGATGCTGTAAATAATAATAATAATAATAATAATAATAATAATAATAATAATAATAATAATAATAATAATTAACAGCAATGGGTTTAGTTAGGGTTTCGCTTTCACCTTGTCTTAATAATAATAATAATAATAATAATAATAATAATAATAATAATATAATAATAATAATAATAATAATATAATAAACAGCATGGGTTAGTTAGGGTTTCGCTTTCACCTTGTCGTAATAATAATAATAATAATAATAATAATAATAATAATAATAATAATAATAATAATAATAATAATCATTAGAGTATCGATATAAACTATAACTAAAACTAAATTTTACGATAAACTTTCTTGACAATTATCGCCTTTCACTTAATAGATCACTAATGCATCCTTCAGCGATTTTTTTTAGGTAAAGCTTCCCTAAGAAGTAGTATAAAAACTCATTATTTTTTTCCATAAACAATTTTCCTTTCATCGTTTTTAGACCTTTTAGGCTTAAACTGATTTTTTAGGGAACTTTGGTGAAAAGCATTAAGTGTCACCCCGCTGTGGACTTATTTTTTTTTTAGCTGATCTCAGAGTCTCATTAGTAGAGAGCGGAAGACTTTACCATTTAACTTTCAAGGATTATTTAGACTAGACGAGAGAGAGAGAGAGAGAGAGAGAGAGAGAGAGAGAGAGAGACTTTTTAACTATATGTTTTGTTTTTACTCTTTCCTTGTTTATATATAGTGTGTGTTTGTTAATTTGACACACTGGATATGCTCTGCAATTCCTAATATAAGTCTTTTGCCCACAGTGTATTAATTATTCATCATATTGTGATAAACGCGCCTGGTTCTTGGTCAACCGTTGTGGGATATAGCCTTGGTGGAGAGAGAGAGAGAGAGAGAGAGAGAGAATCAAATGCCTGTTGTACGTCTTTTCAAGGCAAAGGAATTCCTCAAGTAATAGCCGCAATATTTTAAATTTCCATTATCGCCCGGAGGGTAGCGAAGGTGTGGGCTGTCGTTTTTGTTGTCGTGTTTATTTATTGCCCTTTAGATCTCATTTCCTCGGTGAAATGATATTTTATCAACATGATTTATAGCTAATTTTGTCCTATAATTTCCTAAGCGTGAGCAATACTAGCGAGATATAGAGATACGGGAACTAAGAGACTCTAATATTTCGGATTAATGGTCTTTCCTGTGTATTTCTCACTGGATGAACAGTATTTTAGGACAGTTTGAAATGAATTTGCTACTATTAAAACTCAAGGCCAGATGCCCTGAGGGTAAAAGTGTTGCTGATAATTCTCACTGGAATACTGACCGTGATAATATATTTTTTAGCAGCGTGGAAGTAATAGATATATAGAAAGTGAGTTACAATATCTTTCGCAATTGTTTTACAGCATAAGGAACAAATTACCAAGCTATCCTTTTTATAAGAGCAAGTTAAATACACACACACACACACACACACACACATATATATATATAATATATATATATATATATATATATATAGATATATATATATATATTTATATATATTATATATATATATATATATATGTGTGTGTGTGTGTGTGTGTGTATGTGTGTGTGTGTTTGTACATACGTGTGTGTCTGTGTGTCTTTTAGAAATCGGATTTTAGTGCATTATTGTAACAGTCTGCGCATGAATTAGAAATATGTTATCAAACTACATCGATGCTCTTGACATTCGTAAGCGGTCTCATAAATACTAGAATTAGTGTCCCGCGAGTCTAACGTCCGCTAGCCGTGTTATTGGAGACAATATATAAATCCAAAATTTACGACCACTGTCCATTTGCAACGACTGTCATAAGCAAGCTATCAGAATGTATCACCAGATTCTGACTACCGATATTGTAACGATATCAAATGTTAATAAGTCTCTCTCTCTCTCTCTCTCTCTCTCTCTCTCTCTCTCTCTCTCTCTCTCTCTCTCTCTCTCATTTACATGGTGTACTCAGCGTACATAGAAGCGACATAATATATAAGAACAAGGGATGTTTTAGTATTCCATGAAATCCGAGAGGCTGCCGTGGTTCAAAAATCCCAAAGTCATATGTGATAGACGTTTGCCAAGTTCCTTGGCTCATTGAATTACTGAAGTCGTCGAATGTGGCGATACCTGCAGAGGTTGAGAATCCTCTCTCTCTCTCTCTCTCTCTCTCTCTCTCTCTCTCTCTCTCTCTCTCTCTGATGATGATGTCAGTGAAATTTCAACTTGATTGCTTTTCGTCCAGCCTCATTACATTTTCTTTCTGAAGCGCAAAATGATTCAATCAGAGGAAAGATGAGATTCTATGTCTGATTTGTCCGTACTTTTTTCCTTGCTGGTTTTATGTCGTGGAATGCTCTTGTTTAAATACTTCTACCACACAGAACTCCCAAAGAGACTTCATTGAGGGGAAGGGGAAGTGTAGAAGATATTTGAACCTAATTAATTACCCTCGTGTTACATTTGCATTATTTTGTCTCACACACACATATATGTATATATATATATATATATATATATATATATATATATATATATATATATATATATATTTCATACCAAGATTTAGTAACATCAGCATAAGGAAAGGTTTCAACAGTTTTCAGATATTATTAGAAGGGTTATGGCAAGTTAATACTCAAATATGAGAAGTTGAATTGAACATTTTCCGCAAAAAAAAGCAAATCTGAATTTGCTCTTTCTGCAGCAGTTGACAGGCGTATTGCTTAGTTGTCGTTTGGACTAGGCTATTGTCACTCTAAAGCATGTACATTTTAAATGCCTCTTTAAAAATGAGAGAATCGAGATTAGACATTCCTCGTTTTTGTTATAAAGCTGAAAACAGATATTTGACATTCTGACATATTAGAATAAGCCAACATTTTCCCCCATGATATTTTACAAGTGCCTTGATTTTTGTTTCTGACATGAACAAAAGTTTTACTGTAATCCTGTGCATATCATATAAATTTTTTTTCTGGTTTGACTTATATAGAATTTACCTTATGACTTGCATAGGATTTAATATAACCTTTGGAACTAGTAAGAGATTTGTATGTTTAGATTATCTTTTCATGACATTTTTATTGTATGTCACTGCAACAGCAAAAAATTAAGCAAATGAGAAATATCTTTAAAATGCTACCATATGTGATGAGGAGTAAGTTTTTCTTTTATACTTTTCTGTATTTTGGTGTTTTCAAGGCGTCATATAATACAATAAAAGGATATTCACATTTCATCCTTGGATACTTAATAAAATCTATCTGATCATCTATATATTGAGGCCTGTGTGAGCATTTCATCGTTAAAGATATTAATATGAATACTGGTTTGTAAACCCATTCATCATCAATCTTTTATGTAATGGACCTCGCTCACATTCCGTCTCAAAAGAAAATTTTATTGAAGGTACAAATTCATTTAAGTTATGCTTTGTTTTGTAAGTTGAGGTGAAAGAATATCGTCTCTTGTTAACATAGTAATAGGGAATCTAATTTGAACTTTTCCGTAAAGAGTAAATTCCAAGCTGCCATGTTGTTAAGTAGTCGAGGAGTGTAAAAATTATTTTCAAAACCTTTTATCATATAGAAAAATTCTTATAATCTTGAATATTGTTGGTAAGTGTGCAAGGCTAATTGAATGAGATGTGTATGTTGAGAGTTTCTCTCTATTATGTAATATATCACATGTTAACCGAATTTCCTTGTATTCATGATTATTTTAATGCTTTAAACATTTGTTATATTGAAGACTGCCGTAGCAAAAGCTGCATTCAATAATTTATTTACCCCCCTAATCTTTGCCAGGCAACAATTAAATGCGCCACCTCGGGAAAATTAGTTTTAAAAGGTTTTTAGAACTGTTAAATTTCAAGCAGCCCTTGCCTTACATCAGTTTGGACGTGAATTTACTTTCATATGAATTCCTACGTCATAATCCTTGAGTATATTTGATTGATATTATTGCTCTTAAAACATCGGACGGTATACTTACAACACTATTTTTATATCGGATTAGAATTAACATGAGTATTTTTGTTGCAGGTAAGTTACCGGTTTCTCATTTTATTCATGATTTAGTAATGGGGTAAGTCATTATAATTTTTTCTCTTTTTAATATTCTGTTCTAAATGAACTTTTGCAAATCCTGTTAGGCCTCAGTCGGATTCAACTGTTAACTTGTTCATATACGACATTAATCAGTGTACATTAAGGAGCGTATTGTTTGTAAATCATACCATTTAAAGACTCTCCTTTCGAGGACAAATAAGCATTCTTAATATGGGTTCTTGCATTGTCAAGGTTTATTAGACTATGCCCAGACACTACCCCTGGTCTTCATTCTTATTCTCTATTAAGGAAGTGGTTCATGTAACTCTTCACAACAGAAAATAGTAACCAGCAACACTTGACGCAGAGGTTCCTATGGTATACGGTTTAAGATCACATTACTTAACGCTGTTGAATTACTCTTAGCTTATTATTGATGCAATTTTGCAATTTTCTGCGCTATTAGCTTTCAGAACATGATAAATAATATTTTCATTTTGCCAATTACTCATACGTTTATTGTTAAGTAAATCACTTTAATCACCTGTGCAGATAAATCCTCAGATTGTATATATTCAATGCCGGACATCTTTTGTTACATATGTTAATTCGTATACTCTTCTGTCCGTCTTTCAAAGGCAGCATTTTCATGTGTAAAATATTATTTATGATGAATAGATTATTGAAAGTTGTTTATTTACCTAATCGTGGTTAGATGCAAGTGCGCCAGGTGAATCTCTTTCCCCTTGTTCTGCTACAAATGACTTCAGTTGGTAAAAGGATCTTTTTCGTGATTCAGTCGTCTTGTTTCATTGCGAGCAGTGTAGAAGCTGACGAGTGTAAACGCGATGGAAGTATACAAGAAAAGTTGAATTAAATGAAGGAAAGGAGTTATATCCGATCGATTTGTTGAAAGGACTTTGTTAAGAAGTATTCGACTAAGATTCATATAAGGTTGTTAAATGTTTATTGGAATTTCCATCGGACCCGACTAAACCCGACTACCATCTCGAGCAGCAGGTTCTGCAGAAACACTTTTAGAATATTCATGGCCTTGTAATATTCAATGTTTGAATTGACTGATGTGAAAGAAACCAGGAATCGGTTACTGTTGGGAAATAATTGTCTGGCGGCCGTGGGGGAATCGCGTTTTTCTCGAAGGGATTAAAGAATTGAGCTGTTGTTTGTGGCCTGAATCCTTGAATTGAGTAAGATTGGCAGCAATCATTTTCTTAAAAAGAATATGAAAGGATATGATGGTGGCGTGGAGTGAAGACAAAAGTTAGTTTCAGAATGAATAGTGCAGGGGAATCTCTCTCCAGAAATTATGTTGTGAAGTACAGAATACTCTCCAGGTGGCACAAGGCTTGCAGGAAGTGCGTTATCGAGTGGGTTAACGGAATTCGATACAATTTGAATTTCACCGTACAGTAATTCTATTTGGCTTCTTTCATTGTGATGTTATTCCAGTGATAGAGGTTGCTTTCTTTTGAGAGAGAGAGAAAGAGAGCGCGAGCGTATTGTCCATGGTATTGCATGGCAATACTTAACGATACGAGAAGAGGTCGAGGCTGTTGGTAAACTAATTGCATATTGTTACGGAATTATATAGGTTTTGATGTTAATTATTAATGTACTTGATAATGCAATAAATATTCATTGTGTGTGAGATGAGGTTGGTATTCTTTAGTGTAATTGCATGAATGTTTTTTTAATTTTGTATTTGGAAGCGTTTGATGTTATTTGTTGTGCACCGATACCTTAATGAATGTATTTATTCGTATATATTACGAGGGTTGCTACTGCTGCGGTGCAAGCAAGCATGCAGACACGTATTTGTACTTTATGGCAGACAAACTTGAGCTGCTATTACCACGCTCTTTTGTTTCCCCTTTAAATATGACGTGAAATTAACGTAAGGGTTTTTTGAAAAGTCAAGATATTTTAGATGTTTGCAACTTCTTGCTTTTGATCGTTTTACAACTTTTTTCTGTTTTTGTCTTGCTTGAGAGAGAGAGAGAGAGAGAGAGAGAGAGAGAGAGAGAGAGAGAGAGAGAATGAAATGACATATTTATCAGTGACATGTTAAGATTTATGGGAATGTTTGGGGCATGCGTGGTACCTGGGTAGCAGTGGTCTCCCTGCCGTTCGTGACTTCGTTTCACTGAACTGTAATGTGTGTGAGATTACTCTTATTCACAATAAATGAATGCTCTCTCTCTCTCTCTCTCTCTCTCTCTCTCTCTCTCTCTCTCTCTCTCTCACACACAATCAGTTTTTTTAATGTAAAATCCATGCTTAAAGCGTGATATATGTGAAAAGTATTCTTTCGAGTCAAAAACTGGGTTGTATACAGAGACAGTTGAACAATACTTTTCTCTGTTGAAAGGAAGTGTGGTCAAGAGGAAGACTGGAATAAATGCCATAGTCATTTTCTTAGTTTGAAGATGGGGTCTGTAAAGGGATATCAGGGTGCTGATGATCCTTAAATAGATATATGTAATGGCTTATGTGGAAGTTTTCAGTGTATAGGGTTCATCGTTGATCAGTAGAAAAAAGGTGAAGAGGTTAATGGCTTATTTTTTTTATGAATGCCAAAGCGTTACTTATGATATGCCCAAAACTTCCATATCTCACACAGTCTTTATATAAACTTTCATAATACTTCCAGAGTGAAATGAATGTATTATAAAGAGGGGGGGAAATGACCAACACCAAGAACCCTCAACCTTTGATCTCTCTCTCTCTCTCTCTCTCTCTCTCTCTCTCTCTCACACACACACACACACTCTTACTTGCGCCTGTAAGGACATTTATAGCAATTCCCTCAGTTTCTATATATCACAGAAAACTTTTGCCCTTTCAATATTAGCCTAACTGAGTCAGCAGTCGCGCTGCTCAGTGGCTTGTGATTTATAGCCTATAGGAAAACCTGCTTATGTTATATTACTTAATCCCATGTGGAGGACTTCTCTCTCTCTCTCTCTCTCTCTCTCTCTCTCTCTAGTTGTAGCCTTGAGCTTTAATGATAACTGGAAACTAAGTCACTCTTGGTGGGAAAACGTGGTGATAACCAGTGATCACACATAATATTATGGGTTTGGGAGCTCTTGTGATGGAAGTTGTGTTATCAAATGCAGATGTCAATTGATGGCATGTGAAACCCCTCATTCTTACATGTGACCCATCATCATGGCCAAGGTGTTGAATTATTTTGCTGAGAGAGAGAGAGAGAGGAGAGAGAGTAGAGGTAGCAGAGTCCATGCGGAAGATTTTGAAAAGGAAGAGTGCGTATGTAAGGCTATGGTGGAATATTCGTAAGGATTCTCTACCAACTCCCCGTTATAGAAATTGAAAGTTGAAAGTAAAGAGGTATAAAATAAATAAAAAAAAAAGAAAGGTTGAATCTCTCTAGAAATGTTTGCACAGTATATATCAAGTAGAAAGTGCCGAAAATGGTAGAATTGCCTAGATACCTGGACCTCGTAAAGAAGGAATAGTATTATGAACGGGTTGGTCTTATAGGCGAAATATACGACGTTAAGTTTGTAAAGGATTATACATAATCATAAGTGTTGAGGTGAAGGAGGAAAGAAAGAGGGAGAAAGTACTTGATAGAAGGGATGGTGAATGGTACATTGCGGTGAGTGAGTGTCGGGAATGGAAGGGGAGAGGCTGTTGAGAAACTGCTAATGAATTTTTGGCGGTATATAATTCTGTTTGATATAAATGTATATTCTCTCTCTCTCTCTCTCTCTCTCTCTCTCTCTCTCTCTCTCTCTCTCACACACACACACACACACACACACTCACGATTAACTTTCTTTTTCGTTTTTTCTAATATCAGTATCATAATATGCAGAAGCATTTATTCAGAAGCCCCTCATTCATCCTCTACCTTACGTAATCGTATAGCTTTCGGTTGCCAACTCTTGCGGTATGTGGGCGGTTTGGGGACTGGACCTAATGACATAGGATTTAGGAGTTATGGCTTGTCGACTTTGATTTATAGCAACACTCCATTGGGATTTCCAGCTGTCTTTATATTCCCAAACAGAATTGAGCTTCAGATTTAGCGAAGCTTATTCCGTGATGCATTAGATTTGCAGAATCGGATTTACGGACTTTGAGATTGCAGCTGTTGTGAAAATAATTCTATGATCCGGATTAAAGAGACGCTGAACTTGCATAAACCCATCCCAAACATGATTTGGAATTGCATGCCCATGTCATGGTAGACTTGACCAGCTCAATAAAAGCTTACCGTGTATGGCATCTAGGACTGTGGTGTTTGGTAGAGCCCATATATCTACCTGCTCAGTCTCAGGTGCTATTTCCCTAAAAATTCATTTATTTTTCGACATTCTGAGTGTATCATTAAATACCATATCCTGAAGGAAGTAGTTGATTAATACTATTCATGTGACCGTTGAGGTCTTCATCAGAATTTTAGGCTTGGAAAAAAATGTATTTAATTTTGAGGGCTTTACACCATCCGAGTAATTCATTAGAAACCAATATCCATGTTATAGATGATGAGCATCATTTTGATTAAGTATGAATTATCAAAAGTATTTCATTTGATTTAATTAATCTAATGACCGTTCAGAAAATTATTTGGATTAATGTATGTTCATTTTATCACTGAGTTCACAAAAATTAATAAAAATCTTAAATGAATACGTATTAGAATAGCCATTTTATTTATTTATTCGTAAGATGTAAAGGACTAAACGTTGAGCATGATGCAGACAGATCTGAAAGCTGCTGCTTAAAATTGTTAAGAGTCGACGTGTTTTAAAGATTTAAAGGACACATCATGGCTGGAAAAGGCAAGGTAAGACCATTACACTGCCGAATCAGTGCCCTAGAGACTGTGCATATACTCTTAGATCCGCATTCAAGTCCTTCTCTACTAAAGCAAGGACCAGGGAGAACCAGGCCGTGTTTGTTGATAACTCAGCTCATAGGGGCAGTATAAGGCAATGGTCGGAGTTAGCTGACGTAAAATTCGTAAAAAATAAAACTCCGAAACCATATGGACCTATGTTTTACTCAAGTCATACTCAAGTGCTATTTCACTCTTATTCTATGTTTGTCGCTCATTGACATTTGAGGGTCTTTTTAATAGTAGCATATAAGAAACAATAAAATTGCATATCGGAAATGTGTCAGATGTTAGACATTGTATATGTTTGGGGTTGTGTAGTGTGGAGATTGGGTTGTAGTCTGTGGAATGACGAAGATAAATCCGGGTAAGGATAAATTTCATTCGAACTCTGGAAAATGAGTGCTTTGTGTCAATATGGACTTTTCGACTCTCACACTCTTTTGACTGTCTTTACTCGGCCTTTCTTCAGAGTCATTATTTAGTTTTTATTTTCCAGTCCTGACAGTTTCTTCAAGTAATGATTAAAGTTTACGTCTGGCAAATATTGATTGAGAAAGTTGGACGAGGCTTCCATCTCGCACTGTGCAAATCAAGCTCATAATTGTAAATATACCTATTTATATTTATTAGTGAGATTCCAGAAATGTCACAAGAAAAGCGACAAAGATTCGAGGCCAAAGAATACTAGATGTGCTTTTCCTTGGAGTTGTTTCAGTAATATTAAAAGGAATGTGATGTGTGCTAAGAAGACACTCAAGTTTTATTCATTAGCCAAGAAACCTCATTTAAAGCGTTCAATTAACACAAGCTCTCATGTAGATCCTGTTTAAGTTTTCAGGTAATATGTCACTCTCTAGATAATGCATTAGCTGTCACTAAAACGAGTACTGACTGATATCTATGAAGAATATTCATAACTGTTCGACTGACTAAAATCTATCAAGAAACATAGGGTCGATGGATGTTACAACACATCAATTTATTTTTTTACGAAGAGAAGTATTTTGTATGAGATTGCTAGCCTCTTGTCCTGTACCAAAGTTGCAGCCTAATCATTGGCAAAAAGAATTTCTCTCTCTCTCTCTCTCTCTCTCTCTCTCTCTCTCTCTCTCTCTCTCTCTCTCTCTCTCTCCGTGCTGCGCTTCCTTTAATAAGCAACACTTAATTGAAATCTCTTTAGTACTGCTTTTGAACGTACGTATGATATTCTGTCATAATGCTCTCTAATTGGTTCTATCTTGTCAAACTCGCATTGGTTCTCTTTGATGACGAAATCCTGGTAATCATTTTAAATTTTCTGAAGAGTAGCAGATCCCTTTAATAATTATAATTTGTATATATATATATATATAGATATATATATATATCTATATATATATATATATATAATATATATGTTTGTATGTATGTCTGTATATATATATAATATATATATATATATATATATATATATATATATATATATATATACCATGATTGGTAAAAGAATCATTTGCCTACTTTATCAGGTCCCAAACCTAACTCATTAAAAAGACTATGTCAGTTTACCCTTACTTATCAGTCAGCTTTACGTTCAATAGCGGCATCTTTGCTAAAAGTATCAATTTCCTTTTTATGAAATTTAGGCTGCCGAGCCAAACACTTGGGCACTTTCGGACGATCATTGCTTAAGAAAGTGAAAAGAGGGCGTTGGAGAGGTTGGACAGGGAGATAAAGAGATCCAGAAAGTAAAGGAGATGAAGTACAACGATCTAAAGGCTGAACTGACACGGAGAAATAATGAGTTAGGTTGGACAGCAAGATTAGAGAAAGAAAGGGAAAATGAAGGTAAAGTAAAAGCCTAAAAAGTTCACCTTATAGTTTGTGGCAGCTCACTGGTAACATCAACTATAGTGGTCCCAATTGCAAGTTTGGCACAAAATCTAACCATCTATGTGTGCTAGAGGTGGGCGGGGTCAGCTGGTAGTGCGTTGGTTTACCTGCTGAGTTATCAGTATCCATTGCCTTGCCCTCCCTTGCATCACTTGAGTGGAGAGAGGGTTTTGGCGCTGGTAATGAAAGTGGTGTTTGTCCTATTTTCAGTTGTATTGTGGACAAGGGCATCAACTTGTCCGTCCCTTGCCTCAGCTATTCATTGATGCCTTGTAATAAACCGTAAATATAATAAAGACGAACATATCTTATGATTAGTTGCCGATGAAAAATGTCAAGGTAAGCTGAACGTACGTTCTCTTTCATCTAGCAACTAGCAGACACTTACAAAGCAAAGATGTGCATCCCTCATTGGAATCTAATGGGGAAAACTCCCCAACGTACCAAGTATTCATTCTAAGCAATCCGATGCCATCTTAAAAGAGGTAGGGAGGACATTTTTTGAAAGAAGGCTTTAACATTGCTCAAACTTCCAACACTTCTCCTAATTACTCACACCTGTTCTTTTAGCCTTCAGGCAGAGAACTAGTTTCTCCTCTGAAACTTCCTCATGAAAGGAGTAAGACTCGAGTGGGGGGAAAAGTTCTTTATAAAACTGTTTCCAATTACTTAGGTGGGGGTAATTGTTTTAACGAGTAACGTTTAACAAAAGACTTAGCTGTACTTTGATTATACTTTTAGAGGTGACGTTGTATATTGCCACTAGTGCTATATCCACTTTTGCATATGACAAATAAATCTCTTCATAAAAATATATTTTTATTTAAGCGCAATATTGTCCAATGGTTATACATTTTATCCTACCAGTGCTGGGTGCTGTTTTGCCGTTAGAAAACCATGATTTAGAGATATGTAGTAGCCCTTGGCCTTAGTAAGAAAATGTTCATCGTCCACTTAGAAGGAATTACATTCTGTGTATAAGTGTCTTTCCATGCTGCTTTTTCTCTTCTGAATATGAAATCTTTTAGTTTTTGTATATCAATTTAACTTTTATCCCGCAGATATTCCATTGCGTTACCCAGTTACATAGTTGGAGCAATCCAATGTTTCTTATGATTAAAGTGCACATTATTGATCCGTTATCCTTAGCAGTTAATAAAAGTTCTTAGTTGCTAAATAACTGATGATTCCATCCATCGTCAGTCTACTCAAAGAAGCCACAGCCTTGAGAATATCTGATTGAAACCAGAAGAAACGTTGCCTCCAAACACTAATAATAATAATAATAATAATAATAATAATAATAATAATAATAATAATAATAATAATAATAATAATAATAATAATAATAACGATGATAGTAAGATGAGAAGAGAAATGTCTCGTACAATAGTTGAAGTTGATGCAAAGAAAGTAATATTTCTGAAATATGTTTGCATTATCAATGTATTGAAACAAAGTTCGGAATAAAATGAAAATATTTCTTAAACAGCAGCGCAAAGAACATTACTTTAGTTGATTACTTATGCTACAGGCAATTTGGTGTTCATAAAAATCCTAACTAAACAAAAAGACATTACTGAAAACGTGTGGTCCACTAAGATAGTCAGCATAAGATGACAGTACTTTGAACAAATGTGCAAAAGCGTCCATTGCGGTCTCCTTGTTAATAAAAGAAACCATAAATGCAAGAATAATAGAACACAGAGACAATCAGAAAGAACTCTTTGTAGTTGTTCAGAAATTCTAAGTCTAAAATTTTGAATGTATTGCAGTAGAGTTAGTTCGTTGGCTTTTATTATTATTATTATTAGTATTAAATCTTTTGGGGAGGGGGTCGCCTAGGTCATAAAAACAGGGATATTGTGTTTTGATTGTTTTTTGTATACTAAAATAATGAACATTTTTTTTTAACAACCTGTTTCCCCAACATTCCCATAAATCTCAGCGGGAGGATTTTTTACGAAAGTCATCTATTTCAGTGTCGCACTTGCAGTATCACTAAGGAAAACGTACGCTTTATCAAAATGGAATTATTTCTCCATTATTACGTTTTTACGAGTTTGCCTGACTTTAATTATGGAGTTTAGTTTTCGTAGGAACTTGATGACATTTAAAATCTATGGTGGACTGGGTATTTCTTATTCAGATCCGCTGCTGTATTTAACGAAACGTATCGTGATCAGTTCTAATGTGTTGAATAACGCCCACCCGAAAGAACTAGTCAAACACTACTATGTAATCCAGCTGTCTAAATTAGGGTTAGGCAGCAATGCAAATGGTGGCAGACAGTTTAATGCGCAAAGGTGGCTCTACGGTTAGCAGAGGACTCGAGTAATTTGTTATTATCATGACAGGGTAAATTTTGCCAAGCATTGTTATTCATCAGATTATTTGATTTCCTTTCCGTCTACTTAAATTCATCACCTTTTGTAAGAAGCAATGTTGAGACAGGAAAAAGAGAAACTATATACCTTCATGTATAATCAGATGAGTGTAAGAAGTAGAGTTCGATATAGGCATTTTTCTTTTATTCTTTTATTTGTTTGTTTGTTTATTTATTTATTTTTTGGTAGAAAGATTTACTCTTGGTGTATTCAGTCCTTTTCTCGGTGAATAAGGGGCTGATTCGAATTCATCGGAAAGCTGAGAAGGAAAATGAGACGTCTTATTTTTCTTCCTGCTGGAGCGAGGTGGTCTTATGAGGGTGAAATACGAAGGAGTTTGTCATCAAGGGGCGGGCGGGTAAGAAGACAGCTAATCCTCGAGAACTTTTCATTGGGACGGCAATAACTCTAATCCAGTGAAAATGAAATATTGTAAAAAGACGAAAGAAGACAGTAATCAATTCGGTTCGGTGGGAGTTAGCTGTTATTACGACGACATTAAAGTAGTAGTATCACAACCATTTGAAATATATGAAATGTTTGGACTCAGAATTATTTGATTTTGTTCATGCTATTAGAATTAAAGTACTTTTTTAAATTTGCGAACAGACGTTGTAGTCTTTATCATCAACTCTGCCACCTAGAAAAAACAACATAAATAATAACGACTGGCACAACATAAAAAAATAAAATAACACTTAGAGCGGGACGATATTCTTGAACTGTAACCGAGTACCTGAACCTTCCCTGAAAAAAGTTGGACGCTATAGCATTGATACCCTTCAACCTCTTCTCTTTGCCACAATATCGGTGACCGTGGGCGTATCATCAATATATGAGACCGCAAAGAGTCTAAGAGAGAATGAAAACATCACTGTACTGAGGGCTAAGAAAAACCGGGGTACGACAGCACTGATAAAAATCTTTTATAGAATCCACATGAGCTTCAAATATTGTTGTGGGCACCGTAATAAACATCACCACCTCCAATTTCGTCCCATCTGACAATGGCGTCACAATCAAGCTCATCAATTATTATATGCTTGAAGAGGTGTCGTGTCTTCTGACTGAAAATGGCACCGCTCCAGTTTTTCATAGTCCCTTGAGGGCGTCATTCCCGATGTCACATCCATGGATGTCTCAGTGCTAACGTAAGTATTATTACGAAGCACCTCTCTCTTGAAGAGGATTTCTTACCACAAAGGTGTCATTTGGAAACAACACACTGCATCCAGGAGGCATTGTATCAAGTATAGTTTTGCCCATCATTAGATGCATGTTACTCATGCCCATTTCTCCCGGGAAACACTTAACGACAAATAGCCATGAAAACCGGGCTAAAATGCCAAGACGCTGGCCCTTTAAGAGCTGTGCCCCAGAGCAATAACTGCATTCAGCATCAACTAGAACGGTCATCAAAGTAACAGTAACTGGACCATCGCATAAATCAGGTGATTTGGGATGAGGAGGCTCAAGCGAATCAACAGGGTGAATCAGTCAGGTGACTCTGGCCATTTCACCTTTAGGCAATAGAAAATAACTACCTCCTCAGTTAGCCAACACTCCATTATGAGCCATACATCCATTATGCTCATACCTTTCTGCGTAACTATAAAATATTAACGGCCGGTGTAAAGCTCACATGCTTTGGTGTCAGTAAAGAACAAAATATATCCATCTGTGTCCATGTCCTCTGTGAATATTCTGATGAAATTATTATAGGCCAGCTTTTGATTGATTCACATACTAGAGAAAAGGAAAAAAAAAAAAGAGAATGCCATATGCAGAACGTCAGCTCTATTGATGCTGCGATGATTTTTGTTTATTAAATGTTGTTGTTATTGTTAACAATGAATCAAATAACTTTACGCTGTGACATTCTATGGGTAATAAACTTCATGTACAGACCTCCTGTCGTTCATCCCAGGAGAAACAGTCTCTCCTATATAAATTGTAATTAAAAAAAAAAACTTGGTCAGGGCTTCGGGATTGTATGTAAAGCCACAATGGTCGGGACTTGGGACCTTTACCGTCTTTTTTTATCAGCCATTTTTAGTATAGGAAAACTATAGTAGATTCACATCAACCGTACATCTGATGTCTAGCCCATCCCTTACAACGCTCCTGAATGGTAGCTGATAAGCCAATGACAGGGCTGGAAACTCTCATTCTCGGGAGAGAGTTCACATAGGCAGGATGTATATTCCACCTCTCCCGAGGGGTATCCCTCAGGAGAAGTTGAGCATAGTACATCCTGCTTATGTGACTCTCGAGAGTGACTGAGAGTTTGCAGCCCTGTGATTGGCTTATCAACAACCAATCAGGACCGTCGTAAGGGACTAGCCTAGACCTCAGATGCACGGTTGATGTAGGCGGTAAGAAATTAGAGGCAGTTAGATAAATAGGAAAAGGCAATAAACAGTACATTCGGGACGATGAAATGCTGTAAATAACCAGAGGTACTCACCAGGAATCGTATACCTTCACCATCTTTGCGCGCTAAGTGCTGCCTGAAGACAAGGTCAGCTTATTCTATGTTTCATTTATTTCATGAATATTATCGTTCCTTTTTATTTTACTACTGACGTCATCCTTGTTTGGAATATCTGCTCTTGCCAAGGACTCGTTCATTTTTGCGGCAGATGTGGATCGTGTCGACGTTGTAAGAAAAGTGCTTGCGGAGAGAGAGAGAGAGAGAGAGAGAGAGAGAGAGAGAGAGAGAGAGAGAGAGAGGTTATGAATAATTATATTCCAATTTATACTTACGTGTGGTTTAAGAAATGTATGGAAAAGTTGCTATCCTTTTTAATTATGCCGCTTTATTATACGAAAATAAGCATGTCACAAAAGAACCACAAGCACTAATATAAGATGATTTAAATCCACTGATACATTTACCTGAGAAAATCTCAAAAGGTATTTCCTATCTTCAAACGTAGGTAATTGATTATTTTGTGGGGTTTCGGAAAATTATTACAATGTGCTTTCCGACTTCGGCAAAACCGGGGTTGAAAAGAGAACTTTTGAGAACAGCGATAGAAGACACGAAGTCTCATTAACAACAGACACTTCGCGTCGTAAGACTTTTGGTGATCCAAAGTCATTTAGCAAAACCCATACTCAGCCATAAATTCTTAAGTGGATTTTCTTGTCATTCCCTCTCTTAACTCATTTACGACCACCCTCTCTCTCTCTCTCTCTCTCTCTCTCTCTCTCTCTCTCTCTCTCTCTCTCTCTGGTAATCTTCTTGTGTTGCTGTTGCATTATCTTTTTCGTTTGTATACCTTTTGAGGTCATAGTCGGTGTGTACAGCATAGAGTTTGAGAAAAAATTCAGTTGAAGTTACTTCGAAAAGCAGCGTTTTCAGATCCTTATCCTAACTTGGCCTTAGGGAAATATGCGGTGATGAATTTCTTCAGAAATATAATGGCCTCTGAAAGAGGAATTAATCATTGTCCAAGGCAGAGATACCTTAAAGTTATATCTGCTTATTTTATTCTTCGGAAGTTTAGTGGTAAGACACAAAGCTGGAATCTATTCCCTCCAAGCAGCCTATTACCAACTGCTGTTCTAAACTAGACATCAGTATACATATATACGTAACCCGTTTTCCATTATTCCTCAACAATAGGATTATTCACACAGTGCAGGGTGATGATCCATGCCTGAATTTCAGGATACGAGATCATCCTGGAAGCGTTGCCTTTGTCAAAGGACTCGTCTTATTCCTTGCCGATAGAATTTCCAATAAATGCCTCTCTCAACATGCAGGCCACATTGGATGTCAAAGGAACGCTCCTCAGTATTAGATTTGCCCTCAATAAGCTTATCTGAACGAACAGTTTTTCTTACAGAGTAGCATAACTGTTTGATGATATTAACGTTCATATAAACCTCATAACGTGATTTAATCTTGAATGTTTACTGTGAATTTAAGCAGTGTTATAAAACTTCACTGCTAATCTAAGTTTACCAATATTGAACGAGGCTTGGTCATATCCACCATGATATCAGATTATCGTTAGTTTGATCACTGTTATAAGTGAACAGTCTTTCACTTATATCATGCCACTTTGATGTATAGAGTTTAATGGTATTAAGTATAATTTGATTTGTTTTCACGTTTATCTTAGACGGGCGGACCTGTTGATCTGATAAATGAATTATGTTTATTCAAATATAGATTGGACGAAATAGCCTAGAGAAAGTAAAAAAAGAAATTCCTAAGCCTGGAGATAGCGCGTTATCATTCGCGACGAGGAAAGCTATTAAATCATGGAAATCAAACTTGAGTAAGGAATATAATAATCTTAAAGTGAATCGTGGGTTGAAGACTGCTGGATTCCAGAAAGTAAATGTAACAGGGACGCCTTTATAGCGTTCACAAGGTGAGTGAAATAATGCAAGCAAGAGAGAGAGAGAGAAAGAGAGAGAGAGAACACATGAACTAAAAAACTATATCGATCCGTGGAATTTACAAATTGCTTTGACTATAATTCAAGGTTTTGAAGCATGACATAAATGCATAAGAAAGAATAGTAAATAAAACATTGAATATTAATGCCAAGTAAGAAATTATCATCCGGCCATGACAGAACAGGAGATTCTCTCTCTCTCTCTCTCTCTCTCTCTCTCTCTCTCTCTCTCTCTTCTCTCACTTCTTCTTCTTCTTCTTCTTCTTCTTCTTCTTCACCTCCTCTGAACCCTGCTGCTCATGGCAGCTCATGGTTAATGAAAACAACCACGTCCCATGATTCAAGTGTTATGAGGGACAATACCGCAGTGGGATATGATTCATGTGGGCAGGATCTTGCCTATAATTCATGATAATGAATAAACGCTCTAGATCAATATGTGATGCTTCGTTGCTGATGCTAAAAGGTATTAAAAAATACTGGAACAGGACGTGACCTCTGAAGACGGTGATGCTGGCAGTGGTGTAAGAAGTTTTGAATTACGGTAATGATGAACATAAATGATGAAGTCTGTGGAAGTATGATGATGATGTCGGCGATTATTAATGTTGAAGGAATAATCCACATAACGGCAGCAACCAGTATGAAATTACTCACAGTTCTTTTTCTGAAACTTCTTACGGGTAATACGATGATATCTTTTAATAATGAATAATTATATAATATACAAAAGAATACGGACGGTTTCGGCGGTACCCGAAGGCGTCACAACTTCACTATCATCTAAAAAAATTAAATTGACAGAGGCAAATATTCATTAATAATTATTTGATAATAGTATATATTCCACTATTTATTGGTGAATGTATGTTTATATGTTTCTAGAAGGAATGAGGCATCTCTAAAATCATGAAATACATAACGTGTAATTTCCGATTTGCTACTTTTGCAGGCCAATGGTAGAATATATATATATATATATATATATATACTATATATATATATATATATATATAATGTATGTAGTGTGTGTGTGTGTGTGTGTATGTATATTATATACATACATACATACGTATATATATATATATATATATATATATATATATATATATATAATATATATATATATTTATATGGTGGCCAGAAAACTGTCTCAAACGTCTGTGCTTGCATCTTAAAACCTTTATCTTGTTTTTTTACACTAAATTAAAGTTACTAAACAGTAATTTATAAATAAAAGAACATTCATTTAAGTTTTTTACAATATAGTTATAGGGTAATAAACAGTAGTTTATCATTAAAATAACATTTATTTGACAATAATTAATCGACAAAATATTAAAATGATGAAGTTATAAATTTAATCTTGTAATTATAACACTTTTAAAAACACTTAAGGTTATAAGCAACAGATTTCAAAAAATCACTTTGGTTGCTGCCATCATACTCTTCCGTTAACTTTTCAATGCAATTGCCAAGTTTTCAATATTTTTTTTTCTTTTTAACAGGCTTTTCTCCTAGTTGCAAATGTAGAATCTTAGTTTCCGTTAGAGCCTCTTCTTCTTTTTCTGGACATCAATAAATTTCCAAATATTGGGGTTTTTGCATGCTATCGATTGATTTTAGGCTGAGTGAAATCCTTCTAACGCATTGTTTGTTCGAGGTAATTTATTTATGACACGACTTCTCATATTCCAAAATGTTATAGGGTATAAAGGAGCTTCTCTTCTACGGCGACGTCCACGGATTACACCAATTTATGTTAACTCAAAGTAACTAATAAATTCTATCGGAAGTAACTCGTCTTCACTAAGTTCTTCAAATGCATTTGTAACTTCTTCAATTGGTAAGAATGCCATAGCACAAAATATTCTTATTAACAACGAAAAGTTGTTGTCGGTATTGTATCGACACTTATGACCCAAATCACAAATTCGGCGATAAACCTTCTGGCACATATGAAAGAAGCACCCAGCAAGGAAAATGATTTTTGATACTATTACCAAGGCCTTTCTCGAAATCAATTATCACTTCCTTGGGATTTAGATTTGGCAGAAGTTCTTTTAGCATTATGAAAGCTTTATAAGTATTCTCTGTTTTGTCTGGCAATAAAATAAATGCACGAGGGAAGACTTTCCCATGTATATAAGCATGTATAATCAGAACTTGATACCATGCGTTAGGTGAAACCTTTAAAGTTCCATCAATTCCTAAATAACGAGAACTTTGTAGGTCATTAAGTCCCTTGTCAGAAGCAAATACTAAAATTCTTTTCTCATCGTCAATTCCGCTGTCACTCTGTAGAAAAGCTTTTCCATCACTCAAAACACCGAATGACTGTGGTATTTCAAATCCTGTACGTGTCTGAGGTAATGGAGGGGCACCGAAAGCTTTAGTCCCCCAATTAGTTGTTGATCTTGAAATTGATGGCAAACTTTACTCACAGTATCGGCTAAAATAATTCGTGTGCTAGATGAATCACCATTCTGAATTTTACACTTAATTTCTGATATAGCACTTTTGGCTTCCACTTTTGCTAATGATTATGGCTATTAACTTTCTTGACAATCACATTTTCTCCATCTCGAATCTTCGTGTGAATTCGTACCATGCATGAAGATTTTCGCATTTCACATCGACAAAATAACCTTATCTTATCAGCACTGTGTATATGAAAATCATATATGTAGTTCTCGTCGTCGATGAATTTCTCTTTTCCTCTTTGGGATGAAATGTATTTAGAAGCCATCGATATGGGTACTGAAACTAAACTGAAAATATAAGAGATTGAATAGAAAACAAGAACTACATCCCACGTTTACAGTTTAACAGTCATTCTAAAGGTGCGTTCACACGGTCGAACAACGTCCGACGGACAAACACTGTTACCAATTAACAATTGCTTACCAGAGTTTGCCTTGTGAGCAGAGTAAGAACAGTGATATACAACTTCAGCTGGTACCACAGTTTGTTGCCAGATCTACTTCCCTCGTTTTAACGCTTTTGACGTCATCCTGCTTCGCCTTTGATATGGCAACAATGTTTGTCCGTCGGACATTGTTCGACCGTGTGAACGCACCTTAATATAATACCATAGTTAACACCAAACAGCCCAGTTTCCGCGAGCTCTATAGGTAAACGAGAGGCCAAGTTTTCTGAGACCGACTTTTCTGATACCGAGTTTTCCTATTTTTCATACAAAAATTCCTTTGACATTTTTTTTTTCTTATGCTTAAACAGCAAAATCTAATGTCTTTCATTAAACGATAAATACACACATTAATACATTTTATTTGCCTTTCTGAAACTCTGTTAGAGAACATGATAGTTTTTTCTACCATTTAAGACGTAAATATTCAACATTGTTTTGAGACCGAGTTTTCCAAGACCGAGTTTTCCTAGCACCATATATATATATATATATATTATATATATATAATATATATATAGATATTTATATATATATATATATATAAGAAGGATAAGCTATTTTCAGAATAAAAGGTGGAAGTGCCCCTCCTGGTTTTACAAACATATCCCACGTTACACCTCATATCTTTCTTAATGGGAAAATAGCGGGAGCGTTCTTTTTTTTTTCTCATTCCTTGGCTGATAGATATTCTTTTCGAAACTTTGCTTCTTCGAAGTAAACGTACTTTAATTATCATCTAAATGATTTAAATATAACCTATCCTTGTAGAATTGTATTATTTTACGCTACGAAAAAATTAAGTTGTGTCGGGTGAGTAACAAAACAGAAAGAGAGAAATCTTCCTTTAAATTTTCCACATGTTTTGGCGGCAAGAGGATGGAGAGCTATTGCAATGGGCGCCTCTCTCTCTCTCTCTCTCTCTCTCTCTCTCTCTCTCTCTCTCTCTCTCTCTCTCTCTCTCTCATCCGAACGCAAACAACTTTTAGATTAAGATGCATCATGTTCGGAAGTTCGAGCGACAAAGAGACCCATTTCATCCCTCAGAACTTTTGGATAAAAATCCATCTTCCGGGAATCTCTCAGCTGTAGGTTGTTGCTCAGCCCATCATTTTATAATTTCCGTCTGGAAAGAATCCTGGAGCACGCGCTGGAATGAGAAGTAATGGGTTGGCCTTCTTTCCAGGTCTCTTGAAGTTGCCTGATTTTCTCTCTCTCTCTCTCTCTCTCTCTCTCTCTCTCTCTCTCTCTCTCTCTCTCTCTCCTTAACACATGCCTTGTATTTTGGATAAGTGGATATTCTGTTTTATACTGCGTTATCATTTTTTCGTCATTACGGTTGACCTCTTGGTTTATTATTTTTCTCTGCAATGGTTCTCTCTCTCTCTCTCTCTCTCTCTCTCTCTCTCTCTCTCTCTCTCTCTTTGCACACGGTCATGACTTTCCTAATCACAAATATTAAGTCTCAAATGCCTTTTAATATTGACAAGGGTATTAGTTGCTTAATATTTGTGGCGCAAAAAAAAAAAAAAAAAAGAAAAGAAAAGGCCGATTTTATTAACTAAGAAAACTGTCATAATTAGCCAAGCCTTGCCAGCTTTGCCGTACATATCACTATAGAAATGGGTTGATGTCGATTCTAAGTGCAGAACTTGAATTCGATTGGAATATACACGGCAATGGCGAAATCAACGGACTTCATAGCTTTGTATGTCATCCTGATTGAAGCAGATATACTTACCAGTCGCGATTCCATTTGGATGTGAGTTATTCTTATTGTACAGCGATTGCGATATTAATTTTAAAAAGGCAGAAGAGCTCTTGGTATGAAAAACTGGAAAGGAAGGTATTCGGTAGCAGAACAGTTAGATGGATAATCTTCAAGAGTTATGATTAGTAATACTCCGCTTAAATCAATATAACTTACAGATATTTCCTGCGGATGTATTTCACTCAGACTTTTCATGAGGTTAGTCACTCACATTAACATTTACTACCAGTGTAAGTTATCCTTCAAGATGAAAATTTGCAAATGCATGTAAACGTGCCAGTCTCTTTTTTTCTCTCACCTTGGGGTATGCAGCGAGTCTTAGTTATTCCGGTTAAAGGTATAAATCTAAAGACTGACGGAAAGAGAAACTTCTAGAACTGTAGTGAAAAGAGAAAGAGAGAGAAATGGCGTTTCTTGGTATAATTCTCTCTCTCTCTCTCTCTCTCTCTCTCTCTCTCTCTCTCTCTCTCTCTCTCTCTCTCTCTCCGTATAGGTCATTGATAGGCAGAAATCGGCAATTGAACGTTCATATATAGATTACATTGGAACAGCAAATGTCTAAAATTTCGAAATTACTCATTTCAGGCATATTTTCATGGTTTCTTTTATTTCATCAACCTTGATGAGTTAAAAATGATGCAGGTGCTAAGGTTTAAATTATTTCCTACTTTAGACCTAGTATTTGTGAACGAGATGAATTATGTTAAAGAAATAATAGTTTATAATGCGAGTATTTCAGACCATAATGTCATAGAATTAACAGTCCATTCCAAAGCAAGTGAAAACAGAGATAAGCAAGAAATGAAAAAGTGGGAAGGATATATGAAAATACAACTTTTACAGTAAAAATATAAAATGGTCAGAAATAAATGAAGAATTAAACAAAGATTGGGATTAACATTTCGTAAGTGATGACATAAAGGTAAATACGGAGATATTATATAAAATATTAGAGAAAATAGTGGATAAATATATACCGAAGAAGAAAAGTAAACATCAGTCATTGCATACCAAGAGAACAGAAGGATCTTGTTCCAGAAAATCAGAAAGTGGAAAAAAGGTCTTGCAAAAGAAAAAAATGCATGGAAAGTTATAGAACTAAAAAGTAAGATAGAAAATGCAGAACAAAAGATTATACAATCAAAAGAAAATGAAAAACGGGACTTGGAAGAAAAAACCCTATTAAATATCAAGCAAAATCCCAAACTATTATACTCATATGCGAAGAAGATGAATAAAAGAAGAATAGAAATAGGCCCTCTAAGAAGTTGAAGGGAGATTAACGAATGAAAAAAAGGAAATTTGCAACATATGGCAGAACGATATAAGAGAGAATTCACCCCAGAATAGATAATGAAGATAATGATATAGAAGTAAGGGATGAAAATAGTGAATATTTAGCTGACATAGATATTAATGAAGCTGATATTGTGCAGGCTATTAATGAAATTAAAAATGGAGCTGCTGCAGGGCCTGATGAGTGCCTGCTATTTTGTTAAAGAAAGAGTTCATTCTATCGCAAAGCCACTTGCAATATTATTAAGACAAAGTGTAGATACAGGCAAGATTTATGATGAGCACAAATTAGCATATATTACCCCTACTTTCAAAAGTGGATCAAGACTAGAGACAAGTAATTATAGGCCTGTGAGTCTAACATCACATATTATGAAAGTGTATGAAAGGGTAATGAAGAAAAATATTATGAAATATTTAATAAAAAATAATTTGTTTAATAAAGGACAACATGGTTTCGTACCCGGAAAAAGTACACAAACCCAACTGTTAGTCCACCGTGAGAACATATTAAAAAATATGAAAAGCGGAAATGGTTTATCTAGACTTTGCAAAAGCTTTTGACAAAGTAGACCATAATATATTAGCGAAGAAAATTAGAAAACACAATATCGTGGATAAAGTAGGAAGATGGTTAAAAGAATTTTTACACAACAGAAAACAGATAGTTATTGCAAACGACGAGAAATTGGATGAAGCCAAGGTAATATCTGGTGTGCCGCAAGGTACGGTGTTAGCTGCAATACTGTTTGTTATTATGATTGAAGAACATAGACAGTAATGTTAAGGATTCGGTAGTGAGTAGTTTCGCAGATGACACAAGAATAAGTAGAGAAATTACTTGTGATGAAAGATAAGAACGCTCTACAAAGAGACCTTAACAAAGTATATGATTGGGCAGAGGTAAATAGGATGGTATTTAACTCTGATAAATTTGAATCAATAAATTATGGAGACAGAGAAAGAAAGCTATATGCATATAGGGGACCTAATAATGAGACAATCACAAATAAGGAAGCAGTTAAAGACCTTGGTGTGATGATGAATAGGAACATGTTATGCAATGATCAAATAGCAATTCTGTTGGCAAAATGTTAAAGCAAAATGGGAATGTTGTTACGGCACTTCAAAACAAGAAAAGCTGAACACATGATTATGCTTTATAAAAAACATATGTTCGTAGTCCACTTGAATATTGCAATATGATATGGTACCCACACTATCAAAAGGATATTGCACAAATAGAGAGTGTACAAAGGTCCTTTACAGCTAGAATAGAAGAAGTTAAAGACCTTGACTACTGGGAAAGACTACAATCCTTAAAATTATATAGTCTAGAAAGGAGAAGAGAACGCTACATGATAATTCAGGCATGGAAACAGATAGAAGGAATAGCAGAAAATATCATGGAACTAAAAATATCAGAAAGAGCAAGCAGAGGTAGATTAATAGTGCCCAAAACTATACCAGGAAAAATAAGGAAAGCACACAGGACATTAATCCACTACGCACCAGCATCGATAATGCAGCGTCTATTCAATGCGTTGCCAGCTCATCTGAGGAATATATAAGGAGTGAGCGTAGATGTGTTTAAGAATAAGCTCGACAAATATCTAAACTGCATCCCAGACCATCCAAGATTAGAAGATGCAAAATATACCGGAAGATGTACTAGCAACTCTCTGGTAGACATTAGAGGTGCCTCACACTGAGGGACCTGGGGCAACCCGAACAAGATGTAAGGTCTGTAAGGTTTAGCTTTTGTTTCCTTTGTATTTTATTATTTACGACGATCTTCTATATAATGTTTTTTTTATTTCACCAGCAGTGACATAAACCGTATAAAATTTGTTATCAGACAGCAGTGAAGTGAGTAGAAGAGTTGCCATTTTAATAACATGCATCTTGGTGTTTATGAGGTAAAAGAGAGAAAAAAAAATATCCTTTATAGCCGTGTTAAAGAGTTAGTTTTATTACTAGTGAATATGTTGGTACATAGTTTACTGTTTTCTGATTATTGTAACAGAAGTTGCGCACTGCCAATGTGAGCCTTTCCTCTGACAAGTTATTATTATGACTCGGAACTCTTAAGAGAATGAATTTATAAATAATAAAAGGCTTAAGGATTTTTATACGTTGACAAGTTACTTTCACGAGAGAACAACTTCATCTATCCATCCACTCACGGATTCGAGACTTACAATGATAAGCATATCCAAAGGTTATGGAGTATTGTCGAGAAGTTAATATTCAGCTTCCATTAGAAAATGCATAAATACTGGCATAAGGGATGAGGAAAATCTCATACACATACACACGCATTGTTATATATATATATATATATATATATATATATATATATATATTTATATATATGTGTGTGTATATATATATATATATTATATATATATAATATATATATATATATATATATATATATCTATATATATATGTATATACACACACACTCCACACACACACACACACACACACACACACATATATATATATATATATATATATATTATATATATAATTAATATATATATATATATATTTTATGCCTTGCTACAAATACTTATGTGTAAATCACGGTGGTGTGATAAGACTCATAATTACTCTAAAACAACGAACACCTGCGTGTGCGTGTGTATGTCTGTGTTTGTGAAGCTTGTACGTATTCTGAACGAAAGTGTGACCGTTTTAAAGATATCCTATCCAGTTGGCCTTTCCCAATTTCCATAACGCTTTACAATTCCAGTTATAGTGGAACATTTTTTGTTTGGAAAAATATAATTATAGCAGGACTGACAGTGTATTGCAACTATTACCAGCCGCAGCGTGCCATAACGACGGAAAATGGGATTAATGACATTAATATCCACGCTTATAGTCAATCCGATGGGTAATATCTATGCCAAACTTGGGTAAAAAAAAATTCATAATGACCTATAATGCAAACCGGCAAATTTCATACTTTGCTGATGTTGTTAGCTTTAACTAGGATCATCGCGTTTCCTTTTATCACTGCTTTGATTCTGTATATTCTCCTTCTCTTTTAGATATGCCAGTCTTACTACAGCATATTAGAATTACACATCTGCACTTCTCTGCCATAAAGAAAATTTGGTTTAACAATACTTTCATTTTAATGTTTTGGATAAACCTGCCTGCTCTCTTGCTTTACGTGGTCTGCGGGCCACCTGTCTCTCATCCTACCAGTCACCTCTCTTCTACAACATCAATTTTAACAATCATAGCTCTACCTTGTTAGTTACTAATTAACTTCCTCCCAGTTATCTTCAACTCTCTCGTCTTTAAAGAGCTTGAAGACTCTTCAATAGTATATGCAGTTTCTCCTCCAAATAGACCCCATTCCATCAACAACCATCACTCACGTTACATTCCAGTCTCACCCCCTTGTCTTTTCCCATAACTTTACTCTTGCAAATGTGTCAACATCATCACAACCCTGATAAAAATACCAAATAGCCCTGGAGACATGTCACACCCTCATCTCATTTCCACTTTTACACCAAAGTAGTCCCTTTCCTATCTGCGTATCCCGGCACATATTCAGTTTTCATCGTGAGGACTTTTAATTGGTCCCTCAATAAATTACTCCATCCACACCACATAATCAACACCGTCATCATCACATATGATTTTGTCATAGGTTTTTTTTTATGTATGCCACATACAGGTTATCCACTTTATTCTTAAACTTCTGATATATTTGCTTTGTGATAAGCATTTGATGAACATACCCTTTTCCAACACCTTTTTATTAAAACAAAACAGTTACCTACACCTTCTCCAGTGTTTAAAAGTACTTCTTTCCAATAATTTTCGGTTACCCTATTACCTTTATCCCGTAGTGGGTTAGGTAACATCAATGCATCCTCACGTGGTGGAATGTATGCATTACTAAATAGTATTTGCAGAGTTTCTTCGGTTTCTAGCTACACCCTCATTTTAGCTGTGTGCTTCACCTCCTTATTTAATCTTGCTGTCCAATCTCTCTTGTATTTCGGAGACCCCAAAGTACATTCTATCTCTTCCTTAGTTCTGCTTATGGTAATCATCTCAGACGTCTTAAATACAACATACAAAACATACACAGATCATCTATCATGTGGTCAGGGTTTTCTGTTCTTTCAAACCATCAGGTGGTTAGGGCGACATGAATGTTATAAATTGGAAAGGAAAGATAAATTCTTTCAATATTATCACCTTAAGTTTTTGCTCTAAGTACATACCACTCTTATTGACTGGTGCGTAATATAGAAACTGTAGAGTTTCCAGAACTTTGTGGTGACAAAAGTAGGTCATTCTAAAACAACTTTTTATTGATTAACAGGTCAGGTCAGTAATTAGATGTTGACTGACCTGACTACGGGCAGGTATGAAAAGTGTTAGTGTTTTTATTCATCTCCATTTTCGACAAGGTAATGAACCTTAGTTATGATAATAAGCTATTTTCGAGAAAACTGCAGTTTATTTATTGACACTTGCCTCCGATTCCAAAAGACATTAAATGGATAAGATAAAACGTACCTATGTCGTTAATGGATGTAATATGGAATGCAAAAATGTTGTGAATGATTTTCTTCTAACTGGTGTTGCATTGTTCATGGTCACTGATGTCAAATATAGGACAAGCGAATTATTGACACATATAAATCTAGTTTGTTTGTGCCTCTGTGTCTTTTCGCTAGTTAGCAATATATCCGAGAGAATTAGAAATTAAGAGGATTGTTCGTCAGATGCCTTAAAACTTACGGATGTTTATGCTTGAAATTCTTACCAAATAACCACTGGGTACATGACTGCTGCTTATTCATGCCCGCGATAACCAGAGCCGACAGTCGAAGGAAAAATCAAACATAGTTAACTGAGAATTTTTATTCCTTTTAGCGTAGTTCTCTGGCCCTCACACCTCTCCCCGGACCCCCTCCCCACCATATCCATGCTCCTCATCGAACCACACAGACTTGGAAATAAAACGGAAGTACCATTAACGGAGTCGGGAAAAATATCCGGAATACTTGATCATCGCTGACGAGCGTACACTCGTTCTCTTGCTTTTCCGACTGCAATTTTTTAAGTTTCCACGAGGGGAAGAGCTATATTTTCGAGCCAGGAGTGAGGTTAACACTAAAAAAAAGTTGGAGATTTGGAGAAGGTATACGGGGAGAGAGAGAGAGAGGGAACGTTATACATATACTGATTGTTGTTTTTACATATTGAAGGTCTTTGTAGCTACAAACGGTTGGAATTGACCATCTTAGTGCGTGTGTGTGTGTGTGTGTATGTGTGTGTGTGTGTAGATAGATGAAGTGGGAATTCATATAGCAACATATCTATCTGCAAACCTCAGTTAGCGCTTTCTTTCGGTAATCTAAGTCGTAAATTGGATTCAGCGCCCTTGAGTGAGGGTCAAAGAAGAAAAATCGTAAGGGAAGGAAGCTCAAACTAGACCACGATATATATATATATATATATATATATATATATATATATATATATATATACATATATATATTATATATATATATATATATATATATATATATATATATATATATATATACATATATATATATTAATATATACATGTATTATTAATTCCCCAAGGGTTTGTGTAATGTTTCCACGTTATAGTTGTCTGTGAAATACGTTTTGCTTACTGGCACCGTTTAAGCTGTGAAGACGAGAGCATGTACTCTGCTATCTGTTTTTGCAATGATTTCCCTTGCATTAGTTTTGGTTTCTGCTTACATTACATTTCCTCTGTCATACCAGGCTTTTCTGACAGCTGCCATCTTTGTTTTAGGAGCCTTCTTTATAATAGCACCTTTTCCAGTTTCCAATGGTCTGTCAACATGAAAATTGCAATTAGCTGATTTATAGTAAGTGTGAAATATTTCCTGAATTATTCGTTAATGACACTTTTGAGGACATAAAGTGCCATATACTTCGATAATAGTTTCCTCGGTTCTACATTTGTTAGACTATGAAGAAATCCCAATATCTCTCGTTTAAGTGCAACCGAAACAGGTATAGTAATGCTATGAATGTTTAATAGATATAATAATGTATAGGAGTTTCTTTAGGATAGATAGGCTCTTGATATTATAGAAGCGCCTGAATTTTTCTTCCAGAAGTTTTAAATACCGAAGAAAACAAAAATTATTCACAAAAATCCATTATATACATACGTCACTTAAGTTCAACTTGAACATAATAGCAGAATGTATAAGTTTTCAATTTATTTAGTTTCTTAGTAGAATCACGGCAAACTGGACCATACGAAATACAAAACAAGTAAACAGGTAAACGACTGATATTATAAACCTAAGATTTTGAGATCGATAACTGATGATGATATTACATATAAACTTAGGAATATTAGAGTATTAGTAGGTGCAATAATTGATAATACTATGAACTTAGGATTATCGGATGAGATAACTAACTATATTATAAACTTAGGATTATGAGATACGAATCTCCTCTTCACGCGTGAAGTTATTCGGGAGGCTAATCAATAGCTTACCTCAGATGGGACTGATTGCCTTTGGAAACTAGACGCTATTAGAACGTTCCAACAAAGTTAACGGGAAATTGGTTTTCGATTTGGGGATATTAAAGTAATATCTGATGTGCCGGACATTCAGGATTTCTGGTGAACGTTCTCTCTCTCTCTCTCTCTCTCTCTCTCTCTCTCTCTCTCTCTCTCTCTCTCTACAAAACGATTCGAGTTATATAATAAATGCACGTATAAAAGCTATTAACATTCTTGAAGTGAAACGAAAAGGGAATGTCAGACTAAGTAGACGTATGAGATGATTGTAAAAAAAAAAAAAAAAAATTGTATTTTTACAATTGTTTAAAGACGGTTCAGAGACTTCCTACAAAGCTGAAATGAATTTAAAGAAGTATATTGAAATAAACAATATTCCTTCCAGCTCATAATTTTTCGGGAACAAGACACATGTAAGTTTTAATACCTGTTGTTTAGAACATGATAATTAAATATTTTAGCCCACATTTAATTGGCTTCAATTTTACGTCGCTATTAATGGCGATAAACCAATTCTTATATAATATTCGCCATGCCGGACGATAGCCTGGTATGAGACAAGACTCGAAGTTTCTCTCAAACTCTTCATCAATTTTCATATTCATATATTCCTAAACACTATCTGCATAAAACGTAATTGGTCGTCTCGCCTTTGGGAACGGGCTTATAACCTTTTTTGAAAATGATTGTGGGTTGTTATTATTATTATTATTATTATTATTATTATTATTATTATTATTATTATTATTATTATTATTATTAAGGAAGCAGATCTCCTATCAAGCATACTTTATTAAAGTTCTGCCAATGTTATTGCGATAGGAAAGTGCAACAGTTGAAGGTTGTAATTGAAGCGGTTAGAAAATGTCATGGAAGGCTGGCATGTATGACAAACACAATTTATCGCTGTTACAATACACTGTTTCCATCAGTGGAATGAAACGATTTTATGGCTGATAAGAAAATTTCATCAATATAAATTAAAGTAAATTGTGCTTAAGACTCAATCCATGTGCATAATCTATGTCGTCATCAAAGAATTCAGTTCAAATGCATTTGAAAATGGCCTTCATAGACGCTTTACTAGCCAGTTTAAGTAGTACTGAAAAAGCCGCTAATCGAAAAATAGAGAAGGATCTCTACAAGCGTAACGCTGCTGCTGAAGCAGCCATTACTTTTAATAAATTATATTATTATTGTTATTATTAGCATCATCATCATCATCATCATCATCTAAAATGTTTAAAAATCTCCTTTCCAGACTTCCAGAATGCGCAGCCGGCGGATTTGATTATTAATGAAAAGTGAAAATTTCAGCATGGATTTAGATAGTAGTACCACTATGAATAATTTTTTCGATAGTAAAATGGAGAAAAAAACATAATTGTTTCCACCATACTAAAGAGCTTTCGTGGTAGCAGTATTCTGAAATTCAAGAAGTAGAATCCTCATCATCAAATATCAATCTTTAATATTGACAGAATAAATGGCAGAGATTTTGCCTTACTGTATGAAAAAAAATAGGTATGTAAAATCTCAGCGATAAAAAAAAAATCCAGAATCACAAGGTATTAAATCCCAATTATCTGTGAATGTAATTCCAACAGTCCTGTACAATCATATCTGTCTCTCAAATCTCGGGCACTTTCCGGGAAAATACGATACCCTGGATTAGAAAAAAAAAAAAAAAAAAAACACTATACGGTGTTATGATTTGTTTAGCCCACCACTATTGCATTTTCTTTTCATTTTAAAAGCCCGTAGGGTGGTAGTGCCGTCCATTAACCCCAAGTAATGCTTTGCAGGCATTAGTAAATGTTGTTTGTCGTGTCCCCTCGGCCCCTTGTTGCAACCAACTTTAGGGCCTTCACTTTACCTCCTTTCCTCCTCCTGTCTTCCATCTTTCTGTCCAAACTCTCACTGTTGCTTCTTAGAGCGGCTGTGGGTTTTTTCTCCAAGTTTCATCTTTAGGTAATTCTTTTATATCTCAATTATTCTTTTAATCTGTATTTATCTGTCCAACCCCTCACACTCCCCCGCTTCACTTTCTTAATCAGTGAATGGCTGAATTTGCCCCATTGCCAGCCATTATAGCCTATCATGATTCATTCAGCCGTTCATTCCTCTGAGGTAACATGTAACATTCAGTTTAGCTACCCTGTCTCATGAAGAGAGCTGTTGTCTCGTCTTCATATCAGGAGAAAGATTTATATAGCGCTTAGCCACGCCTTTGCATCGTCAAATTTGGATATTGTTTTCATTTGGACGTCATCAAATGTTTGAAACAAATTTAATGTTCTTTTCATAATGCTCGTATTATCCTGCGGTTTTCCATCCATTGCCAATGTGATTTCTGCAAGAGGCAGACTGTTCATCTACAAGTCAGTTTCAATTGAGTACGCTCATTCTTTTGGAAAAATCTTGTCATTACCTGAATGAAGAAACATGGAGTTCTAACCATTCCATATAGATAATACTGTTCGCGTTGTTGCTCTTCTGCTTGTGTACTCCTTTGTTCCATTTCTTTGTTTATTTTTTTTACCTTACCTGAAATCTTTTGTTTCTGTTTTGGATTACCCTAGAATAAGAGCATACAGTAACATTTAGCTTTTCAAAATCCTAACTTCCTTTCAATGCAATAGCAGTTTTGTCCAACATCGCTATGAACATTCACTGTTTACAAACGTTTTCCTAAAACTCAGAAGTTACTCAGCTTCAATGTCCAGTAAAAACTAATATATATATATATATATATATATATATATATATATATATATATATATATATATATATATATATATATATATATATCTAATATATATATATGATATATATATCATATATATGTGCGTATATATTTATATATTTAGTATATATTTGCGTATATATTTATGTTTGTGTGTGTATATATATATATATATATATATATATATATATATATATATATATATATATGTTATATAATAAATGAGAAAGCCGTCTTATCGAAATATTTAAATGTTACTAAAGAAAAGGAGTGAGAAGGGATTTTCTGGTCAACCCTAAGATTTCTCTCTCTCTTAAAAAAAAAAAAAAAAAAAAAAAAAAAAAAAAAAGAGAGACAGACGCGCGCATGCACAGACATACACACCCTCCCTTACTCTGTACCCTCATAAATGTCTGATATTCATTCAGTATTTGAGTGAATATCGGAAAGGTGTCAAGTCCTCACGTTGTTTTACAGCGTATATTCCATTTTTTATGCCTGTACTTATATCCCTCTCTAATATTGCAGTAGTATTATTTTGTGTTAAATTGGGTCATTTTTTACTCTGTATGTAAATAGTATTCCGTTTTACTTCCTTATATATTTTTAATATATACATATTTGTTCACTTCTTTATCTTCTTTACTCATTGATTTTAGTCGATGTTACAAATATTTTCATTAATTCCCTCAATTATTTAGTTACTTGACCCTTTTTGTCAATCAAATCATTATTTTATTTAGATATTGTTAACATGTTTAATATGAATACAGTCTTCTCGTGTAAATGTACAGACTCACATTATCTCTCCATCGTTTCCTTTCCCTTCCATCAACGTCCCTTCCCTCTCTTCCCCTCGGTCGTCACCTGGGTCTATCCATGTCTCTCACTTTTCCTTACTTCCTTTAACAATTCTCTCTCCTCCCCCATCCTGTTGCTATTTCATTTGCATCTTTGTGCTGCTGCAACTTCTTGCCTCTTACTCTCTCCGCATTTACCTGCTTTTGTTTTTTCGTAATTATAATTGGATTTATTGACCTTTAGCTTCATACCCTTATACCCTTCGTTTGTTAATGGGGTATTTACGGCCTTTCGTGGATTTGCGATTCATTGATGTGTTCCTTTTGTCCTTTTCCTTTTCGTTTTATTTTTATTTTTTTATTTTTTTTTTTTTAGAGAGAGAGAGGACCATTGCCGAGAAGAAACAATAAACCAGAATTTCAACTTTAATGAAGAAAAAAATAAATATATAATATTGTGGTATACAAAAGTTAGGTCCTTAGAACCAAAGATACAAGGAGAGAGAGAGAGAGAGAGAGAGAGAGAGAGAGAGAGAGAGAGAGAGAGAGAGAGCTTAACATACATGCATTAATCAAAGAACAGAAGAGCTAAAAGGTGGAATCAACAGCTGAAGTGCTGAAAGGGCGAACAGGGGAGCGTAGACGAAGCTAATCTGAGAACGAAAACGAGCTGAGAGGGGAGAGATTTTTTGGAGCGAAGATGTTTTGGATGTCGAAGGATTCCCTCGAACATTAATTATACTTTCCGTGTGAAGTAGAGAAATGGTATGCAAGTGAAACCGTCAGGTAAAGTCCTTTAAAATTTTCTGTTTCGTAAACTGCTGGGGGAGTCCGGTGTGATCCTGTTTTGTTGTATTAATCAATAATGGTTTTTTTATATTGAAGTTTCGTTTACAACAGTTTAACGAACTATACTTGCACTGTTCTCACGAAGTCATTGCTAATTACCCTTTACAGAAATAGAACTATATATGTATTTTGTAAGGTACTATATGTATATATATATATATATGATGTGTGTGTATATACATAATGTATAGGTATATATACATATGTATATATATATATATATATATATATATATATATATAATATATATATATATATATATATATATATATATATATATATATATATATGTGTGTGTGTGTGTGTGTGTGTGTGTGTGTGTGTATAAACTTTGCGTGATGAACTAACCAGATTGCTAGATGAGGCAAACAGCTGGGACATGTTTGAGGAACCAAATGTGAAATGTTGAGTGGACTGACAGAAAATATACAAAAAATAATGGCGAAGATATAGCGAATACCCATTTTACACTAAGAAGGAACAGTATCACAATTAAATATATTTTTCACACACGCCACAAAAAAGTTCATACAAAAACCCTACATATAACTTAGCGTCACATTTTATTGCCCGTTGTATACGGGTATATGCTTATCCTAAGGTTGATAAGCCAGTGTGAAACAAAAGTAACTAAAACAGGTAATGCCTTGGAAGCCCCAGTAGTAGCAGGAAGCTATTTATTACACCATGACCGTACCTACACCATTATTATAAAAAAAACTTTAACTATAACTCGCTCCGTTGTGTCCAAGTTTCATGTGTTTTTATTGATATCTTGGATCCTATTATATGATTTTGGATCTAAAGTAAGGGAAACTCAAAACTGTTATACTTCACGTGGGCTGTGTTTGTTTCTTTTAAAAGCCAGCCCTGTCGTCATTAAGCTAACCCCTTCGTAAATTGAGAAATACTAAATATTAGATTGTTTCTCTCGCTGCTATGTTATTTAGACATATTTAGAACATTTAAATTTATTATGATATTTTAATAGGTTTAAGAGAGAGAGAGAGAGAGAGAGAGAGAGAGAGAGAGAGAGAGAGAGAGAGAGAGAGAGAGAGGCACTCACACATTAACTTCAAACATTTTCGCTATCGTCGTAACACCGTATCCTAAGACCATTTCCCCTTCCATAAAGTATTTCCCCTCTTTACATGACACGTCAAGAAGCTGCTTTACCTCGTTAACTCCGTCGCTTACGGAGGGGAAAAAACCGCCCCCCTCTCCCGGGTTTACCCTTTCCCCACTGCCTTACCCCGAGAGCTATCCCCCCCCCCTCTTTCTCTCCCCCTTCCAGAGCCATTACAACACATCCTAATGCTGTCACTCAATATCCAGATCTCCCCAAAAGCTGCTATACACGAGTCACTCGCTAATGCATCTCTAATTATTCGTAATTTTGGGATTCAGCCGTTCATCCTTATTTAAGTCTCTCTCTCTCTCTCTCTCTCTCTCTCTCTCTCTCTCTCTCTCTCTCTCTCTCTCTCTCATACACACACAGACACGCAGAGAACCTAGACTTCAGTTCCAAAATGGATTAGGAAATTTGTAGGTTTGTAAAACATTAATAGTTTACGAGCGGAAATGTTTGAGAGAGAGAGAGATAGATTTGTAAAACGTTAATAGTTTATACGAGGAAGTGTTTGAGAGAGAGAGAGAGAGAGAGAGAGAGAGAGAGAGAGAGATTTGTAAAACGTTAATAGTTTACGAGAGGAAATTTTTGAGAGAGAGAGAGAGAGAGCACTGACGATCCTTCTCGACTAATACTGTTGTACTTTATGAAGTCGATTTTATTACATTTAGGGAGAAATCACGAAAGACTATTTATATATACAAGTAGTAACATAAGCACGGAAGAAAAAAAAAGTCAGAAGGGAGAGTGAATGGAGGGAAGGCAGGAAAATAACGAGTTAAGATCATTGAAACGAGTAAATGAAGAAATAATTACCGGTGGAGAAAGGCACAAAGATTAACTGAAAGAAGTAAATGGAAAGCAATAAAGGAAAAATGAAAACTTAAATTACATTTAACCTTATTTGAAGGAAACAGCAGGAAGGGTAGGAAAGTGGTAATATGAAGGAATGAATAAGCAATAAATGCAGCACGAAAGTTAGTGATAGGAAGGAAAAACAGAAAAACATTGGATTTAGTAAAGAAGAATGAGAAAAGGAAAAAAAATTGGAAGTAGAAGAAGGGAGGATAAATCGTGGAAATGATTAAAGAACTTAAATGCCAAAGAAGGGAAGAAAAAAACTTGAATATTACCTGAAGTAGGATATTAGGAATGATCCCGTGAAATATGTACTAGATATAAGAGATGCAAAATTTGCATTTAGGTAAATGGAGCTTGTAACACATCTTCCATGCAAAGCTCTCTCTCTCTCTCTCTCTCTCTCTCTCTCTCTCTCTCTCTCAGGCTAAGAATATGCTTTCGATGGTGGTCTTAGCAGTGCACTAGGCATACCTAGCTGGTAGTCGACTCTTAAGGGTGGCTGTAAAGTTGAATATTGATAGAACAACGCTGGGTCATAATTTTCACAACTGACCCTGCGTAGAATCTTTCAAAAATATCGGTGATCTAAAAAAAAAATATCGGTTGTCTCAATTTATTAAAATGCAAATCAGCTTTCCTTGAAGCTTCCGAATTGAGTTTTTCATATCTGGTTATTTTTTTTACCTTGAAATTTTTTTTCATCTCTATAACCTTGACATTTAAATTTCCTGTAATTTCTGTATAAGCGAGACTTTTAAAAGCCAGACCTTTCAGGAACTCATATATAGCCACGAAAATAAAGCAGGATTCTTCAAGATGAGACAACTATGTCGATATTGAAAGCTGAAGATTAGGTGCCATATTTTTTATAACAAAAGATAACATGGCAAAACTGAAAAGTAAATTAATAAATGGTAATTTTTAAACATGAGGAACATCTTTACTATTTCCCTTCAACAAAGTCGTGAAGTGGCTCTCGTATCTCATGTGTGTATAATGAAGTCTTAGTGTAAGAACTCCACGTGACTCCATTACGGAAGGGCGTCGAATTCCATCGAATTCTGTCTGCTCATTAACATTTTCCGGATCCTGGGAGGTAAATAAACCGGTATTAGAGACTTCGTGAGAATCGCCTTAATAAAGGCACTCGAGAAGACGATGCAGACTGCCTTGGGTGTGGAGCGGCCACAATTAGACAGATCTTAAAGATAGTCTGTGGTAAATTAATGGAATGGTTGGAGAGAGATACAATGTTTCTGGGATTTTATTTCGTTTTTTGTTTGCTGTCTGATTGTTAGACGAGGTAAGCAAAAAGTATTTCGTGTTATTTCCGGGAAATTTGTCGTAAAACGTGGCCTCGTGACTGGTAAAGGAAATAAAATTTTTTGAGAGCTAAGAATGTGTATTTTAGAGAGGTGACATTACTTTTGGCGGAGGTTTGAGGTCTACGAACACCTTGTGGTTAATTTCAGTATTTCTTGATTTAGTGAAAAGGGAACGAATAATGATTCTACAACATATGAATAGTAGTAATAATGTCAGTTGGTGTTGTGATGAAACCCAAACAAATATTTTGTAATGAAGTTAGTTCCAAAAATATAATGGTTATTTGTTGTGGAAAATGTAGTATACGAGTGTATATATATATATATATATATATATATATATATATATATATATATATATATATATATATATATATATATTTATATATTCCTTTTTTAAGTCTCCGACAAGTCTTTGCTTGTCATGTAAAAACATGTTACTATGGCTGGAAAATGAAACGTTTGTTTTGTTAACGTAATCAAACATAGAACCATTCTTTATGAATAACAGACTAAAGTATTAACGCTATGAACGCTGTACGTTGAAGTAGAGCATATTTTTTGTAATAATTGGGAAAATATTAAGGTTTTTTCTTAGCAACTTTTATCTTTCATCCCTGAGAGATCCCAATGATTTGGCCAAGTTCTTTTTAGATTAAAGTCATTATGTCAGGTTGACCTCAGCTGTGAAATATATATCTGGTTTGCAGTCCGGTGTCGGGGGTAGTAAACACGTTAGATTTATCCATTGGGTGTAAGAAACCTTTAAGCTAAAGTCTTTAGTGACCACCAACTTAAAGGAAAAATTCGTATATCAATCTCTATCTATATATGTATCTATCTATATATATGTGTGTGTGTGTGTGTGTGTGTGTGTGTGTGTGTGTGTGTGTAACCAAGAATGTACTCTGCTACATATATTAAATAATTTTTGCATTTTATAAATATCATATTACAACGAATTGATTAATGGAACAGTACGGAATTCAGTATTCATTCAATGAATAGTTTTTTTCAAGCTTAGTGATCCTCAAATAGAAAAAGGTGAAAGAAAGATTTTTATGAGAGAGAGAGAGAGAGAGAGAGAGAGAGAGAGAGAGAGAGAGAGAGAGAGAGAGAGAGAGTTATCTTCTCTCATCTTCAATGAATTCTAAATTTTCAATCAATTTTTCCCAAATGACTAAACGAGTTCCGGGGATTGGAGACACCTAATAAGGAAGGTCAGTTTGAGGGAAAAGGCGTTTATTTTATCTAAAAGATAATCTCATTTTTTCTCCCAATTTCTCTTTCCTTAATAATTGGAAAGATTTTCGCCGAGGAGGAACTGGTTCAATCAACCGAAACCCAAAAAAGAAGGAAATGGAAAGCATTTAGAATGATCTCTCAGAAGACAAACGAGATGCCCAGAGAGATAGTGGTTGAGAGATGTGAAATGGAATGAGTGAGATATGGTTAACTGAGCACCAGAGATGGGATGTGATAGAAGAACTATCAAACGAAACAGAGGAAAGATGGAAAAGTGAGAAGAAAACTGAAAAATTGGAACAAATCAAAACAGATTAAAGATATGAATTTACAACAAAGAAATAAGTTTAAAATAATAAGAACTTAAACCAATGAAAGTAATGAATTATAGAATAAAATTTCGGAAATAATTTAGAGCTAAGAGCTAAAAACATCAAGAACTAGAACAAAGAAAACAAGAAAATCATGCATAAACATTTGAAAAAATACAAGCAGAGCAGAGTTAAAAATAATAACTTAGAACAAAGAAAATAAGGAAATCCAACCGACCACCAAAACTTATATCTAAAGTGGCAAAATTACATGATTACCTGTTAACTGAATAAAACCATTTAAGAAAATTTAGAATAATATATTTTTCATGCTTCCCACTAATATATGAATACTGTATACACATAATTTGTTCAATTATTTTCATCATTGTTATAATTATTCGTAGTGTATTACAGTGGATTATGTCCTAATAAATTTCGGTATTGTATCTATGAACTTTAGATATGCTATAAAAAATCCCCTATCTGTACATCAGAAACAACTAGTGAAACAATAAAGTTAATATTATTTCTATTGAATGAGGCTGCTTTGATTTTCTTCAAGCAGAATGATCACCAAAGTTTTAATAATATACAGGTATGCATGCTATGCATCCATTGCTACGTTACGCTTGAAACTCTCATACACAGCAGTATGGTGATTCACGATGTAATATAGACAAAATGAATAAATAAATGAAAGATATTCTAGTTTGACCCTTCTCGGTGTTGAAGGATTTATCTCATCCTTCATCAAAGGGATTCCCTATAAATTCCTTCTCAAGCCAAGGGCCAATGTTCATGTCAAGGGCGAGAGCCTCTACACACCAAGCGTATCAACTATCCTGAGCAGTTAAGGGAAAGTAGAAAGTGACACGTGGAAATTTCACGGTTTTGTAAATAACAATATTCGTAAGATAAACTCCTCCTTGCGATCAAAGTTTGTTAAACATATCAAACCATGACCTTTATCATGTAAGTAGAGGTTGATGGTTACGAATTTTAAAATATTTTCATAATAAATGTATTTTTCTGTTACTACGGAGACACTGGCTGAGCAAACATTGAAAGGAACCATTCTCCCAGCAGGGGATTTTGCAGGTAAATTACAAGTAACTCAGTTTTGCAATTTGCAAATTAAAAGAAAAACTGTATCACTCTTCAATCAATGCACCCATCTTAGCGTAAGGTAAAACAGAAGACAGTTAGAAACATCAATAAAATAGTGAATATGTTTTAGAAAGTACTTCGTTTATTGCAAATAATTTTATATGGTTCCCCGTTTACGATATCATTTTCAGATTTTCTGAATAGCCACTAAAAACGACAGTACCGATACTTAAGACCAATATAAATGCTTACAATTATTCTGAACACAATTGGGTCACAATATACGTGTTATTTGTGGTTACAACAATTGTTAGTTAATTTTACTTTTTGGCAGTATACCGAAAACCTTATTTATGTAATTATATATATATATATATATAATTATATATATATATATATATATATATATAATATATATATATATATATATATATATATGTAACGAGATATTAATCTCGTATTAATGGGTATGCGTGAAACCAAAGCGGTAGGCAAACTGATACACTCAATCTCTCTCTCTCTCTCCCGACTCGTAACCCCTCTCTCTCTCTCTCTCTCTCTCTCTCTCTCTCTCTCTCTCTCTCTCTCTCTCTCTCTTCTCTCTCCATTCTGACAGGTAATCAAAAGAGAGTCAAAGTTATATAAAAATATAATATTTATTCAACAATGGAATGATAATAATCCAAGTCTTACAGACTAACCAACTCAGCTAAACTCCCAGTATTTAAAATGTCTAAATCAGTAATTAGTCACACCAAGTATCTCTCCTCCATACGGGACCCTCTGTCCCCCCTTGCCAGAACACTTAGTTCCCTTGCCAGAATCGTCTGTTACAAAGACAGGAGAAACACACTCGTTAGCACACATAAGTTTAAAGACAAAGTTGACAGTTTGAATGAAATATGACATTTTACAAGCAATCAACAAGCCACCCCTTTGGCTAAAGTAATTCAACACTTACCCATTCCCAAGCCAGAATATTACTCACAGTTTAAAAAAACACTTTGGCACTCGCTATCGTGGCTCTGCCTTTCTCCCATGGATCTCTCTGCAAGTCTTCCCATAGACTTGGCTAAGAACGCTATTATCAAAGGAAGAGGTGCACACGTACATATGAATGCGCACTTCGC
>NC_087212.1:67012117-67077117 GCF_015104395.2 Macrobrachium nipponense | reverse complement strand
TTTTCGTGACAGATTTCCAAACCACTCTCTTCGATTTCTTATTCTTTAATTCTTCTAAATGCGTCCCTGCTTTCTCAGTTACCTACCTTTGTACGTAAATCATCCAGCACAGTCCCCCTTTTTTGTTCTCCATGCATAGTCAAGGACAGATTCAGACTTTTTTATGAATTCTGTCATTTAATCTCTTTCTTCATCCTTGGATCATATTCACAATTATTAACATAACTTTTTCTATCGCGACATTTAGTTTCAGCTATAGAACACTTAGCTTCACACATTTATCCAAATGTTTGAGACTTTTCAGATATAATTCCTGTCCGTAATATTAATAAAAATTTCCAAATAACCCCATTTATATCGGTGCACACATCCAAGAGCATGTAATGAAAAAGGAATAAAGAAATAGAGGAAGAACGCAGCAGAGGGTATATTATTCATATCATTAGGTAAAATTCTCTCTCTCTCTCTCTCTCTCTCTCTCTCTCTCTCTCTCTCTCTCTCTCTCTCTCTCTCTCAGGTGTGATGAGATGGCATTCGATGTGCAGAAAAATTAATTGGTACACTTCTCGAAATGTTTGTGCCATGGAGAAGATTAGTTTGTCAAAATCTCATTGCATAGTCTTCAATAACTCTAATCAAGTTTGCTCAGCATGTCTTAACAGTTTATGAATGAGCAGTTTGTTTAAAAAAATAGAAAACAAACCCAATCAATTCATAGATTTTTCAGCCTTGCAATTATAACGACAAGTATATGGAGAACCCTCGAAAGCACTAGAATATTTTTCTAGGTTCCAGTAACTTCTTGGAAGTTTCGAATAACTGCAAACAAGGTTCTTTTCCTGAACAGATTATTGACCAAAGCAGAGCGCAAACTGAAACTAATGAAAACTCATTATTGGAACAACTTTTGTTTACTAATGTAACGGAATAGTATATCGGAAAAACTATTAGCGGACACATAACGAATGTTAAGATATTCCCTAAGAGCAACAACAACTGGAAAACAACTAGAACAACGACGTCTTTAACAGTTATCATAATGGAATTTTATTATTATTATTATTATTATTATTATTATTATTATTATTATTATTATTAATATTATTATTATTTAGTCAGTTCTTTCGAACGTGCATACGTACTTCTACTAGTAAGCATGTATTTTTTCCAAAGAAAATAGGATAATGTTTCTTTAATTTCTTTAGAATATCTTTTATTTTCACAAATGCATGCTTTGAAAAATTAAGTTAATTTCTTGTGTGCAAATAACCAACTTAACAAACATCGTTGAATGACTTCCAGGGATAATTTAGTGGTATTGCTCCCGGGCCAATAATGGCGGAATTATCATGAACACTTCCAGACTACTTTGTGTCAGTTGCTCTTTCCTCAGGAGAGTCAAGTGTGCCCATTTCATTTGGCCATTTTAACACGACCAAACCACCTTCACCTCTCCTCCCGGCCTCGAAAGTAACAGACTAACGAGAACCCAGTGTATAAGTTACAGAGTGAGATTAAGTATATAATAGTCTCGAAGGGAATGTTAGTTAAGGAATGACGAGACATACCCAGAAAGCCTGTCAGATTCAACTGACACCAGCTCTAGTCTCATCCGCCTTTTATTCGTCTCCGGCCTCTTCACCCCTTGTTTCTTTTTTAGCCCCATTAATATTTACACTAGATATAAATATCATTATAAAAAGTCAAAATTCCTTATTTTCTGCTGTGTTCACCTATTTGCATATCGAAAGTCTAGCTCTTGCGTTTCATATCTGGTGACCTGTGGTCTGTTGATAAGAATTTAAATACAAACTTTCTAAGGCTGCAACTTAATTTGGGAACTCAAAATTGCTGTTTTATTCTAATCAGTAGTAAAGGCAACTGTCATAGAATTTCGGTATGGAAAGTAAGGCCTCTTTGCTTTAATTTAACAGGATAAAGTTGCAAATATAAAGAAAACTTAGCCAAACCCTATTTCACCAGTTTAGAGAGAGCAAGAGACTAACTGATACTGACACGGTTTAACAAACCTCGGAGAGATCATTCGTAAATTTAACAAAGGTAAGAGTTATTATTTTTTCAGTAATTTCCCTTTATGAGACAAATTACTACGTACCAAATAGGTGGACTATTCATTAGTTCATCATAACTGCAAACATGGTCATCATCTTCAAATCATGAACAGAAGACATGACTATGAATCCCTCTCTCTCTCTCGCAAAAAAAAAAAACGTATATACATACAAAATTGATTCTTACAACCACTGAGTGCTAACAGTAATTAGAACAATTTTGGAACAGTACTAGCATTTCCATTTAACAATAAGACTGTATTGAACGGCAGACTAAGGCCAGTGGATCATACTTTCTTCGATCAAGTAAAAAAAAATGTAAATAACTATTTGAAACTAAATTTGTAATGAAAAAGAATTCTCTCTCTCTCTCTCTCTCTCTCTCTCTCTCTCTCTCTCTCTCTCTCTCTCTCTCTCTCTCATGAGAAAATCTGCGCACTGAAATATGCGACGCAAAATAAATCCATAAACTAATAAATTTGTTCCATGTCAATCCGTCTTTTGTTGAAGCGTTTTTGAAAAATGCTTTCCAGGGCACGATGGCTCAAGGAATTTATACATCAAAAACTTTTATGCTTCAAATTTCACAAGTGGCAGATATTAGTAGCGGAACTTTCAATAACAAAATGTCAGGGAATAAAATATTTCAGGGGACGTGAACATTAAAAAAGCACGGTTTATATATTGCATAAAAGATAAAACAAGATTCATGTGCAATATCTAAAAGCATTTTTCTACTGGATCTGGAATTTATGGGTTGGAAAAATGATTAAAAACTTACGCAAAGCTTCAACACAAATTCCAGTCATAAGAGTGATTGAAAAAATTTATGGTAATTGTTAAGGCAATTTTGGTAAAAACATACTTTTACTACATATGCAAATACAATTTTTTTCGCTCACAAAATATTAATATTATTAACGAATACTCGCCATGATATGCTAGAGATTGAATAAGTACCAAACTACTGTTGCGTCTTGCTATATGCAAATTGTTATTGCTAGAAATGGGTAAGATAAAGCAAGAATTGTTTTTTGTACGCCCCGCTGTCAAGCAATGCAGATAATTCATTAAACCCTCATTGAAGAAGTAATTATACAATTAACTCTGTAAACTATCATAATTTTCTATGTACTTGCTTGGTCAGAATTAAGACAGGAGTTTTGAAATTATATTTTAAACAGTTGCTAATCAGACCAACATATAGTAATTAAACTATGAAAAGAGAATAGTGAATATTACGGCACAATTCCAGTACATTTCTACAAGCATGTTATTTCCTCATCCTATGTTTTCATGTACCATATTTAGCAATTAGGACTCCTTTCTTTTAAGTTTGCAAGCTGCAAAATTGATACTGAAAGTTCTTTTCCTCTTTTATATGATGAATCTTTAATATTGAGACATTCTTATTTTTTCTGCTTGTGGTATATCTTGAAATGAAGGGTCCTTTCTTTTTCAGTTTCATTTGAGAAACTTTCATAGGTATTGCTTAAACGACAACCTCTTAAAACAAACACCGCTGAAATTATCAAAAGACAACATAAGAATCAAGGAAGTCTAATGCGATCAATAATTTATTCAAGGAGTTTGTGAACGTATCTTATGACTGGTTGGTTTAGATGAATCTGGCTTCTGCCAGCAAGGACCTTTGTTCTAAGACGTCCTGAGTGTAGTAAGTAGTGAAATGGTGTAGGTTTATTTGTCCAGCTCAGTGGAATTTTATCTTTCATATTCTTAGATTTTAGCGAGGAGGTTAAAACCGTTCCAAAATTCATAACAGTAAGTAATTTTCTCTAGTTCCCTGCTTCCTTCCAGCAATGTTGCTTTATGCTCTGCATATGCAACAAGATGTACGAGCTGGTGCTGATTTAGAATGCAGTAGAGCAATCGAATTAAGTAGGAATGCTCCGATGAGAGTAAACACTGCGCCATCTATGAATAAAATTGTGTATTGTTGTTAACAGTGGAATATTGCTTCCGGCGTCTCACCGTGATATTTTACGTACACCAGAATACAACAAAAGGTTGACGTAAATATTTTAACATGCCTATTTATAACGCCTTGTTTTTTTTTAAATTTCATTTAAAGTAACAAATAATGAGAGGAAATATGTTATGATATAATTTTACGATGAAATTAAATATAATTTGTTCATTAATGAACGCAGTCAAAACTACGAACACTGCACGTTCACTTACAACTGATATTTTTAGACGAGATATTTATAAATATCCATCTCAAACGAAATTGATATTTTATGTCCATTAAATATTCAGAGGACGTTATAAAGATGAGTTAGCATTTTTCTAGTAACGAAATATTCCTGATATTTATATGATGTAGAAGGTAGCTGTGTTCTTTTTGTGTTTATCTGACTGTCAAACCCGTGTGACATTTTGGTAGATAATGCAGGGCCTTCCTACTCTCATTATTATTTTATTTATAAGACATTTATATGTTTGGGGAGATGTGATCTCTTTCATAACTTATTCTCCTAATTAATTTATGTAACGTATGTTCTTTACATGCATTTTCTCATTTTGGTAATTTATTTTTCGTCTTGTGTACATTTTCGAACGCATAAGTATATGGATGACTAATGGAAGTAGTATGGGTAAGTACTGAAAGTTGTGGTGGTGGTGGTCCCACCATTTCGTCATATATAGCGCTGAGTGAACTTAAGAGAGGGGATGCCATTGTTTAGGCAATGTAACTAAATTTCATACATCCATTCGTATAAATACAACTTGATAAACCTGAACTTTAATGTATAGTAATGATATTGTAAGTGACATTATCTGGATCTGTCTTGTTTATTTCGTGTTATCGAATAAAGCAGTTCCAATTAATCACTTTCACAGTTTATTCATGATCGCTGTTCATTTTCCGAACATGGGTGTTCTCATATTCCTAGATTGTTTTTGTTACTCATGTGCTCGTCAAAGGCGAAAAGTGTATGAACGACTAATGTAATTGTGTCTGGCTGTTGAAAGATGCAAGTGAAATGATGTAGTATTCATTACATTTTTTGGTCATATATAGCACTAACTGAATGCAGTGATGAGAACAGTATTTTGGTAGTATCCCTGAATTTCATTTATCCATCCAGCCACATCATTAGTAACACTTCGGTACAAGTCCGAATTTTGATCAAATACGTTGCCTGTGACATCCTCTTAAGTAATTCGTGATAACTGTAGAAGCAGATCCAATTTAGATGCTATTGCCAAACTGAAGAGTGACCGGTTGTCCTTTGAGAGAGAGAGAGAGAGAGAGAGAGAGAGAGAGAGAGAGAGAGAGAGAGAGAGAGAGAGAGAGAGAGAACAAATTTTTGGACGCCTCCAATTTCGTTCGCTTCCCGAAAAGAATTTGGTGTTTACTCCTGAGCTTGAGATGAAAGCAAAGTAATCTTTCATTTACGCTTAATGGATTGTCTTCCTCCCTTCATTTTCTGTCTCATCCCCTTGTTTGGTTGGTCAATAATTGTCTGTCCTTTTTGTGAACCATTTCGTTCTGGCTGGACAGGTAAATAATTGATCATCTTCTACTTTTTCTTCACTATTTCCAAGTTTTGACAAAAGGAATCACGTAATGTTTTTCCATGCCTATATTCTGGGCCCATCATTTTCCTTTTTCAGTATTTTCCAGTTATCCATTTGATTTATTTTTTTTTTATTTTTTTATTTTTTTTTTTTGCTCTATCACAGTCCTCTAATTCGACTGGGTGGTATTTATAGTGTGGGGTTCCGGGTTGCATCCTGACTCCTTAGGAGTCCATCACTTTTCTTACTAGGTGCGCCGTTTCTAGGATCACACTCTTCTGCATGAGTCCTGGAGCTACTTCAGCCTCTAGTTTTTCCAGATTCATTTTCAGGGATTTTGGGATCGTGCCTAGTGTTCCTATGATTATGGGTACAATTTCCACTGGCATATCCCATATCTTTCTTATTTCTATTTTCAGGTCTCGATACTTATCCATTTTTTCCCTTTCTTTCTCTTCAACTCTGGTGTCCCATGGTATTGCGACATCAATGAGTGATACTTTCTTCTTGATTTTGTCAATCAACGTCACGTCTGGTCTATTTGCACGTATCACCCTATCTGTTCTGATACCATAGTCCCAGAGGATCTTTGCCTGATCGTTTTCTATCACTCCTATTGATTGGTGTTCGCTCCACTTATTACTGCAAGGTAGCTGGTGTTTCTTGCACAGGCTCCAGTGGAGGGCTTTTGCTACTGAATCATGCCTCTTTTTGTACTGGTTCTGTGCAAGTGCTGGACATTCGCTTGCTATGTGGTTTATGGTTTCATTTTTCGTATTGCACTTCCTACATATGGGAGAGATGTTATTTCCGTCTATTGTTCTTTGAACATATCTGGTTCTTAGGGCCTGATCTTGTGCCGGTGTTATCATTCCTTCAGTTTCCTTATTGAGTTCTCCCCTCAGTAGCCATTGCCATGTGTCATCGCCGGCTAGTTCTTTAGTCTGTCTCATGTATTGTCCGTGCATTGGTTTGTTATGCCATTCCTCTGTTCTGCTTGTCTTTCTCCTGTCTGTATATTTCTGGGTCTTCGTCTACTTTTATCAGTCCTTCTTCCCATGCACTCTTGAGCCACTCGTCTTCACTGGTCTTCATATATTGCCCTAGTGCTCTGTTCTCGATGTTGACGCAGTTCTCTATGCTTAGTAGTCCCCTCCCTCCTTCCTTTCGTGTTATGTATAGTCTGTCCGTATTTGTTCTTGGGTGTAGTGCTTTGTGTATTGTCATATGTTTCCTCGTTTTCTGGTCTATGCTGCAAAGTTCTGGCTTCGTCCATTCCACTATTCCTGCGCTTTATCTGATTACTGGCACTGCCCATGAGTTTATGGCTTTTATCATATTTCCGGTGTTGAGTTTTGACTTGAGTATAGCCTTGAGTCTATGCATATATTCTTTATTCCTGATCGTGTCCTTCAAGTCTCCTTGATTTTTTGTTTTATATCCCCTCCTTCCATTATTTCCAGGTATTTGTATCCCGTCTCATCTATGTGTTTGATGTTGTTCCCATCTGGTAGCTTCGGTCCTTGTTACTTTGCCCTTTTGTATGTTGACTAAGGCGCATTTTTCTATTCCAAACTCCATCCTGATGTCCCCAGATACAATCCTTACAGTCTGGATTAGGGTATCTATTCCTTGATGCTCTTACCATACAGCTTGATGTCGTCCATGAACATCAGATGGTTAATTCTGTTGCCTCTTTTCTTGGGTTGATGCCCAGCATCCATCTTCTGCAGTACTTTTGTCATGGGAATCATGGTTGCGGTTTTGGTTTCTGTTGGGTTGGTTGTGCTGGTGATGTTGGTGTTCGTATCCCCATCAGTTCTGCTACTAATCTTGCTCCAGCATATGTCAAGTTATTTGTTTCTGTGATATTGGTGGTGTGTATTAGTCTCATTATTTCATTGACCTCACTTGTTTTCTCCCTTAATTTCTTGGTGCTGTAGGCTTCGTCGGTGTTTCTTCGTATGTCGTTGTTTGATAGCTCATCATCCCTGTCGTCTTCTGTGGCATTGTCTCTCAGTTCGTCTTCTTGTAATTCGTTGCCGTGTGTCATTTCCCTTTCCAATTCCTCTCTTTCTGTTGGGGAGAGCCAGTTCTTTTTTTTTTTTTTTTTTTTTTTTTTCTTGCTGGGGTGTGTTATTCCTCTCATTCCAGATGTTGACCAACCTTCTTCTATATCCTCTCTCCGTCGGGTTGCTTCTGATGTAGCATCTCCATATTTCCTTATTTTCTTCTCTTGTCCATTTCTTCCTCTGGTTTGCTTCTGTAGCTCCAGTCTCTGGTTGTTGGTTACTGTCGTTGTGGTGGTCAGTTGCTGGATGACGACCTCCAAGTACCTGATTGTCTTCCCCTTCAATTGAGCTGAATACATGGCTGCCGGACGAAGCTCCTCTGTTGCCAGAGGTTCCATTTACGTCATTGTCGTTTAATCCTTCATTTCTTTCCATCATGTTAGGAACAATCGTTTGCCGATTGTTCCCTGGTGGATTGTTGCCTTTTTTGTTTTTTAATTGCTGGCGAGTTGACGTCTGTTGGATGGCGTCAAACTTCGTCAGTCAGGTTCTGGAGGGCAGAACGACCAGTCAGTCAGAGGCAGTCAGGTATGATTACCTGTGGACCAGCATGAGGCAGCGCCAGGTACTGGATACCTGGTTATTTGGTTGAAGTCGTCGTATGGAGTATGACTTCGAGTTGGAGGTCGACAGCCTTTGGCCAGCATTGGCGTGTTTTTGTCGTCGAGAGGACGACGTGTCGAGTACGACCTCACTGGGCAGCAGCAATAGCGTGTTTTAGTCGTCAAGAGGACGACTTGTCGAGTGCGACCTCACTGGGCAGCAGCAACGGCGTTTTTTCGTCGTCGAGAGGACGACGTGTCGAGAGCGACCTCACTGGGCAGCAGCAGTGACGTGTTTTCGTCCAGTGGTCGAGGAGGATGTCCATATTGTTTCCAAGGACGAGGTGGTTGCCGTATCGGCTCTGTCTTGATCGTCCGGCATTGGACTGTTGTCCTCATCGTTTGAAGAAGTGTTCCCGTTTTGCTCTGACTATCATTATGCCGCTTCAGTGTTAATTTTAATTATTTATTATGTTTCTTACTGCCTATTTCTATTTGTATTAATTAAAAAAAAAAGAATTACAATTTACAGATTGTTATTGCCCTTATACAGCCTATTTTGTCATTATTTTGGCTTTGTTATTGAACGGTGGATTTTATTGATTCTTAGACTGGTTTACATATTAATTGTTATTGTTAGTTTGTAATTTTTTGTGTTTTTGCCACTCAGAACCTTGACTCACTGTACATTATGTATTTAACTCTTGTAAACTAAATTAAATTTTAAGGAAACTTTTTGGTTTTGTTATGCTCCTCCCTCCTTTGTTTGTCACCTGTCGTCAGTCATTACAGCCCAATTGTTTATTATTTTTAAGAACCTGTCGATCTCGAGAGTCGAGATCGTAATACATCATTGCTGAGTTTTGCTATTTAACCCATAGCTGGACCCTACCCCATCAGGAATAGGTACTCATTTACAGCTGAGTAGACTGAGGAAATTATGGTAAAGATTCTTTTTCCCAAGGGATCAACGCCGAGGATAGCAGTCACCCATCCAACGACTGACCAACCCCAATGTTGCTTAACCAGTCAACTGACGGCCTAACCCACTCTGCCACGGCGCCACACATTATTATTATTTTATTATTATTATTATGATTATTATTATTATTATTATTATTATTATTATTATTATTATTATTATTATTATTATTATTACATGAACTCAAAAAAAATAGATGAAGAATCTTGTTAGCCATATTATTATTATTATTATTATTATTATTATTATTATTATTATTATTATTATTATTATTATTATTACATGAACTCAAAAAAAATAGATGAAGAATCTTGTTAGCCATAGGTAAATGTATATAAATGATATACTATACTGTATATAAATGTATATAAATGATATACTATACTGTAATATAGAAATGTACATATAACATATCATAATTGAATATAGATAATTACAAATTACAAATAAAATATAAGACTGAACATATATCATCATTAATAATGAACATACTTAATAAAAGCAAGACTCTCCAAGGCCATGGTACGAAGTCGATACACTAATTCACTGTTTATTGTAGGTTGGCAGTCAGATGTTATGAACGAAATATGTTTTGAACGAAATATCATTTTGAAGGCTCAGCAGGCAAATGAAGTCGGATTCAGTAAAATATATATTTCGATAATCAACGACAGATTTACTTCTATTCAAGTTGTTATTTTAAACGGACATAACGATTTTGGTATTCAGCTTCTAATAGCAGCAGTCAAATAGGAAGTTTAATTCAACAAATTTGGATTTTGAATATCACCGTTTGACGAGGGGCTGAGTTTAGTATATTGGGACAATGGGTTTTGCAGAATCCAGGCTCAAATAATTTCCTCCACGTAGGTTATATATATATGTATATATATAATATATATGTATATATATATATATATATATATATATATATATGTGTTAATAATAATATATGTATATATTATATTATACACATATATATACATACATATATGGGCACAATTGGTTTTGCAGAAGTAGGCCCAAATCGTATCATCCACGTAGAATTGTCCTTGGTGTGTCGGTATTGATTTTACAATTGTTCTAGGGGGGTAAAAAGGAAAACGCATCAAGCAACCTTATTAGTCAAGATGGATGTTCATTTTCCCTTGCATCTTTACACATTAAAATTCTAATAGATAAGTGTATATCCTCTATATTTACAGAGACATTTATAGATTAATATTGCCACATAAGACTTTCCATCTGGAAATCTATATTGTGTAGAGTGATGGTATTTCCCATGATTTTTTTTATACTCCTATTTCCATTCGACATGAAATGCAAGACAAAATTCTTGATTTGATGAATTAAGTCTGTGTGTGTATTTCTGCGTAGAGAGAGAGAGAGAGAGAGAGAGAGAGAGAGAGAGAGAGAGAGAGAGAGAGAGAGAGAGAGAGAGCGAAACACAAAATTTAAAAAGTACAACGAGAAATAAATATACGGTAGTATAATCGTTATATTTTCATCTTTGGAAATACATCTGAAGAGAAACACAGGGCTTGCATTTATAGGTCAGAGGTCAAATTTTGAAGTTTAACTTTTAGCAATTAACAGATAGCACCTCTTCTGTTCCAATGGGATGCATAATGGCCCGCCATTAAGGTTTAAAGTATTCCACTAAATGGTAGGTGATTAGGGTGCCACAATGGCGTTTGCTGTTTTGAAAGCTTTTATTTGACCGTTTGGATAATGGTTCCCTGCCCTATCCACACTGCGATTCAGGAATTTAATTTCTTTACCGATTGTTATTCTCTTCAAACAAAACTTTGCAATATTTTTAATGATCTAAACATTGAAAATAACTATTAGCCCTCTGTAGTTCAGTGGCTCTTATGAAACTTTACTAGGCCAGAGAATATTCCAATTGGCACTAAGGGTATTGCTTTTGATTTCACCAGTTCTAATTCTTCAAGTAAAAATCCCGTCGAATTAAGCTCTAGTATTTTTTAAGAATTAAAACAGTCTTTTATATTCTTATCCCTCATTGTTTGGGTGAACGTCGTTGAAAGGCTGATATAGCGTCGCTTCCATTTCACCTTCTCTCCAAAAACCTTGGGCTTGAGGTTGGTTATACAAGATTGGAAATTCATAAGAAGATGAAATGATATTGGTGTTTTAGAAACGTTTGATTATTTTTGAATTTTTGTCTTCAGACCTCGTGACCTTGATAGTCAGTCATTGTCAAAATGAAGTAAGTTAATCACAGTACTAGGTTAATTTCCTGTCCAATTTCATCAACAGATGATATAATAATAATAATAATAATAATAATAATAATAATATAATAATAATAATAATAATAATAATAATAATATACTATAAGAAAGCCTTCGACATGGTACCACACATTTGGCTAATAGAATGCCTGAAAATATATGGGGCAGAGGAAAACACCATCAGCTTCCTCAAAAATACAATGCGCAACTGGAATACAATATTTACAAGCTCTGGAAAAAGACTAGCAGAGGTTAATATCAGGAGAGAGATCTTCCAGGGCGACTCACTGTCCCCACTACTCTTCGTAGTAGCCATGATTCCCATGACAAAAGTACTGCAGAAGATAGATGCTGGGTACCAACTGAAGAAAAGAGGCAACAGAATTAACCATCTGATGTTCATGGACGACATCAAGCTGTATGGTAAGAGCATCAAGGAAATAGATACCCTAATCCAGACTGTAAGGATTGTATCTGGGGACATCAGGATGGAGTTTGGAATAGAAAAATGTGCCTTAGTCAACGTGCAAAAGGGCAAAGTAACAAGGACTGAAGGGATAAAGCTACCAGATGGGAACAACATCAAACACATAGATGAGACGGGATACAAATACCTGGGAATAATGGAAGGAGGGGATATAAAACATCAAGAGATGAAGGACACGATCAGGCAAGAATATATGCAGAGACTCAAGGCGATCCTCAAGTCAAAACTCAACGTCGGAAATATGATAAAAGCCCTAAACACATGGGCAGTGCCAGTAATCAGTTAAAGCGCAGGAATAGTGGAATGGACGAAGCCAGAACTTTGCAGCATAGACCAGAAAACGAGGAAACATATGACAATACACAAAGCACTACACCCAAGAGCAAATACCGACAGACTATACATAACATGAAAGGAAGGAGAGAGGGGACTACTAAGCATAGATAACTGCGTCAACATCGAGAACAGAGCACTAGGGCAATATATGAAGACCAGTGAAGACGAGTGGCTCAAGAGTGCATGGGAAGAAGGACTGAAAAAAGTAGACGAAGACCCAGAAAAATACAGAGACAGGAGAAAGACAAGCAGAACAGAGGAATGGCATAACAAACCAATGCACGGACAAAACATGAGACAGACTAAAGAACTAGCCAGCGATGACACGTGGCAATGGCTACTGAGGGGAGAGCTCAATAAGGAAACTGAAGAAATGGTAACACAGGCACAAGATCAGGCCCTAAGAACCAGATATGTCCAAAGAACGATAGATGGAAATAACATCTCTCCCATATGTAGGAAGTGCAATACGAAAAATGAAACCATAAACCACATAGCAAGCTAATGTCCGGCACTTGCACAGAACCAGTACAAAAAGAGGCATGATTCAGTAGCAAAAGCCCTCCACTGGAGCCTGTGCAAGAAACACCAGCTACCTTGCAGTAATAAGTGGAGCGAACACCAATCAATAGGAGTGATAGAAAACGATCAGGCAAAGATCCTCTGGGACTATGGTATCAGAACAGATAGGGTGATACGTGCAAATAGACCAGACGTGACGTTGATTGACAAAATCAAGAAGAATGTATCACTCACTGATGTCACAATACCATGGGACACCAGAGTTTAAGAGAAAGAAAGGGAAAAAATGAATAAGTATCAAGACCTGAAAATAGAAATAAGAAGGATATGGGATAAGCCAGTGGAAATTGTACCCATAATCATAGGAACACTGGGCACGATCCCAAGATCCCTGAAAATGAATCTGGAAAAACTAGAGGCTGAAGTAGCTCCAGGACTCATGCAGAAGAGTGTGATCCTCGAAACGGCGCACCTAGTAAGAAAAGTGATGGACTCCTAAGGAGGCAGGATGCAACCCGGAACCCCACACTATAAATACCACCCAGTCGAATTAGAGGACTGTGATAGAGCAAAAATAATAATAATAATAATAATAATAATAATAATAATAATAATAATAATAATAATAATGATAATAATAAATTGGGACTTGGTGCAAACTTTTGCAACAACATCATTGACACCACCTCGTGAATCATAATATAATTAATTGAAACTGTGGTGGCAGTGAGTGCCACAGAAATTAAATGTTAAATTCTTACCAAATACTCCCGCACATGAACCTTGACAGGAATCACTGAAATACACAAACGTCAACTGAATTTCGTTAAAGTAATTCTTTTAATTCTTAAAAAAATATATATGACGATTGTGAAATTGTTTAAACCACCTGAATAGCACATCACCGACCGAGGTTAGATATGAAGGCACAACATTTCACTTCAGTTGAAAAAAATCTCTACCTAAGGGGAAATATGATTCACACGAGATTATTGACATAATAAAGAAATCAAATTGAGTTTAAGGTGATGTGTGATTGGAATTCGATATGAGGGCTGACATGTTATTAGTCTTTTTGGATGATGTGTTTAAAATGTTAATATCAGGTTTTTGTTTTCTCGTGTTTTCTTTTTTCCTTGTGTGTGTGTGTGTGTGTGTGTGTGTGTGTGTGTGTGTTTTTCCCTCCTTGGTCTTAAAAGTAGGCTGGGCTTAAAATGAGTTTGGTGCAGTTATAATGGGACAATGAATTACCTTCTTGATAATTTCATGAAGAGAAGATGAAAAGTATGGTAAAAGATATTAATAATAATATGCACCCTATGTAATGATTCGTTTTCGATAGGAATAATGTGTCCATGCCTGAACAAATATGAAATAAGGCATTCTTGAATTTTAATGTTCACAGCCATGAAAGAATATGTATATATTGTACAAGATTTGTGTTTACGAATTCGGGACTGTTATATGAAGACAAGGTAAGATTCTTAAACATGTTTATCTCGTGAGATATTAAAACTGCTTGTTTTGCAAAACAAGAGAATATATTGCGATAATTTGTTGGAAATAATGATATATTGGTATGACCTAAATTACTTGAAGCATTAAGCTGCGAAATATATATCCATGGGCTTTTAGTAATAAGAGTCATGTTCCTTCCAAAGTTTTGAATTATGCGTTCATAAGCCAGGTCGTAGAATATTCAGTAGCCAGTAAGCAAGGCCCGTAATAAGAGACGCTTTTCTGAAATAATTAATGAGTTTAATTAAATGTAAATGTGCAGTTAGTTCTTAAGGACACTTGTGAATTTTAGAATGTCAGGAATATCATGAATCGCTGATACGAAGGTGTTTAGATCGACTCAGACTAACACACACACACGAGCTTTTGGGTGGTGAGGTTTTTTAGGGTTCAAATAACAAAACGAAATACGTTATTGCAAAAATTACCAACGACCCATTACGGCATCTGGCTGATAAAAAAAAATCCATAGCAGATCGAATGTACACTAATGAAATAGAGAAGTGAGGTTATGTAAATGGATACAGAGAGAGAGAGAGAGAGAGAGAGAGAGAGAGAGCGGCGCTGAGGCTGAGTGGTATAGTATGCTGATACCTTTGCTGAGGCCGTGATTCTCCTGGCCTATATATGCACAGTGGAAACTTCTTACAGCGTTCAAAGGCACGTTTCATATGACCTTTCTCAGTGATTGTTATTTGATTAAATGGCGTCGTGCTTTACCAACTGAACCTCTGAAACCATATTCACGAATCCACAGATGCACAACAACAAAAAACTGTTCATGTAAATGTAGCAAACAAGTTTCAGGGATAATAACCGTAATGTTCAGCTCAGTTGTTAACGGGCGCATCCTTTATTTCAGATCACTCGAAGAAGCACGTAGGACACGAGGTTCCCGATGCCTGGTATCCTACCAGCTGCCTACGGGTAAGTATTCAAATGCGTTTGATTTAGCTTTTGTGAGTTATGACTTAGAAAGGGAATTGAATCAGGAAGCAGTGGTTACAGGGTAGTCTGATTCAGGATAAGAATAAAATTTTATTATTATCTGGCAGAAAAGGTGAAGGTAGAGACTAGTTCCAAATATAGATGATTATGTATTCTTCGTAAAGTAAAATGCCTGGTCTAATGATCATGAGATTTGTTACCAACTTGTAGTTTTATATGATTTTATGGCAGTTATATATTATTTTTCTAAGAAAATAATAAACATGAAAACGACCTTGATGAAAAATCAACTGCCTAAACTAATGTATATGTATACTTTTGTGTGTGCGCGCGTGCGTATTTTTTTTTTTTTTTTTTATTAATTATTTATTTTTTTGTGGTGGTGGTTCCACGATTTACTCATGCAAGGAAGCCTCTGTACAGGGCTAGAGTCCCTTCGACGCTTTGCTGCACTCTCGTGTTAACCTTTTAATTTACATCATTCTGGCGTCCTTTCTTCTAGCTTGTTGCCAACCTCTCCTAACTACCGTGTTAACTCCAAGAGCAAGTGTGGCATTTTATCTCCGTCTCACCTTTGGATCCTGGTACTTCATCTCGTTCATTTTCTGGCTCTCTCTGTCTTGCTGTCCAACCACTCCAGCTCAGTCTTTTAAAGTTCAATCATTCATTCATTCCAACACAGAAACTACTAACTTTATAAGAGTTGCCAAGTCCGCAATTACAATTGCTATATCCGGGATAACTGTCGCAGTGGCAATTTCAATAATTATGATGGATGATGATAAACACGCTGTTATTATCACTGGCGTATCCAGTAACATATCATTAGAATAGAATGGTAGAGCTGCAAAGATTGATCATCTGACTGGTTAATATCACTAGATTACCTGGTGTTACATCACTACAGTAATGGAATATTATAATTACCATGCAAACAGGAAATTAATAGTTCTATACCGTAATCAGTAGACTTACTATAAGAGAGAAAGAGGTTTTTGGGGGTGGGGATAGTGGTGGAGTTGTTTGAGTATGGGAGAGGAACAAGGCGGGTTGGTGGGAGAGGGGTGGTGTCACGGGGTCCTCCTAATCCTTGTTGAATAAATGAGATGAATTTGTTACCTGGTACCGGATGCGATATCTATTGTATCGATGCAAGGTAAACGCAATTAGGCTGAAATGGAAACTGATGCCGCTACATTTCAGTTCGGAATTGGCTTAGACATTCATAATTCTCTCTCTCTCTCTCTCTCTCTCTCTCTCTCTCTCCATATGTATTGTTGCAGGAAGCAGGTTAAAATTATGTACGGAAACGTAGTAAGAGTAGAAAATAGAATGAGAAATTACGAAGCCAAATAACTATAGCGAAAAACATGAGAGTAATTTAATAGGTTCCGCACTTCTTGTAAGATTGGATTCCTCCAATTCATCAGATTTCCTACTTACTTTTTAAAAGGTTTATCAACTTGCGTAATGTAAGATGTGGTATATTTTCCATTTAGTAATGCAGTGTGTTCTGTGATTATATTTTATATCTAACTTCAGGATTATAAGTTCAGCTTAATTAACCCAACTTGTGCTTACATGGGATGCCTAAGTCGGTCTGTAAGTTTGGTAAGATTTTGTAGGGACAAAGATTCTTGGTGTGGACCTCTTGATACACCAACCGAAAATTTAACCATCTCCCGTTTATGTCACTCGTCATAGCCTTTATTCCATGATTTTGTCTTTGTCAAAGCACTAACTGATACTTGTAAAGACTATCAGAACTTCTTTTCGCACCAAGTAGGTTGAATAAATAAAATATACACCATAATGCATCATCATTCTCTTTTATGTGTATATTAAAAACTTTTTCTGGACGTCGTATTTACCTTGATCCCAAAAGAAGTAGACAAAAAAAAAAAAATGCTTCGAGTTTTGAAGGAAGGATCCCTTGGGATTGAAACTTTTTTTGAAAAACGCTTACTGTAAATATTCATTTCGGGTTTTAAGATGAAATGAGATCCGGAGAACGATGCAAAGTTAGAAATTAAAAACTTTCATATACAGCGACTTTTCTTTGTTAATCCTCGAGCCTTAGTAAAAACATTAAGACGTATTTTCAGTGGGAGTGCATGGGAATGGCGCATGGAAATATAATTTTCCGTTAAGAGGACCACGATACACACTACTGTGAAAATTATCTGTTGTAGTGATTAGATAAAGAAAATTTACGGATAAATTACAGATCATAAACAAGAAGTTATAGGTCTTCATATCCTCTTAAGGCGATCGATGTATATATAATTAAAATATGCAAAAATCCGTATCTGATATTTCAGCTTCAACGACTCTTATCAACCTTATACATTCTCCATCTGTTTCACTATGATAGTGTGAAGAGTTGAAAATCAATTAGAACAAGAAACGGATTCTGATTGCATGGCATCCCTTTTTTCAAGGAGATTTCGGATAACCTTCCCTGTGTATTTCTTCATCTTAGTAGCATATTCTTGTACGCCCGGGATCCAAAATGTAGGCGCGATCAAATCCCGATAAATATGTTCCTTATACTTCAACTTAATCAGATCTAATCTTTGAAACTACTCATGCCCCGTAAGAAGGTAGTGCCTTCAGTGGCACAACACGCGGCGCACTGTAGGCATGACTAAAGGTTCTTTGCTGCGTCCCCTCGGCCCTTAGCTGCAACTCATTTCATTCTTTTTACTATAGCTCAGTTCATGTTCTCTTCAATCTTACTCTCTACCCTCTACTAACAAGTGTTTAGGAATTATTTTGAATGACCTCCAAGGTCCCAGCGCATGGCCTGTTGCCAAAATTTTATGTACCAGTTCCAAACTACCCGTTCCTCATTTTCCTATACACATATATCTGATAATAATTCCAGATTCTGGTAATTGCGATGAATTAATCTAATTCCTTACTTTATGAATGATCATATTTCCAATATTACAAGCCTCTGGGAATTTTTTGCCATAGTTCTTTAACCGTTATTATTATTATTATTATTATTATTATATTATTATTATTATTATTATTATTCTTATTATTATATTATTATTATTATTATTATTATTATATTATAAAGGAATAGTTTATTCAGACCTCTAAGCCTAATAAAGGCTCTTCTCCGGCTGGTTGTGACTTTTAAACTGTCATGTTTGCCTTGGTATATGCTCATGCTTTCATAGCTCCTGTCCTTTAACTCTTTTGAAAACTGTTAGCTGGAGCAGTTTTTTCTTCATTTCCTCGACGAGTTCCTTCAAAGCGCCACTTACCTTATTCATATGAAGATGATTCTGTTCTTCACAAATCATTGTATTTTCCATGTTACATGATTCAATTAATGAGGATCTGTTTTACATGATTCAGTTAATGAGATCTGTTTACCAACAAAAAATAGAACAAGTGTAATATAATTTAATGAATTCGAAGCTTATATCTCATATATCTCTCAGTATCATTTGGCTTTACCCGTAACAAAACTTAAGAATTTGGAAATTTAAACATTCTGATTTATCGGTACTTTAGGTTTAGAGTAAATAACAGCCTGTTTCTTAAGGTTTTACCATGGGTCTGTACTATATTGGGTGGGCACTTGGGTACTGCATGTGCTTTGTGAGCAAAGGACCGCCTCCGGATGCATGCGGACCATCCTTATCCTTACCATGTGGAATGTTCTCCGGGTTTGAAAACCTTTTTGTAGCTTACACCCTATTCATCTTGGTGGCGTTGGATGAAAGCTTTGGCTACTGATAGTAATTGTATTTCTGCTTCCAAGTTGACTCGATTTGGGATTGTCTCTTCGAATCCCTCACACAGTTTTTCTCTGTGGTTCATCATGTATTATTTGACTTGGCACCCGTATTGTCATAGGAATGATCTTACCCACATCTTTTATTTGTTTAGACTTGGCATCAGATATTTAATACAAGTACATCGGACTTCTTGAAATAATTTAAACTATGAGTCTGCAGTCTAGTAATAACCATGAAAAGCTCCTTTAAAGATCGTTCAAGGATACGGTTATATAGATTAACAGACGAGACACTAGCATGTACGCAGACTACAAGAATATAATTCAGTCAAAATCTCAATTTCCTTGGCAAATATTGAGCTAAAATGTTTGCATATTATCTACACAATAACTATGAAGAGGTTTGCATATTAGCTACACAATAACTATGCAGAGGTTCCAGAGCGATAAACTGGTTAAGTACAGTAACCACCCAACTTCCCGAACTTCTTTGTCTAACTGTTGTATGATCTTGATGGTTTAATAGGCTACTATTTTAGACATGATGAATTTTGTTGGTAAATCTCTTAAACTATATAACAAATCTAGATATGCAGTTCAGTTTGACTAGACTAAATGTAATTCCTGTTACTGTGGGATGTCATGAATGCTCAAGTACAGGTTACACTGCAGGAGTTCTGTCACTTATCTTAATTTGTTACTTAAGAGGGCTGGACCCCTAAACATCTATTTCGTTGAGAAATACTGTATTATGAGATGAGATGACCTGTCAGACATTTTTATACACCCATGTTTTCTGTTACCCATTGATATTCTACTACTGTCGACGATATCGATTGATATGTATGGGAGCAATTGCATATTCATACAACTGTTAGATAAACGTATTTCAAGGTAAGGTGAAAACTGCTGAAATTGGTATGTTTGCGCTGGTTAGATGTCAGGGGGTTGGGGGTGGGGGTCGGGGAGGTTCATGTTATCCTTCTATTCAAATGAGTTTGTTAAATTGACAACTTACAGAGGGCCATATTTGTCACAAGTGCCTCGTCTCAGTTACTACACTTAACCCTTCGTACACCAACCGTATGACTATCGACTATCCAGGTAACATCTGAGTTGTGCCACAATCACCTTAGTAAGCTCTCTAGCTTATAATTGCATATTTTAATCAAAACATGTATTCGTTTTCACCAAGTTATTATTCCTTTAACTAATATCCTATTTACATTTTGAAGATAAACATAGGATTTCGTTTGATTCATAGAAACAAGTGTAAAATACGAATACACTGGGAAAATATTTTTTCCACTGTTATCCCTACATTAAGGGGTCGGTTGCCTGTTGCGTCTTCTCCACTGCCTTCTATCGAAGGCATCATCATCCATAAAACCTCTTCTCTCTATGCCATATTCTTTACAATATCAGTCATGGTTTATTGTTTGGCAAGTGGGTTTCTACGACCGCATGCCCTTGTTATCATCAACCACAGTTATTTGGCGGCGGGCCTGGCCTTTGACCAAAACGTCCATCTGCAAGGCAGCAGTTTACACAGTTATTGGCGGTGGGCCTATCCTTTTCCTCAAAAGTAAGACTGCAAGGCACCAGCTGGTAATACACAAGGTAAAATAGTAAAATGTGGTCAATTCACCCGCACATTTATTTCACGTAAAATACAGTGGAGTAAATTTCATGCAGAGGTTAATCGACAAAATACAAACAAAAGTAATTGAAAAGAAATTGCAGATTTAATATATATATATATATATATATATCTATATATATATATATATATATATATATATATATATATATATATATATATATATATATATATATATATAATATAAATATATATATATATATATATATATATATATATATATATATCAACTAAAAAATGAACGCCGTTTCACCGCTATTCTTCCACATTAGTCGTCTTCCATACCAACACAGAGGGATCATCAGCTTTTCTTCTGTATTGATGCAATGTCATATATTTTTTTGCAATGAGAATTCTGTACGGAAAGCCAGTTTGGGTCTCATTGGCATACCATCCTCTATCTTTCTTTTTGTGGTAGTGATTATGGTAATTGGCAAATTTAGCCCTTGTTAGGCAAGCTTTATGTATCTTTCCCTTTTGGCAATCAAGGGAGGAATGTCGAGGTGGGCAGGGGGAGGGTGGGGACTCTTAATATCAAAAGTTTTCTCCTTTTTTTATTATTTTTTTTTTTTTTTGCTTCCCGTTGATGAGGGGCCTCATTTCCCAAGCGCGTCTGAAATAGCGGAACACAGTCGGTACACGACATTTTTTTTTGGCAGCAAAACCTTGAGCGCTCATTTACGTTTATGTCTGGCCATTCATTCTTCCCTTGGTGCTTTTCAGAGTAATGGTATCCAGGAGTTTGCGGAGCAGGTCTAAATGAAATTCTGACTTGCAATTCATGATTTCTTTTTCTGTTTAGTGAAAAATACTAACGTTAGGAATTAAAAGAGTGCTCAGTATCGCTCATGGTTATTAGTACAAACAACTTATTAGCTTATTTTACAAAGTTATACTGGATGTTGTTAATTCATTCATTATGTTGATAAAAATAGTTTTAAAAATGTCGGAAAGAAGAGACGTTATAAATTCAGGGAATAATTAAATTCCTGAGGTATGGTGGTAAAAGTGAGATTAATTGGCTGACAACGATATTTGAAAAGATTTCTCCCCTACTTTTTTGAATTGCAAAGTCTTTGATCTGATCTTCAAAACTAATCTTATGAAATACATCTGCTTCTATACTTAACAGTGATAGGCATCTAGCCTGCCTTATTGCATGGTTGTTCTAATGGGATTTTTTAACATACTTCGACTGAGAAAATGAACGCAGACGTGTGTGTGTGTGTGTGTGTATATATATATATATATATATATATATATATATATATATATATGTAGTTGTATTCTTCTCAATCAAGAAGATATAGGATCTCTCAATGTACTCCACAATGAAGACGAAGGAGAAATCAGAGGGGAAATAGGAAATAGTTCTTAATTTTCCCCAAAAGTTTCTCCTTCCATCAGGCATCTTCGGGGGAACTTTATTGCAAAATCAGTTCAAGTACTTAAAAGACTTACATAAAACATGAACAGGGAAAATAGTTGATGATGCTTGCAACTATTACAGGATGATTAGTTGGTAAATAAAGTCTACAATTCTAGAATCTTTTAGAACATTTTAGAACTCTGTTCTCTGTAACTTTCAACAACTCTATAGAACCGTCTAGAAGTTTGTCCTCGGGAACTTTCTACAACTCTCTAGAACCGTTTAGAACATTCTAGAAGTCTGTCCTCTGGAACTTTCTACAGCTCATCAGAGCCTTTTAGAACTATGCTGAAACCTTCTAGTAACATCTAGATGTTTCTACAGTGCTCCAGAACCTTTTAGAAATCTCTCATCTGGAACCTTCTAGAACTTCTTGCAACTGGAATATTCTCGAACATTCTAGAACCTTTTAGAAGTGTTCTCTGGAATTTTGTTACTATTCTAGTTTGCATTAAATATCTCAATATATATATATATATATATATATATATATATATATATATATATATATATATATATATATTATATATATATATATATATATATATATATCTATATATATATATATATATATAAGTGTTTTCATACAGCTTAGATCATATTTTGGTTTTCTCATTTAAAGAGAAATATTACACGTTGTAATGATTTTGATTGTAATACGCCTAGTAACTTTAAAGATAATGAAACTTGGTCATGATGGCAGAGATAGTCATAGTTATAATGATGGTGGAGTTGGCCAAAATATGACTTATTTGTTCTTATGAATGGGAAGAATGAGTTATTCTTTGCACTTCTTCTAACTACTTTTTTCAACCAGCTTTTAATTTCTCCCCAGTTTGTAGTAATCATGACCCACTTAACAAGCTCATCAAACCTACCTTTCCCACCAGCCATGTTTAATCTTGAGAGCCTCTTCCTTCACCAGGTCCTCCTCCTATTCTTAAGAATCTTTCATTCTCGCCTTTAAAGAGGCCGGAAGTGCCGCTGGAATTCAACGCTTGTAGCCTTCCGCCATAAAGTTGATTTATGAATGTAATTGGCAGATCGCAATTAAGGGACCGAGACAGACCCCTTCCTGCCGTTAAAATTAATCAGATTCCCCTCAGACACCTGAAATGAAATTAATTATATCCAAGTCTTTCCTACCTTTTTATTTTGGTTCAATACCTTTAACTTGGAAGATTTCTTGTATTCCACCACTTAAGCGAGATCAAAACGAAAACCTTATCTGGTAATATTGCATTAAATCTTCCATCGGATACGTGATAAATGTAATTGCATGACATAAAACGATATTGCATGAAATATAATACTATTATTCTCGCGAAAGGGAAAATGACAAAAATTATAATTACGGCAGTATTGCAAAGAAACCAGGAAATACGTTTTCACCATCATAAAAATTAACCAATATATCATTTGCTTATGGTTGAAGTGCTTTAGATGCATAGGTAATGGAATGCATATTGACGAGTATTATTATTATTAGTATTATTAGTAGCAGTAGTCGTAATGCTGCTTGTGTGGCTTTTAATTTTTTTGAAAAACGCTTAACATTTTTATAATTATATCTCTTTCTAGTCTACGGGAAAGTTAATTGCCTTTAGCAGTCCGATAAATATTTGTAAGTTCTTCTTCAGTAGATGTCACAACCACACGCGAGAGTTTTCATCACCAAATATACAAAATATATAGGACAGTAACAGTAACCCAGCAGGACATGATCACAACGGGACACTGAAAAGTTGGACTGAACTGGATTAAATTGGTTGTTTGAGACTGAGCAGGTTTTGTGCCAGCACAGACTCTTATATGGAAGTGATATTGATGGTCTGGAAGGAAACGACAAGTTGAAAAGGCGAGAGTGAAACTCCTTTCAACCCTAAGGTGTCCTTTAGTAGAATCAAAGAATTGTGAGTCGGAGACAGCCAGTGAGGAAAGTGGAATAATTTGATTGTACGAGAAGTAGGAAATCAAGAAACTCAACTTTGTTATCGCAGTGTATTTCATTTACTCGAGAAAAGAAAAAAAAAATCGTCTTTCAGTATAAGGGGTCGATGGAGGAAAAGGAGGATTTAAAGTTGAAAAAAAAAATCATTTTTCGACCACCCGACTTTTTGAAATACACTTGCTGTGTGTCTGTCAACGAAAACTGTATGCTAGCAGTATATATTATGGCATCTGGTATGTGTATGCCCCTGTAAAGAGAACTGTAGAATTTAACAGTTTTATTTTTTTGCGCTTTTATTCTTCTTCAGTGACCCGATAAATTTTCATTGGAAAAAGCATAAGTGGAAGATAGAATGATAATGGAACGATTCAGTGGATAGATGTATGTTGGATGAACAGGAAGAGAAATAGAGCAGATGTCATTCGCAATGATTATCAACTCCTTAAGCGCAGTTTGAATGAGACAGTTGACGAGGATGGAGGTGCCTGAGGGTGGTTGGATTGTTAAGGAAGAGTTTTGGCCTTTGGTAACAAAATTATGAAGGAGGGTTCTTGCATCTATAAATTCTGAGAACCGTAACAGGTAAAGTTGGAGTAGTTCCTTAGGAACGACAAAACTGTCGATTTCATCGTCGCTGGCTGGCGTGAGGCTTCTGAAGGCCTATGAAAAGATGAGATTGAAAGGCTAATTGGAGAACTTGTAGAACGAGTTATTAAGGTCAGGTGTTAGTGGTTTGGTATTAAGAGTTTGATGAACTAGGGGGTGACCTTGGCTTAGGGGATGTTGCCTGTTTCCTAGCTGCTGGTATACTTGGTTGTTTCTGGTTGTGTTTCTTGAAGAAATACAGATTTCTACGATTCAGGTTCTGGTATGGGTTTCGATGGGTTGTTCTTTGCTTTGAATTGTGAAATATAAGACGGTGTAACAAAGCATTGTTTGACCGTGCATAATGGAGTTCAGAACAGTTGGGAGACTTTAAGGTAGTTTGTTGGACCTTTCCTGAAATTTTCGAGGCATTCTTTAGTCTCGCGTTGCGTGCTACATTTTCTATAGACATTCCATTAGGACCATATTTTTTATCCTATAAGTTAGCACCATCATCTATGTTCATTCATATATATATATATATATATATAAGTATATTCTTACTAGATTTTCATTGCTCGCATTTCCGAAATGGTCAGCAATTAAACACACAGACACACACACACACACACACACATATATATATATATATATATAGTATATATATATATAAAAATATAATATTAAGGTAATATATATATATATATATAAGAAATGTATATGTATTATTAAATCTATATATATATGTTATATTATATGGATTGATATGTAAAATGTAAATATTAAGATATATATATAAAATATATACTATATGTATATGTGTATATATATATATATATGATATATATATATACATAATAATAATATATATATATATATATAATAGTGCTTATGTGTTTGCCTGCACATATACGGTTAGCAGTGTAGAGGAAGAGAGAGAGAGAGAGAGAGAGAGAGAGAGAGAGAGATTACAATGAATAAACGGTAGAAGCCTTAAAGCTGATAAACGCCGTAAAACAGAACAGAAGGGGTTGTTTACGTCAACTATATCTTACCCCTTAATCCCTTTACCTTATATAAATTCTCCCGGAAGAAATATATTGGCAGAAAATCCATGCATGACCATTGACGTGAAATTTATCATTCATTACTGTCTATTACATCATTTCCGTCAACTCGTTCCTTTTCTGAAAAATATCAGGACCTCCATTTATCAACATTGTTTCAGCGTGTGTGTGTGTGTGTGTGCGCGCGCGCGGGCGTGTGTGTGTTTACATGTGATTTCCATCATTAAATAAGTTCTAAGCAAACGTTGCAAAGTGTTGATCATTAGATAAGTTCTAATCAAGTATTGCAAAATGTTGAACAAAATCGTCCTTTCTATTTTGTTTTATCTCGAAAACTAAAAACTATTTATACATACAGAGGGTTTTTTTTTAATTCCATCCTTATTCTCCAGCAATATTTTCTCATTTACAAAACATTTTTTAACACCATATTGTTAGTAAAAGAGAAAATAAAGACTGTAAATAAAGTGAACACATTAATGAAATTTTTGGCGGGTTTGGGAGGATATCGAGAACAAACACTATTCAGCGTAATGAAATTATTTGTTAGTGGAATTTCTGACTTAAGTTTTCAAGGATTTTTTGATGAAAAGCATCGAGATCTAGCTAGATCTTATGGAATTTCGGAATTTACCGATGTTTTTTCACGTTAAAAATTTTAGAATTATCTTGACATTTTCAAATGAAAATATCGCGGTGACATGTTATGCATGAAGCATTCTTGGGAAAACAAATTAAAAACTTCTTTAATGGCTTGATAAATATGAATTATATTAGAAGGTGGACTTTATAAAGAAAAAATTCTTTAATTTCTTCAGTCATGTTGGAGTTTGAGAAATTTCCCACTTACATTCTTGTAACTCGCCATAAAAGAAATCTTACTTGGAATTTTCTTGAAGGCAGAGACATTCATTAGCCCTCACATGATTGTACATTTACACAAAAACATCGTCCTAGTAAAAGCATCCAAAAATATTAATGCTAACAGGCGTTCTTTTGCCTTGGGATGGGATGAATTGTATCTGGATTATACCCCAAAACTATCAGGGTAAACAGGTATCGGGCTGTCTGCAACAAACGTCGTATCAATCCACAGCAAAGAGATTTGCGTTTGTGGTTGGCCGTAGCCTCAGGCTCACTTACCACTGAATGGCATTTCCTATCCCAATATAAATTTCATGGTCTTCCATTTCGTGGAGTAACCCTCGAATTAAAATTAAGTCGATCGAGCCGTATTTCTCATAAAATATGTTCCAAAATTATCATCGCCTTCATATTATTTGGAATATTAGAACTACCATATGTTAGTCGATTCGATGAGGGAGAGAGAAAGAGCATGTAAAATATTCTAAAAAGTTAATGCATATCACTTGCCAACAAATATAGGTAGATAAAAAGTTTAAGATGATCATGGTTTTTCCTGCGAAAGATCAAAGGCTAAGAGAAAATATTAATTTTCCTGTTTTTATCTAAATAAATAGTATCCCTTACATATGCAACAACAACGGCAGAATAATAATAATTATTATTATAGTAGTAGTAATAACAATAATATGAAATTATGAAAATTCAGATTAATTTGCAAAAATATCTGCGTTTCTCATTAAAAGAAAATATCCAAGACAATGGATGGTGTCTTATTTACCTTGAAGCACAGACGACCATCAGTGTAATAATTTTGCTCCTGACATAAACTAGGATTTAAGCAACAGCGTAGCGAAAGTGAGTGGTAATAAATCTAGCTGCAAAGAGTGGAAACAGCTTTTGTTGGAGCAGAAAATATATGAAGAATTTGGGAAACGCGAGATTTGCAAAATATCGCGAGTAAGTAAGAATATAAAGATGACTGGAAATTGAAAATTGAAGAGAATAAAAAACGACCTCTCAGAATATTAAGCATCGGCTGAATGATACCCCTTAACAACTAAATGCATTAATACATTTGGATAGGTTTGTTTAAACATAGGAAGATGAAGCTCATAACCAGTTACAAATGGAGTTGCAACAGCATTTCCATAACAAAGGGGAACGGGCAAAGGAGCTCTCGAAAGCGTTACAAAGGGTTCCCAAAAGTGAGGTCGTGAAGGGGAAAAGATTAAAATGATTTTTGATGTTCGAAAAAGGGAAACAAATTCCACGTAATTCATGAACTGTGAAGGAAGATGATGAAAGAAAAACAAGAGCTGTCTCTTCCTTCAAAGCATTCATGAACCGTATTTGGAAGGGTTCCTCTGCCCGATAATACTTGTTTGTATGTTTCCTAGGAAAGCATAGTGTAAAACTGGGTTACATACACAGAAAGATGATAAAATAGATTAGCAAGAAGGGAAAACTCTTTTGGCCTCACTGTACATGAATAGGAAATTACTAGAATCTTTAATCGTACATACAGGTATTATTCATGATTAAGACAACGGAATAATTCGTTGCAGACGTGTAAAGCACAATTAATGGAAGATATCTGAATTTCTCTTCAAATAGCAACTAATACCGCCTCATTGGCCGCGAGTTCGATTCTCGGGCATTCCACTGTGGGGTTAGAGATGTGTATTTTTGGTGATAGAAGTTCACTTTCGACGTGGTTCGGAAGTCACGTAAGAGCCGTTGGTCCCGTTACTGAATAACCACTGCTTCCATGCAACGTAAAAACACCATACAAACAAACAAACAATAACAACTAATGCCTGTAGCCTGTCACACTTCGCGCTAAATGGAAACAATTATTTACCTTTCCGTATAATAATAGCTCGTACTAATTATAAGAAGCCTGAGCTTTGTCTTTGCTAAAGTGAAATTCATACTAATTATAAGGAGGCCGGGCTCTGTCCTTGCTAAAATGAAAATATAGAGAGGATGAAGTCTGCTCTGTTTGTGTAAGATAGGTGTCTTTCTTAATGCCATCGCTGTCTTGCCTAACGCAGCTTTACGTATGTAAGCGATTCGTCTCATCAGGATTAGAAGTGCACAATGAGAGGAAAATGAAAGTTTATTGTCTCCTTACCATAAACAAGATTGGTGGGAAGAAAAATAAAACCTTACTCGTCTTGTGCTGACTGGATGTAAAAACAATATCGAAGAAAAGAAAAAGTGTGAGAGGGGAAGCGGGTGACCGTTGTTGGAGGAAGGATGGGTAAGAAAAGAGAGTGAAACAAGTTTATATAAACTTCACAAACGAAGTAAAGTCTTGATGAGATAAGCCTCAGGGACTGCGTCTTTGAAACTTTGTGCTGTTCTTTTTTTGTCCTGAGTGAGGCTCCAGCATACTTGAAGTAAAGTCTTTGTTATAAGATGGACAGTCTATAGCGAAATTCCAATGAGACTCCATTGCTTCATGGACTTTAAAAGGTATGCTATATATATATATATATATATATATATATATATATATATATATATAATCATTTTATTCCAGGTAAGACTTCTCTCCACGCAAGGATAAGGAAACTTAGATTTACTATTAGATATAAGACTCCTAGCAATTAAGTTAAGTGACATTAATGTGATAACTGGTTTGTTTTTTCACTGAAACGTGGATTAACACCACAATGTAAATTTGAGGTAGGTAGCTATAGATTATAATAAATCAGGAATGACGCGTCCATGAAGAGATATATCCTAAAGTGGACATGGATACTACTGAACTCGCCTGCTTTGTTATATAGTTTGTTTCATGTAAAACCTTAAGCTCTAGTTGCTTCCTTAGCTGCAGTACATACACACGTGTATATATGTATATGTATATAGTATATATATATATACATATATATATATATATATATATATATATATATATATATACACACACACACATATATATATGTAGTATGTATGTATGTATTATGTATATATATATTATATATATATATATAGATATATACTTAATCATACATATATATATATTTATGTTGTGTGTGTGTGTGTAAATAAATTCTTCTGTTAAAACAGGACACGTCTCAAGTATAAAAGGTCTAATAAAACACTTGGTTTAAAGCTAAGTACTATATTTTGGTGAGGTTCAGAGTCAGTACGATTCTCTCTCTCTCTCTCTCTCTCTCGCTCTCTTTCTCTCTCTCTCTCTCTCTCTCTCTCTCTATCTCTCTCTCTCTCTCTCTCTTTCTGCAACTTGCCCATTCCCTTCCTCGTTTTAATTCTCTCGCTCCATTTCAAAAGGGAGGTCTTCAACCCTCTTCTTGCTACGTTATCGCTTCTGATATCCATCGAATCTCTTCCTTCGACCTCTCCACTCTTCCCTATGCTCTCTTTCCTGGCGTTAAAAGTCCTACTAACTCCTCCTGCTTCCATCAGCTCTTACATATTCTCATACTCTTTCACTGAACAGCTTATCGGTGTGTGAGTGTTTAAGTAATCTTTCTTGTATTTGCTTTAGGTTTCATGGAAAATATTACGCTACACTTGAAGATATATTTACAGATGATTTATGTAATAAATAAATATATATATATATATATATATATATATATATATATATATATATATAATATACATATATATAATTATGTGTGTTTGTATATGTATATATGTGTGACTTTATCCCAGGTTGGTAAAAAGGCATCCGACGATTTCATTATAAAAAGAAACATTATTTTATACTTTGTTACAAAATTAGGGTTTCACTAACGCCCAGTTTTACCACACCAGAATCGGAAACTGACTGACTGCATGAAGAAAGAAAAAGTATAAATAAAATTGCTGCACTTGGCATTCTTGAACCGTCTCTCACCGAATCAGCCCTCTTGCACTGAGGTGACAGAATGGATAATATAAAACGAAGTAACAGTCACTAATGATACTCACCATAATAACCACAGTAATGCAGTAGGGTGGACTGATGGGCGGTAGCCCCAGGGTAATCTACTGAACTAGCAAACGCGAGCCGAGAGCGGCGCCATTGAGAGAAAGAGAGAGAGAGAGAGAGAGTAGGTCTGCAACCTAATGTTCTAGTTAGAGAATGGGCCGTGAAATTGTACGACACCTACTGTGGAAAAATTTTTTGAGTTTAATTTCTTTTTTATGATTAACGGGTAACGTTCCTCAAAGATAAGATATAAGACATGGCGTATTAATGTAACAGAGTAGTAAAGAAACCTCTAGTTACAATTTAGATTGTAAATATTTTCATTGTACCCTAAAGGACTTTACTTTGCAATATTTTTCATTTTTGATGTTTAAAGATTTATAGCTATCAGCATGCTCTTTTCAATTCAAGGAAGGCTGTTACCCATTGGGTATATTAACAGGTTTTGCAAGGATGGCAGTTATGATTCACAGTAAATTAAAGCATTTGGAATATAACGAAACACTGAAGCATCCGAGAGCCTTGTAGAGAATAGTTTTGATATTCGTACAATAGTTAATACAGCATATTTTTGAAGCAGAACAGGAATTTATTCATAAATATCTTTGGCGACTGTTGGGAATGATCAGCTTTGTAGGGAACTGAGGCTTTTAACGGATTGTGGTTTTCGATTAAAGGATATTAAGAGATTTCATGATGATCTGGACAGCGGGCTCACTGTTGAGGACTCTCTCTCTCTCTCTCTCTCTCTCTCTCTCTCTCTCTCTCTCTCTCTCGCTTCCCCTTCCTTCCTTGTTAAAAAGAGCCATATTCTTCGTCCGTATTTCCCAAATCATCAATCGCGTGAGGTTCAGAGTCATTACGACTCTTCCCCTCACGGATCAAGATTGCTCTCTCTCTCTCTCTCTCTCTCTCTCTCTCTCTCTCTCTCTCTGCAATTGCCCATTCCCTTCCTCGTTTTAATTCTCTCGCTCCATTTCAAAAGGGAGGTCTTCAACCCTCTTCTTGCTACGTTATCGCTTCTGATATCCATCGAATCTCTTCCTTCGCCCTCTCCTTTCTTCCCCAAGCTCGCTTCCCTGGCCTTAAAAGTCTAACTAACTCCTCCTACTTCCATCAGCTTACATATTCTCATATTCCTTCACTGAACAGCTTATCTTTATTATCAGTCCGTAATAAATCCATATTATCCACTATCTGTCTGTGTGGGGGAAAATAAATTTTCATATCGTTGTCTTAGATGTCGTGATAAATCTTAGGCTACATTTAGTGTTTTGTATATATATATATATATATATATATATATATATATATATATATATATATACTATATATATATATATATATATATATATATATATAGAGAGAGAGAGAGAGAGAGAGAGAGAGAGAGAGAGAGAGAAGAGAGAGTGAGAGCGCGTGGGGTGCCATTAGTCCCAATGACATTAGGGGTCATAATCCAACAGGAGATTACTCTCTTCACAATCAGGTCCGCAAGTATCATCTAAGGACCTTTTTCTGCCTTAGGAGACGAGCACTTCGTATCCCAGGTCACTGCCGCATACAGGAATGTAATGAATAAGGAGTAGTACTTTAAACTAAAAAATGAATCATTTTAATCGCCTAAGTATAATAACATATCATTCTGTTACATGTCACAACCGGATTTCCTTGCTTCCACTTCAAACTGTTTTTTAAAAGCTATTTTATCCCTTACGTACTGCACGTAGATGCAAACGTATAGAGCCATGAACCATATATCACACCATTTTTTATATTGAAACCCCCTAAATAACAGTTGCAATTTAATGTTTCATACCGGTTTGTGAATATATTGTATAGCCAAAATTTAACTACTTGTGATTATATATGGCAGTGACCTTATATACTATGTCCTCGTCTCTTAAGCTAGGGCAGAAAAGTCCTTAGTTGACATTTGAGGAACTGTCTGTGAAGAAAGTAATCTCCTGTTGGCTTATGACCCCCCAATATCCTTAAGATTAATGACGACCACTTTTTTTAGTCCTGGGATGTTAGAAATTATATATCCCCACTAGGTCATGTGGTGCGGAAAATTCACCTAATATACAGACGGCATGGAATGTTCAGTTAGAGAAAGAATTGAAAGAAGAGTACTGATTTAGGTAAGGAAAATAGTGTTTTATGTATTTGTATTGTAGCAGTTGCAAAGCAGATTTAAGAACCATAATATAAAACTATCTCAGCTGTAAACATCTACCATTCTGCTTCACAATCAAGATTCCTTTCTTATCCAAATTACTTGTGACCACATCTTTAAATATTTTCAGACCTTTTCTTATTAGTCCAATCTTGAAAGCTTCATAGAATAAGGGTGAAAGCCTTCCGTTGTATGACATATATGATATGTTAACTTAGAGAGATTTTTTAATGGAAATACATTGATAGATGGTAAAGGTGCAATTTGGTGTTCGGGATGAATGGTATGTAGAGAAGACAGTGACTTTAGAACAATTACAAGTTTTTATAATGAATACGACTCAGTTTTTCAATATGCGGGTGGAAGGCTGCACGTTTGGTATACAAGTAGGTCTCAGACAACGAAGGACATATATCCTTATTTCATAATGCTCCTAAGATTCCAAAAGTCAAGAGAAATAATGATAGCTGTAGTTAAAAGTAACTGGGATAAGACAGAATTCCTGGCTGTGAAGTAGAAAGGTTTATGTTTACAATAGGGTTCAAAAGTTTTAGAAAGAAAACGAGAAAGAGCAAGTGATGATTGTTTGTGTTGATTGGAAAGGAATAGGATTTTGACATAAATGCTATTGATGTAGTAGGAACAAAATAAAAGAAAATGGCTGAAAAGGGCGAAGGAATGAATGTAATAGTGCCCTGTGATAGGGCCTAAAGAGAAGACATGAGTCACCTATGTGTACAAATGGATTAAACGTATGAAAGGATCTTTGAGCCAAGTCTTCCATATGGAAATTAAATGTCGATATTGAACAAAAAAGGAAGTAGTTGTGGTTCTTAACTGTTACCTTACTATATGGTGAAAAAGAATTTTGAACCAGAAAGGTATATAACAAAGCATAGGACTCGTAGTTAACAGATTAAATTTGATAACATAAAATATGGGCTTCATTTGTAAGGGAAGCGATTTTATGATAATAATAATAAAAAAAAACATGCAAAGGTGGAGGTAGCACTGAGTAGGTGGAGTGGAGGAGCTGATAAAACGAGAGGGCAATAATGGTACGGATATAGCGCAGTATTTGTCAGGGAGAGGACAAGAAACTAATGAGACTTCAGAGTAAATAAATGGGTTGAGTTTGTGGATGTTATTATAAGCCTAACGGTGAACATGGCAGGGACCATGTTTATGATCTTTCATATATTTGCTTAAATTTCATCAGCTTCAGGAGTTTCATCTCTTATAACCTACCCGTTTCTCAAAGTTTCTTTTATCAGAATACCTCCCGCACCATCCGAGGTTACAGATTTTTACATTTTTGTTGCCTGTTAATAATTACAAAAAGATTGAGAAAAGCAATAACAAAAGAGAGAGAGAGAGAGAGAGAGAGAGAGGAAGGGAAGGAGGAGACGAAGAGAGAGAGAGAGAGAGAGAGAGAGAGAGAGAGAGAGAGAGGCTTTTCTATCATTACTTGAATTTAACTAGATCCATTAAACTGCTAAAAGACATATGGTTATAAATCCTTTGTTGGAGTACTGCGAGAGTCGGTCGTGCTAATCATTGGCTGTGAAATCAGGTGTTCGACAGGTAATCAGGGATGGAAGTGGGAAGGACCAAAGGTATTGAGGTAAAAATGCTGAAACTGAGTAGAACAGACTGCACTGGTAAATTAGTTTTGATTAGTCAGGCTCCGGAAATCAATTAAAAGCCAATTAATTCCATTCGGCCTAAAGTACGTTTAATCTATGGGTTAATTCAGATTCAATAAAGTCATTTTTCCTAGGGAAAGGATAGTTTTATAATCACGTAATTGCTCTCTCTCTCTCTCTCTCTCTCTCTCTCTCTCTCTCTCTCTCAGAGTGACAGCTTGTAACCTGCGTTATCTTCACATTCTCCCCTTAACTGCCTCTCAAGCCACCCCCACCCCCACCCCCACTCTCTCTCTCTCTCTCTCTCTCTCTCTCTCTCTACGTTATAATGAATTCAGTTCGGCTGTCGAACCATTGGCAGTAAGGACTCGTGAATATAATTGGCGTATGGATAATGATATTTTGAATTATACTTGATGTATAAATGCAATTTCAAATATAATGACCATTTTTGTATTAAAAGAATAACAATCTTGTAAACAGAAATATTAAAATTCTTGTCAACGAACAAAGTGATATAAATACATTCAGTGGAATCCTCAGTTTTACTTGAACAGTAGACTCATTTAACTGCGCTGTAATGCATCAGTGTTGTGGATTAATTCAAATAAAAGCTGTTGGATGCTTCTTGCCCGATGGCTGATTATATCAACTTGGAAGAAGAGCTGAAGTGTATCACTGCATTTTATATACCATATTTATTTACATTAACGTTAAAGGGTGTGATAATTTCCTTGTTTTTGGGTATGTTTACACTTTTGATTAAAAGCTTTGTTACTACCTTCTGTGTTAATATTGAAACTGGCAAGTATATCAAGTAACCCCATAGAGTGATATATTTACGCTATATTGAAATTTAATTAAATCAGCTTTTGGATCTTCTTACAGCTTGTTTTGCATCAACATGGCTTCCCTGCCTTTTATTTTTTATTTTTTTTTATTCATTACCCCCGGAAATAGTCCATAAATAAAACAATGACAATACTTGTATCTCTGCAAAATGAAAAAGGATTTTTTTTTTCAGAGTATATCACAGGCATTTAGTCAGGCAGGAAATTAGGAGATTTATAAATTAACAGTACTACTTAAGGACGATCTGGGAGAGAGGGAGAGAGAGAGAGAGAGAGACGGTTTATGTAAAACAAGACAAGATTATCCTACTAGTAACTAATTAGCTACAGATTAACTGAATCGACAGTAAAACTCCTGAACTTGCTTTGATTTCAGGTTAGTCTGTATTAAAGTTCAGTATATATATGTTACAGTAAATATTTTATCCCCGAGGGCTAGTACTAAACACGGCGAGACAGTGATTCATCTCTACACTGATTATATATATATATATATATATATATATATATATATATATATATATATATATATATATATATATGTATACATATATATATTATAATCTTATATGTATATATATATATATATATATATATATATATATATATATATATATATTAAAACATATACATAAAAGCATATATATATTTATATATATATATATATATATATATATATATATATGTGTGTGTGTGTGTGTGTGTGTGTGTGTGTGTGTGTGTGTGTGTGTGTAAGACTTTCATCACTGCCAAGACGCTTAAGACTAATTTAAATTTTTTCCAAGACTCGAATTTGCGTTACGCATGTAGGTTAATAAGCCTCTAATTAACATGGTGTTCGACATTATAATATAAAACATTTAAAGTAACTTTCTCTTAGCAAAAAAAAAAAAGTGTATATTATCTGGTTTTCATTATTTGCACAGAAAGCAATTTTTCCATGGCCAAAACGCGCGCGCACGCACACACACGCACACACACACAAACTTACTTTGGCTATTTACTTGGTATACAAATCTGTCTACTATCTTTATATCCTTATGCTATTTGTAAGACCACTTGACTTTAATCTGGTAATATGTTTATAATTTTAGCAGATATTTCTTATCGCTCAGCTGTTCATTCAACTTCTTACATGGAAGTCTATGTGCAGAAATCTCAAGAGTGAAGCTTAATATTAAAGTAACAGGTTTAAAAATATTAGAAATGAGGTTCCCTTTTCTTGGCGAAAAGTGGAAGCAGAGGAGAGGAGATATACTTTCATTCGAAGTCGAGTTACATATAATACCTTTTAATAAAATATACCAGGACGAGATTAAATATAAATTAAGCCTGTGCAATGAAATAAAACATAAAGCATGAGAATAGAATAGTACCCTTAAATTCAAGTGGATGTTTACGAGAGTCAGAAAAAAATTAAAGACGATGTTAGTGAGTATTTTTAAAAGTATTGCGGTGGGTTTAAAAGCTAGAACAAAAAATAGCTTAAACAACGAAGCAGCAGAGATTCCCAGCTGAAACAGTCGTCAAAGTAAAAGAGTTTTCTGGCGGTAATTACTTACTGCTCGAAGATTGCGAAAATCTCAAGTCTGTGTTGACTCAACGAGCGAAAACGAACTCATTTTCTCAGAGGTCAACGTACATTTCAACAATGCGTACACCGAAATATATCCGAAAAATGCGACACACTCACATATATATATACACACGTATGTAGGTATATATTTTGCGGGTATATATATGATTATATATATATATATATATATATATATATATATAAAATATATCTATCTATATATATATATACATATATATATACTATATATATATAAATATTCTACTTTTGTATAAGAATGAATTATTCTCCGAAAAATTGCCAGGATTCTTACTCGAAAGACCAGTCAGAAATTTATTTCTGTGAAACACGTTTTCATGTGTTCATTTCCATATATATATATATATATATATATATATATATATATATATATATATATATATATATATAAATACAATTTCTTGTACTTCTTATAAGATTGAATTATTCTTTTGATTAAAATTAGCGTTGTCGATAGTATTAGTGGGAAAATCTAAATATTTATTATAAGTTTGTATAATTCTGTAAAATTCTTGGTGCTTGAGGTCACATATCAGAATTCTCGAGGTATCTCATGTAAAAAAAATTAGGATAAGAAAAACTATTACTTACAGCATATATGTGTTTTGCTTTTCATACATCTTTTTGAAGGTTCTTGTCTCTTCATTCATGAACATATAAATATACATAGCAATTCAACATAAAAAGCATGTGGCACAGATATTTACTTATTGCAAATGCAATAAATATTGTGTAGTGTAGCCTGTGCTCAGTAAGCTCCAAGATTTTATTCTAAAGTGATTCGATTATTTTTCTTCTCTCAGTATTGAGTTGTTTCTTCCTACAGCTATCAATATATATATATTTTGTCGCTTTTTTAGTCATAATTCCACAATCCTTAATGTTGATGTCTTTAAAGTTGATTTCCATCTCATCTCTAAAAATGTTACTATCTTTACAGTTGATTTTCTTCTTGATAATTTTTCCAACTTTAATTTTCATCTTGACCGTGTTATGGTCTGTCTTCAACGTTGATTTCCATCTCGACAATGTAACTGTCTTTAAAGTTAATTACATCTCTATAATATTACTTGCTTTAAATTTGATTTGTTTCTTGATAGTGTTGTAATCTTTAAAGTTGATTTCCATCTCTATAATGTTACTGGCTTTATAGTCGATTTGTTTCTTGATAATGCTACAATCTTTAAAATTTATTTTAATGTCGATCATTTTACTGCCAATAAAATTAATTTCCATCTCAATAATACCAGATGCTAGATTATTTTGTCAGAATAACTGTTAAGTCCACTTGTCCCCAGTCATTTAGACGGATTAATGTGGTATATGTCGTGAACGTCGACTTAGAGCGGTATTAACTGGGGATTTAAACTTAATACCTTTCTCATTCCGAACCAAATTCAGTTCCATTGTAAATTATATTTTTTGGTGCATTGTGCTTATGACCTGTTCTAATTTAGGCACTGGACTATAAAAAATGTAAACATTTGGTTTTCACTTTTTTCATTACCTCTATTCATTTTTACTGGAATTAGATATGGGTTATGCAATTTGAATAATCAAACCGAGACAATTTAACGTTTCGATACTGGAAACATATAGGATATGTGGAGACGATTAAAACCTAAACATTTATTCACCTCGACCTGCATTATTCCTGATATTTCACTTCTGTTTACCTGCGTCGATCATAAAATATTTACGCTTTACTCTCGCGGGCTGTAGGACATAATTATATTTGTTCATTCGATATTGCGCAGTTTGGATTTTTATGCATCATTTTCATAACAAAGGTCAGTGTGAATATTTGAAGTTACTGTTTTGTTTTCATGATGTAATTTGTTCAGATAATGCATTTTATTGAGTCCAAGATGACATATAATTCATGATGATATGTTGAAATTGCATGCAGGACGTTTAAGATCAATTTTGCCGTTTTATCATAATAGCAAACGTATTGCTTTATTGTTTAATGGGCAATAATCTAGGATATAAAATGAGTCTCTCTCTCTCTCTCTCTCTCTCTCTCTCTCTCTCTCTCTCTCTCTCTCTCTCTCTCTCTCTCTCTCTCTCTCTCTCAGATTAATCAACAGATATCACAAGTTTAACATACGACTAGAATTTGAGAAATATCTAGAAGTGTTCGTGAACTATCGGTGATAAGATTAGTGTGAAAATAGTAGGATAAAGCGTCTTCTAAGTTAGTTTATCAAGTGTAATACTATAAATCAGAACAAGATGGCAGTAAGTTCCAACTGCGGGAAGAGGTGGCGTAATTTGGCGTGTTTAGCAGATTCGCAATACGATGAGTTAGCAGGAAGGGAACTGGCATTTCTCATCTATGAAATCAGCAACAGTCCTAACCAAAAAGATACAAAAGCATTCATAGATATATTAGAAGGATATAATCCTTCAAACTGGAACAAATCTAATGAAAACATCTTGAAAATAATTGAAGAAGTTCCAAATAAAATCCAAGTGGTCAAGAGACTCATAAAGAAAATATACATAAACCAACATATTCCGACAAAGAAAATGAATAAGGTGAATCTTGTGAATATCCTAATTGATGCATTAGGAAAAAGAATGCCAAAAGCATGCAAACTGTGTAAGGTTTGGTATAGCATAGTCAATCCACAAAACCTAATCAGAAAATGTGCTGCATGCAACATTCCGACCCATCCACAGTGTGCTGAGGTAATACAAGATTTGAGAAAAGATACAAGAATTTTTTGTTCAACATGTCAATCATGGATAGACAATGTTATTAAATCAAGATTGAATGTACAAATAGTTGAGGATGAAGAAGAAGAGGAAGAGGAAGAAGAAGAAGAAGAAGAAGAAGAGGAAAACGGAAGAGAAGTAAACAAAAATGAAATGACAGAAAAAAATAAGGAAAACAAAGAACAAGATAAAAGTATGGATGCAGAGATACTCATTGATACTACATATGAGGCAATAAAGCAGCATACCTACGAAGAAATAAATTACGATATGACAACAGAAAAGCAAATCCCGAAGAGGCTCTACCCAGATCTACACAATGACGGGAAAGAGGAAAAAATAGACAAGAAAGACAAAATCTGCAACCTTTTGAAAAGAGGGAATTGCAGATTTGGAGAAAGATGTTACTACAAACATCCTAAGATATGTCAAAACTATGAAATATATGGTAAATGTGCATACTTAGATGGATATGGGGATGATTGCAGAGATCTGCATCCAAAAATATGTAAAAACCTAAAAGAAGGAAAAGGATGTAAGTTCGACAAAAAATGCAAATATATGCACCCTGTAGCCATGAATCATAATCAAATAAATAACCAACCAAGTAATAAAACCCAAAATAAGAAAGAAACAAATAAAGAGAGAAATCAAGAATATCAGGTAAAAGAGAAAAGCAAACCACCAATGAGATATGCAGAGGTGTCAGCAAAAAATTTCAAAGCATCAGCTCCGAAATTCTACTCAAGAGATAATAACTGTATTTATTATGCAAGAGGATATTGCAGAAACGGAGAAAATTGCAGATTCAGACACAAAATGAATAATTATGATGAAGGAAGATCAAATATTATGGAAAAGTTGGATTTTTTAATGTCAGAATTTCTGGAAATGAAAAAAAGAACAACATACCAGAACAGGAAAGAGACATGGGAAAATCCTTATTACTACCAGTATTAAATGAAGGAGAAAACACGCAAACCATCATAGTGATGAATGCGCAGGGTTTAGTTACGAGTAACTCAAAAAGAAAAATAGAGTACTTAGAAGAACTAACCCAAAATGAAAAGAAAATAGATATAATGAATATAAGTGAAACCTGGTATTCCCAAGAGACTGGGAATGATGATCAAATAAAAGGGTTCCAAACTTATAGATCAGATAGAAAAAATAGGAATCAAGGGGGAACCGCAATATATGGGAAAGACAAAAAACAAGGAAAAATATATGAGAAATATAGTAACTCAGAATGTGAACTAATAGCGGTAGAATTTGAATCTGAAAAATTGATGAACATAGTAATATATAGACCTCCTAATACTAAAGAGTTTGACTTAATAATTGAAAAATTGGATGATATATGTAGAAATCACAAGGACTGGACTATTCTCCTATCTGGTGACTTCAACTTCCTTTCGTAGAATGGAAAGAACGAATAGGAGATTGTGGTTGTACTTATACATATAAAAAAGAGAGTAATAGTAGTGCAGAAGATAAGAGGCAATTTGAAAAGCTATTAGATATGCTACTAGAATACAACATTCAACAAATAAATCACCTGCCAACAAGAAAGGAAAATACTTTAGACCTAGTATTTGTGAACGAGATGAATTATGTTAAAGAAATAATAGTTTATAATGCGAGTATTTCAGACCATAATGTCATAGAATTAACAGTTCATTCCAAAGCAAGTGAAAATAGAGATAAGCAAGAAATGAAAAAGTGGGAAGGATATGGAAAATACAACTTCTACAGTAAAAATATAAAATGGTCAGAAATTAATGAAGAATTAAACAAAGATTGGGATAACATTTTCGTAAGTGATGACATAAGGGTAAATACGGAGATATTATATAAAATATTGGAGAAAATAGTGGAAAAATATATACCGAAGAAGAAAAGTAAACATCATTCATGCATACCAAGAGACAGAAGGATCTTGTTCCAGAAAATCAGAAAGTGGAAAAAAGGTCTTGCAAAAGAAAAAAATGCATGGAAAGTTATAGAACTAAAAAGTAAGATAGAAAATGCAGAACAAAAGATTATACAATCAAAAGAAAATGAAAAACGGGACTTGGAAGAAAAAACCCTATTAAATATCAAGCAAAACCCCAAACTATTATACTCATATGCGAAGAAGATGAATAAAAGAAGAATAGAAATAGGCCCTCTGAGAATTGAAGGGAGATTAACGAATGAAAAAAAGGAAATTTGCAACATACTGGCAGAACGATATAAGAGAGAATTCACCCCTAGAATAGATAATGAAGATAATGATATAGAAGTAAGGGAAGAAAATAGTGAATATTTAGCTGACATAGAAATTAATGAAGCTGATATTGTGCAGGCAATTAATGAAATTAAAAATGGAGCTGCTGCAGGGCCGGATGGAGTCCCTGCTATTTTGTTAAAGAAAGTAGTTCATTCTATCGCAAAGCCACTTGCAATATTATTAAGACAAAGTGTAGATACAGGCAAGATTTATGATGAGCACAAATTAGCATATATCACCCCTACTTTCAAAAGTGGATCAAGACTAGAGGCAAGTAATTATAGGCCTGTGAGTCTAACATCACATATTATGAAAGTGTATGAAAGGGTAATGAAGAAAAATATTATGAAACATTTAATAAAAAATAATTTGTTTAATATAGGACAACACGGTTTCGTACCCGGAAAAAGTACACAAACCCAACTGTTAGTCCACCGTGAGAACATATTCAAAAATATGAAAAGCGGAAATGAAACAGATGTGGTTTATTTAGACTTTGCAAAAGCTTTTGACAAAGTAGACCATAATATATTAGCAAAAAAAATTAGAAAACACAATATCGTAGATAAAGTAGGAAGATGGTTAAAAGAATTTTTACACAACAGAAAACAGATAGTTATTGCAAACGATGAGAAATTGGATGAAGCCAAGGTAATATCCGGTGTGCCACAAGGTACGGTGCTAGCTGCAATATTGTTTGTTATTATGATTGAAGACATTGACAGTAATGTTAAGGATTCAGTAGTGAGTAGTTTCGCTGATGACACAAGAATAAGTAGAGAAAATTACTTGTGATGAAGATAGGAACGCTCTACAAAGAGACCTTAACAAAGTATATGATTGGGCAGAGGTAAATAGGATGGTATTTAACTCTGATAAATTTGAATCAATAAATTATGGAGACAGAGAAGGAAAGCTATATGCATATAGGGGACCTAATAATGAGACAATCACAAATAAGGAAGCAGTTAAAGACCTTGGTGTGATGATGAATAGGAACATGTTATGCAATGATCAAATAGCAATTCTGTTGGCAAAATGTAAAGCAAAAATGGGAATGTTGTTACGGCACTTCAAAACAAGAAAAGCTGAACACATGATTATGCTTTATAAAACATATGTTCGTAGTCCACTTGAATATTGCAATATGATATGGTACCCACACTATCAAAAGGATATTGCACAAATAGAGAGTGTACAAAGGTCCTTTACAGCTAGAATAGAAGAAGTTAAGGACCTAGACTACTGGGAAAGACTACAATCCTTAAAATTATATAGTCTAGAAAGGAGAAGAGAACGCTACATGATAATTCAGGCATGGAAACAGATAGAAGGAATAACAGAAAATATCATGGAACTAAAAATATCAGAAAGAGCAAGCAGAGGTAGATTAATAGTGCCCAAAACTATACCAGGAAAAATAAGGAAAGCACACAGGACATTAATCCACTACGCACCAGCATCGATAATGCAGCGTCTATTCAATGCGTTGCCAGCTCATCTGAGGAATATATCAGGAGTGAGCGTAGATGTGTTTAAGAATAAGCTCGACAAATATCTAAACTGCATCCCAGACCATCCAAGATTGGAAGATGCAAAATATACCGGAAGATGTACTAGCAACTCTCTGGTAGACATTAGAGGCGCCTCACACTGAGGGACCTGGGGCAACCCGAACGAACTGTAAGGTCTGTAAGGTAAGGTCTGCTGAAATGCATCTTATACCAAGAAAATAGATTAACCTTGCATACTATTAAAGTTTTATGATTAAGAATACAACTAGTACTGAAGTTAATGTACTGACTATCTAAAGTTGTTTTGGAGTGTTGACTTGCTAAATGATCTTGGACTCTTGTTTTTCCACAATAAATCTACATGATATACGCCAGAGAGGAACTTCGATTTTAACTCGAAAACTCCTTCAGCCATCTTGCTATTATTCTCTATCATTGGATATTTTCTCAAAATCCTTGACTCATCCTATATTTTAAGCAACAAACAAGTGCTACGCCGTCTTCCTCTTTTCGGCAAAGAATTAATATCTCCTGGTAATTCAAAACAATACTGAAAAAACCGTTAGAGTGAACCTTTTGCCTGTGATCAGGGATATAATGGTTTAATAATGGGTCATGCATGAACTATTAAGTTTTTTATTATGACGTTTATTCATTAAAATACAATTCAGAACATTTTCATATAAAATGAAACAGAATAATAACAGACAGATGCATTTTAATTTACGACTTAATGATTGTAATCAAACACTCCAAACGTATACCAATCTACACTATATGGTAGTTGAATAGGAAATGTGTAAAGATATAACAGAAATGAGCTTGAAATACATTATATGAAGGCACTGTAAGAACACTAACGACTTACCGAAGATGTATATACTGGGAAATACAAATTGGGTAACAAAACTGATGAATGACGTAAAGCTAACCTGTTAACAGTATGAGTATTCGTGAATTCCATCTTCTCTTTTCCAAAATAGTCTTCATGAATACCAGAATGTGAAGTGCCTCATTTCTGTGTTTTAATGAGTTGTCGTTTGAATACTGACCAATAGCATGAGGACTTTTCATATTAATTGCAAACTAAAATCACGTGAAGGTTATTTCCGAAATTGCCCAAACTAGTTTGTTTTTATGTTTATAATGGGCAAGATCCTGGCTTTTTTTTTTCTTTTTAGCAAATCATACGAACACTGGTATTCCATCATTTAATTCATACCTTTTAGCAGTGTGTCACACCCATAAGAGAAAATTGTCTATAATACCATAACTGTAATTGAGGTAATAATTGTTAAAGTATCCAATTATGACAATGCGGACTGTGATGTGTCTTCAATTTTAATAAATTCGTGAAATAAGGTGTAATAAAAAATAATTGGGCCGACTCTGGTATTGTCGCATATGTTAATAATTTGTTAATGATTTTTGCCCCGAGAGAGAGAGAGAGAGAGAGAGAGAGAGAGAGAGAGAGAGAGAGAGAGAGAGAGAGAGAGAGAGAGCGCTGCTACTACGGTAAGCTGTTCATTTTCTTTCGGAAATACTTTTCGTTGTGAGTTCAAAAAGTTTTTTTTTTTTCATATATCAAAGCACATTCAATGTAATGACCTGTATATCGTTTGAAGAGAAAGCCTTTGTACTGCACTGTATTGTACATGTAATGTCGATTTTTCAAAGATTTTTGTTGAAAAAAGTTGTAAGTTTTGTTGTGTTTTCCATAAACCAATGCGTATCTTTTTAATGAGCAATGAATCGTTTGAAGAGAAATCATTTATACTCCGTTGTACGGAACCTGCAATGTAAATTCTGCAAAATACTGGTTCTAACAATTTATGACTGTCAATCCTTTGTTCATAAGATTCAGTTTTTCAGTAGGATTTTGTTTTAAAGAATTTATGTTCTGTCTCTGAAGAGGATTACAAATTTTACCCTTTTTTTCATTAATATTTAGAGACATTCAGGTAACAAATACAATTTAAGAATGAATGTGTCCTGGGGTGCGTGAAAGCAAGAATATGCTTGCAGCTGTGATACATGCGAGTTACAAAGATTTTGTGGGAAGATTGTTTGTGCAATTTATTTTACCTCGTTATTTGAGTAAAGTTCTGTATCGCGGATCGTCTGAATGAACTGTTGAAGTTATTTCGAAATTTTCCCTTTAAAATTATAATAATTATTTTTTTTTATTCAAGGCTGGGACACATTCAATGTATTCAGTACCCTTGAATGCCATTATATAGCTACATTTATAATGTGTATGTTTGGTAATTGTCACAAAACTTTATATGCAGGTTAATCGTACTCATTTTGTCAACTCTATGACTTTTAAGGCTCTTATTGTGCTCTGTCAAATATCCAGAAATGAGCAGGGTACCCATGTAATTTTAATAATTTTATTCCCAATTATATTCAGATTCTCTTTGAATGTGCATACATTAGGATACAAATATAAGTTACAATACCCAAAGAGCCGTTATTGAAAGCATAAAAGAAATACTTGGGTATAAAAATTTTATGGTGAAGTAACTTTATGTAATTAGTGAATTGTGAATAACTAGCGATGGAGAATTAGTTGGAGTTTTATAGCTCAACAATTGGACGTTTGATTACGATTTTTCTCTATGAGATCTGTATTTCATGAACTGTAATCAAAACAATAATTTTCCCTCTCTCATGCCCCAACTTTGTATCTTTGCCTTTTTTTGGTTTTGGTTTTATATATATATATATATATATATATATATATATGTGTGTGTGTGTGTGTGTGTGTGTGTGTGTGTGTGTGTGTGTGTGTGTTATATATAAAGAAGCATTTCATTAAACATTGATATATGTGAGATACCCTTATTGAAATTTCAATTTTTATCTGATGCCATATACTTAATAGGAATACCATCAGCATCTTTAGTCTTACTGGTCACTGTTATCTGTTTAGCCTATTTCTTTCGTTTTCATTTATTCAAGCTGAATATGATAATCGCTGCTAGCACTAATCTACTGGCAGTCTTTTTGAAGCATGGTCAGAAATAGATTTTTCTGTATGCGAATTCTGGTTACTTCCTTTCAGAACGAAACTATATAGTATGTACTATTGTGTTTTCTCGTTTATGCGTCATTCCTTTGTTTTCTCATTAACTCTCAATTGTTCGTTTCTCTTTAGATCATTTTATTTACTCTCATTCCCGTAAACTCAAGATAAACGTTCGTTAAATAGTGTTTACGAATCCTTCTGACATTTGCCTTCTTATATAAAGCTCGGTGGAGAAGCCCTTCGTTTATAAGCGCGTGAGTGGACGAATTTCCCGCCATAAAGTGTTAATCCTTCCTAATGGACATTTGGGTGATGTTAACAAGCGGCAGTTAGTGTTAATGGGGCTCATGGGGTGCGAGGTCCCTAACCCGGAAGTGATGTGCTTTCAATAATTTAATGGGAATCAAACGTACTTCCTTATTGCAGTTAATAAAAAACAAACATGGGTATTTTGTACGGATGTCTGCTTTTATTTGGGAATGGTAAGCATAAGAAGCAGAAAAAAAATCCTCTCTCTCTCTCTCTCTCTCTCTCTCTCTCTCTCTCATAATTTTAATCCAAGTAGTTTATATTTTACAAAATACACCAATCCAGAAAGTGTTTCATTGTAGTTAAACGAATTCACGGTGAAATTGCCAGCCAAGGTTTCCAGTTACAAATAATAAGTACTGTTCTGTAAAACCAGACTCCAATGCTATAAGCTAATTATGTAAATTTGCTTCTCTCTCTCTCTCTCTCTCTCTCTCTCTCTCTCTCTCTCTCTCTCTCTCTCTCTCTCTCTCTCTCTCTGTAAAAATTTAGTTTGGGAAAGATAATGTAGATCTAATTAGTTAATTACAGTTATATTACTGTAATTTTTAAGTCATATCCTATATGAGGAAATGAAGATGAAATTTTCCAGATGTTTGATTTCTCTGGAAACGTTTCAGCTTGTAAGTTCATGAGATATTTAGCTTATATTCCATTGTGTCTATTCCAAACTTTCTTTTACTCCATATGCTCTATATAACTTTCCTTCGCTCATTTCTCGTCAGAACACATCTTGACTTTTAATATATACTACATCTGCACGATCTTGTCATGTGTTCCACAACATTAAAGGTAATCCAGCATGAAGTGCTCTTATCAGCTCCCCTTGTTTATCTAAACCTGCAAATTTTCCAAAATGATGCAGTGAGCCTTCCTTGAGGGTGATATATCCCTCTTATAAACTTTCGATCTTAGCTCCATTTGTTCTTGGATCGTCCTCACTCTTTTCAAAGTCATGACCATTACCTAAGCCCAGAGCCCGGGCCATATGGCATGAGTTGAGTATTTAATGTCAGTTTTGATGAATATGCTATGACAGGCATCTAGAATCTTTTATGGATACCGTTTCTTGCGTTGATAACTGGAATCGAAACATGTTTGACCAGTTATTGCTGCATAGGTATGTGTCAAAATGAGGAAAAGTGGCTGCAGTTATAGTCTCATAATGAAATAATGAAGCAGTTTTGAGCAGATAAAACAAATTTTTGGGTACTTATAGTAGTCCGATTGGGAACAATTTTGTATTGTTATATACAAGAAGGCAATCAGTAAAAGGCCATATTTTCTGTATAGGCTGATTCTCTCTGTAACTATTCAGAATGATTTTTGTAAGATAGTTTTTTCGGCTATATGACTGTGTGATGGCAGTTCAGTAGGATTTTTGGGGAAGACAGTTACCAAATATGGTAATTGAGTTTTATCTCTTCACATGTTACATTTTATGCTCATTAACATCCGAATGTGCGCGCATGCGTTTATGCATTCATGTATAAGTAAATATGTACATATACGGATAATAATTGGTAAGTTTATGTATTGTCGACGAACTAACAAGGTTACGTAAGCTGCTTTCAGTTGTCTCAGAGATTGTTGTGAGTTCCAAATGAATCAACTGTTTAATGTTTCAAAAGCGGTCAGACGCGCAATTATTGAGGTCAGTGGTAGATTCATATTTAATGGGGACCAGAAAGTCATGAAATCTGTTGAATATTAATGACTGCTATTGGGACCACGACTGCGTTTTCACACACACCACACACACACACACACACACAAATAAGGTATGCAGCGATTTATCAACATAGGTACATATGCAAAGTAATTTATGACGCAATAGATTAAAAATAAAGTAGTTTGCAAATTTTTCTGAAGAAAAATGTTCTGGTTAGTAAATTCTCGTAGGATTATAGATCAATCTTTCACATTTCATATACATAAACAGACGCACACATGTGCGTAAATATATATTATTTAGATAAAGTTCTTCGGCGCAATGATAATTTCGCTCCTTTAGAAAGTTCTTCGGCGCAATGATAATTTCGCTCCTTTAGATTTAGTTTTTTTTAGCATTGTTTTGATAATTACTTTACACTTCCAGTAAAGGAAGTGTGCGTTATGCCATTAACTTCTCTGTGTCATAAATAGATCATTTAATTATTATTATTGTTTTTACAAGGAATGCCGATTTTAAAGACAATTTTCCCCGACTATGCCAGTAATACGAGGGCTAGGTTGTTCAGAATGTGTTCAGTTTCTTCAGGACTGTTTTATGTATGATCCTAGGGGTGTGGAGTCTATCTTCATTTGCGACCGAGGTTTCCGGTCTTCCGTTACGTTTGATTGAGGGTTCTGGTCGGTCTTTACTTGTGACTGAGGTTTGCAGTCTTTCTTTACTTGTGGCTGTTGTTTGCAGTCGAGCCTTACTTGTGACTGAGGTTTCTGGTCTGTCTTTACTTGTGAGAAAATTTAGCAGTCTTTACTTGTCACTGAGGTTTGCAGTCTTGCCGTACTTGTGACTGAGGTTTCTAATCTGTCTTGACCTGTGACTTGAGGTTTCTATTCTGTCTGTAATTTTAAATGAGGTTTGCTATCATTCTTTACTCGTGACTACATTACGGAGTAATCTATATGGTTATTGAGTATGGCGAATTACAATTTTTAGATGTTTTTCCCAAAACTAGGGTTAGCTGTTCATAAGATCCACCCGCATATAGTCGATAACCGAAGCCCTTCTATAACAATTTACATTTATACATCCAAGTATTTTTAGTTGTAAATTCATCATAGACTCTCAAAACCCATAAGGGCGGGTTATCCGGGAAGTCGTTAGTTGCTAATTAAACACAGCTTAATTGCAAAAGCATTAATCATTCTTTCATCCCTTAATAATTACGTATGGCTCTAATATAGAATATATGATGAGTATAGTTCATATCAATTAAACCATGCTTAACCCCAAACTCATTAAAAAGGTATTTTATCGTTGTTGATAGAGCATTAACGTTTCTTCATGGGATGTTGTGACTTTATCAGCCCAAATTAATTGTCACATTTAATTTCCTCAGGCGTTTTTATCGAAACTCAGCTCGAGAAGTTGGAAAGAAGTTTTTATTTACCATGACGCAATTCATGAGCTGGAAAGCCTTATATAGAGAATCAATGAATGAAGAACACTTTTTTTTTTACCGTCTGCTTATAGCAGTCCGTTTGAGGTTTACTCACTCTTTCGCAATAAGCATATTACTACGGGATGTTGCTCCAGGAACAAGAGTCTTTGCTGGCATAAGGCCAGTTTTGTCTACGATGACAAGAAAAATATCAAGAATAATATTCATGTGCATTATTGGAGTGATGAATTAAAGTTAATGCTGTTTTACGAACTTTCTTTTGAATGGTGGCTGCCAACACGTTTATTTCTCCCATGTCTAGAGAAGAAAGCACTTTACCTTATATAACATGACTTTTGTTTAGAAGTCTAAGGTCATTGATAAGGTCTAGTTCCGTCTTTTGTTGCTGCTGTGTAAGAGATAAAACTGTACTCAGGATTGTAAGGGAAAGTTTTTATTAATCACTAAATGCAGTCATTGATACTTTTAAATCAAAATAATGTAGGTACGTTTTTAGAAGTACCAGAAAGTAGAAGTAGATAACTGTTTCCCCTAGTTATGAATATGTATGTATTTATGTATGTGGTATATTTCAAGATATTCGATATTAAGGTCTGTTTCTGTAACGTCAGGGTGTTTCACGTCCCAGGTTTTGGCCCGCAATTTATTGTTTATGTTGACAGCCAAACATGAGACGATTCCAGTGTATTTCAAATAATTTGCCATTAGAATACATATTAAATACGAATTTTTACTGTCTGATGTTATGATTTTTATTTATGTTGCATCTGATATGTTCATATATTATTCGTGAAGTCCAGATTTTGATATTCCAAACGTTTCTTTTTTATTCATATTAGTAACAAACCCTATTGGATTGCTCACAGTATACCATAGAGGACAGAGCTCCTTATCAAAAAAGTCTTTGTAGGATGCTATCAGAGGCAGTTCTTGCAAGATTGATATTCATATTGAGGAAATACTTACGTAAAATTAGGCTAATCTTTCCAAGAATTCGTTTTGCTGTTTTATTACAAAATTTTATATGGACCATCGTTTTTTTTTTTAATATTATCAATGGATATGTGATGTTCAGTTTTTTGAAGTATTAATTAACTGTTCCAAGTTGTGAGAGATTGTCAACATGTTTTAACAGAGAATCCTATGAAAATCTATAAGCCCGATTGTGAAATATCTAGGTCAGAGCTTTTCCGCATAATTTCTGGTGAAAGGTCAGATGCATTAATTAGGTCAGAACTAGTCTGTATAAGAATAGTCTTTCATATGAATGCTCACCTTTTAAAATTTGCATTTCGCTGACTTCAGGGCCTCATCGTACTGCGGTTTATGGCGAAATGTCCTGTTTTACACCATTCCGTGGTAGATTACAAATGATGGAGGAACCTTCCGACTTAAGTTAGTGTGCTTAAAAGTGACTTTTGATATTAACCATGTAAATCATAATTGATTGGTTCACTAGATTTTTATAACAATGCAAGAAATTTAAGCAGGAAATTGTGCTAAAGAGCCATGTCATGTTCCCTGCATTATGAAGCAATACTTCATCTTAGGCAGACGGTGGTTAGGAAACTTTGGATTTCCTTCCTGTTTCAACCATTATTTAATCGTACTGCTTCGCAGAATTTAGACTTCCATTTATGTATCCCACTGGTCGATACTTTTTTCATTCACTTAATATTAGTTCATTCATGTTGTCATCAGCTTTCATCGTTGTAAGGTGATAAACTGATAACATTATTTTTATGGCTGGAAGATTGTTCATTTCGTTTTCTCTCATTGTTATATTATCTGTTTTACAAGTTTATCGGATTCACAAGTTTAGAGAATTATTCTCTCTCTCTCTCTCTCTCTCTCTCTCTCTCTCTCTCTCTCTCTCTCTCTCTCTGTTTTATGGCTATCTTTCCTTCTCCTATTCGATTTCTAATATATGAGTCTTATATTTTTTACTTCCTACGTTTAAATCGTATTTTTATCTTCTCTTACATAAAAGTATCATTTCTTTCTTTTTCCACGACGAGATCAGCTCCCCATGCCCTTGCCTTCCCTTGTCCGTACTCTTAAAAAAGTAAAAAAGGACTCTTTTCTTACCCTAGGATTGTACTGCACCTGCCTCTCTCTAGTTGTCTTTCTGGAGACCTTTCCATCTAAAATTGATTCATTCTCCTCGTAATGACTTTGTACCGCACGCTGAACAGGTTAAGTGGGACAGTAAAGTGATTTACGACCGCTGTTGCTCGTTATTGCTGGCGAGGGCTGCCTTCTTGAATGTTATTTCTTTTCTTCTTTTAGGACTAAACGGGGTTGCTTGTTTCTATGTTGATTTTGGTCATATATATATATATATATATATATATATATAATATATATATATATATATATATATATATATATATATATGTGTGTGTGTGTGTGTGTGTGTGTGTGTGTGTGTGTGTGTGTGTGTGTGTGTGTAAGCTCGCAAAAACTATTGCATTCATATGTGTCACTACAACTGCGTGTTGTGTAAAATATACGTATTTTTAAATACTCTCTCTCTCTCTCTCTCTCTCTCTCTCTCTCTCTCTCTCTCTCTCTCTCTCTCTCTCTCTCTCTGCAATTACCGGCATAGCTTCTGCTAAAACTACAGAAGATCTGAAACTTACTAAGGTCCATAAGTAACCAGAATGTTATTCACATACCGCTAAAAACATGCCGTTTGAATTTTAAATAAAACCGTTTCTAGTTTACATGGAACACGAATCTGCGACTCAGCTTCCAAAAGGGGTCAGTCGTTCATCATTTTGCAAGCAACACAACTGATGTTGAATTTCCATTTCTGCTTTACTAAAGTCTCCCTCTAGGATTTATTTTATAAACACTATTGTGTTGCATTTGTAGTTTCTTTTTTTTTCGTATAATACTCAAAATTATCGTCTTTATGAATATTCTTTTTTTTTTTAATAATTTATGACAAATGTAATTTTTTTACAGTGCAATAACCTTTCACTTATTTCTATATGCCTGGTGATAAAATCAGGCGCACTTTCGTACTTAGCTGAGGTTCATGTTTATTAACTTTTCTTACCCTACAATACTAATCTAACCTCAAATTCAATTGGACTTGTGGGCTGGCACTTGGCTGAGTATCTTATATTTGACAAAACAGTGTGTTTGAATGGAAGTGGTATAATATTTACCTGCTTTCAGATGCCTTTTTTTAACATTCATTATTATTTTAATTACAATTCTTGAAAATGTTTGTTGTATAGTTACCAAGAGTGCGATGATTTGTTTAATTAAATAAGCGCTCAGTTTAATTAATTAATAATAATGTCATTAACTTCAAGTATTACTCATACACACACACTCACATATTATTGAGATTTTTGGTCTGTCTCATATTATTTGAAAGTGACGCTATAGCCATTAGACAAAAAATTCAATGACCTAATTGGTACCATTGTCTTTTTACCAAAAACAGTATACGTGTAACACTGGAGGAACTAATGTGCGTATGTTTGTATGTAGAATTTGCGTATATTCGTTAAATGGTGTAGGCGAACGTGTGCGGTTGTGCTTCTGTGTGCACGTTTGGTGGAGAGAGAGAGAGAGAGAGAGAGAGAGAGAGAGAGAGAGAGAGACACTTAAAAAACACTTTACACCGTTCAATACTTTGGATATTTCTTTAACGCTTACTTTTAACTTCTTTAGCGGAAAATAAATTTAGTTTTGTAGTAATTACTGTAAATCGAAATACGGTTGAAATAACAAGGGTAAGATAGGTAACGAGAAAGGCCCGGCACAAAACTCAGGAGGCTCTTTTACTTTGTGCTAGTTAGGAGACTCGATTTCCCAAAATATGATGCCTAATCTCTGCAGAGGACTTTTAATGTGACACCTTTAATATTCGTTTATGTTTATGTTGCTTCAATTGTGCCTTCTCTCGAGTTTTGTTGACGACTGAATATTTTTTGCAGTGACCTAAATCATTTGGAAATTTAGACGTCCTAAACAAAATACTTGCTGTCGCGGTCGACGTCTAACCATGTCATGTCCTCTCTCTCTCTCTCTCTCTCTCTCTCTCTCTCTCTCTCTCTCTCTCTCTCTCTCTCTCATATGTGAATTTAGAGTTGAAACTTTTAATTATGTTTATCAGAGTTTTTGTCAATCCATTATTAGAATTGTCTACAAATGTAAAATGAGTTTAGATTCATTTGACTTTTTATTGATCGGTTTATTTTATTTTGTAGTGAATTATTCTCTCCTTAATGGATTTCAGGATTAAAATATATATTCATCAGGGATCCTTTATTAAGGAATCTTATAATATGTACTGCAGCGTGATAAAACAGATTTTTTACCGGTTTCACTCTAATCCGATTAACTTTTTTGTCAACTCTTTGTTCATAAATAATCATTTAAATTGAATTACCTGCCAATACAGATTGTATAGCTATTTATGGTGAATGCCTTGTCATGCTAACAAAGCCATGCGTTTCATTAACAAAGCACTCATTTGCATTAATTATCAGGCTTTCTTTTTTCATTTTAGCTTAGAGTAAAAATAAATAAATAAAACGCTTAATATGAAGTATTGTTTTTTCTTCTTTTTTATTACATCAAGAAAATCTTATACAGTACTTGTATAAAGATAACACTGTGTTATCCTTTGAGCTAATATTAGAAAACCTCAAAATCTTATAGTATTTGGTATACACATTATGAGGTTTTTGGTGAGGTCAGGTCTCATTTTACAAGCAAATGCTTATTGATATATGATTTAACTGTCCATAACTAGAACATGCTGTACAGGGTCGATCGTAGATACGGAATTAATGCATACGTATCTTCTTTTTGCTTCCAGTACTTTCGTCGAACCACTTTATTTATTAGTGTAGAGGAGATTGGAGTCGCCCGTGCAGTTCAGGTGCTTCATGCAGCTTTTTAAATAAGAATACAAGGGTTAGATAACGGGTCGTTGCAATTAATTCGTTGTTTAGCTTTGGGATAAGTGTTTCCTTTCCCGCCCAGATTGTAAGGAATGTGATTTTTATTTACAATTTATTATTTATCTATAAATGGTTTCCCTTTAGTTTCGAATTCATGCTATCTAGGCAAAAGAAGTGAGAGAAAATTTTTTTAACAGAAACCTTATTACTTATTCATTTACTGCTTAAACATTCATCTCCTACATTGTGCGGCCGCTAGGAGTTAGTGAACACCGTTTTACGAGACCTTGCTTTCCTCTTTAGGTGTACATTTAAGAAAGCCAGGAAGTATTATCTTTCCTTTGTAACTTTATATCTCAAATATCATTAAAACTGCATTAACTTTTCCGTAGCCTCAGTTTTCACCTTAGGTTTTAATGCAATAATGGAAGATCGAATTTATTTTTCCTTCAGTTTTGTGATGTACCATCCCTTATGTGCTGTGAATTTTCGTAACAACGAAGTACTAGAACACACAAACACACACACACACACACACACACAGAGAGAGAGAGAGAGAGAGAGAGAGAGAGAGAGAGAGAGAGAGAGAGAGAGAGAGAGAGAGATTTAACAAACGTTTAAAATGCAATTAAGTAAAAGATAGGGTCAAGGAAATACACCCATTGTCTTTTTTCCTTTTTTAGTGAACGTGACTCTTGTAATTGAAATTCTTTCTGAGAATCAATTAATATTAAGGCAAATAAAAAGAAGGAAAGAAGTTTAAATTGCGTCCATGGTCTTTGGGTGAACTTTCCTTTGCAGTATAATTCTGTGTATGAAGAAATCTTGTTGTTTTTTCTTTATAAATACATACCTTATAGGTATATAATATATTACATATACACAATAATATATATGTATATATAATGTATATACTAGATATATATATATATATAATAATATATATATATATACACACATATATTTATATATATATGTATATATATTCATAAAGGAAGAGGTGTCCAATCAGACGACAGTCATGTACACGTGTTTTATTATTAAGAAACGTTTCATGTTGTCACCAACACACCATCAGTCTGCAATTGAAATTCAACATTAAAATAAACTTAAAAATTACAATAGAAATTAAATAAACTTAAAAATTACAATAAAATTAAAAAATAATCAGAACGTTAAAATAGGGAATGAGAAGAAAACTACCTATTCATAAAGAAGGAAAGAGCTGAGTGACTAAAAACGGTAAGGTCTGCATACAACGTAAACCTCACGCCAGAGAGAGAGGAGATGACGAGGTGTTGGAGTTTAAACTAGGTGAAAGGTGCTTAATAAACAATGACTCAAGGGTAGTTAGATGGGCAGTTTGCTTTGTGGTGCCAATTATAGAAAAAATTTTCTTTTCGATAGTAACCTTACAACTCTTAGCATGTATTCTTATATTAGAGAACTCGGGATTAGAGATTCTGGACCCAGTTCTATAACTTAATCCCAAATGGCTGTAATAACGGACTTGTAACAGTCTCTGTGAAGAACCAACATAAATACCAAGACATCTTGGGCATTCAAATTTATATATGATATTGGACTTCATGAAATCCTGTAATTTGTCCTTGTAATTAAAAAAAACCCTCCAATTTTTTATGGATTCATGGGAAAAAGATTAAGTTTCAAAAAACCAAATTCCTTTTCAATAATATTTCTAACTTTTACGCGTAAACTGTCTGAATGAATAAATGGAATGGGTGCATACATAGTTAACTTAGGTACATTAAAATTAAGGGTGGGTGCTGACAGATACCTTGTTAGCAATTTACTAATAATGTTAAAAACCAGCTTTTTGGGAAACGAGTTCTTAACAAAATATTCTAAAAGAAACTCGATTTCAAGATGAAAGGAGAGCCAATCAGATGTGTACCGAAGGGCCCTAAAAACTGATGTTCAAGCCCGTCACCAGAGAAAATTGAAATCTTTGGGGATTTGTGCTCCTACTTTGGATAATGGACATTCATGTATTTTTAACTAATCGAAATATGTCTTGTCAAAGAGAGAGGAATTTTTGTTGTCACTTGGATTGGATTTCTGTTTGCCTTCATATAGACCCAATTTTGCATTCTTTTATTTTCCGTTTGAGGTGCTTTTCCATAGGCTTAAGAATGTCAAATATGGTAATCTAAATATGGCAGTTCTTCAGCAGAAACTATCATCACTGTTTCATGATAATTACAGAAAACTCAGGGTGAAGTGGGCCCCTTACTTCAGAAAGGAGGACTCTGAAATTCTTAGAAGGTTGGGTAAAAATGATAACTTAGTGATATGTAAACCAGATAAAGGGAAAGGAATAGTGATTCTGGACAAGGCTGATTATCTTGAAAAAATGAAAGTTATTTTGTCTGATGGCTCTAAATTTAAACTAATCGGTGAACCCAACTTTGTTGATATTTATAAAAAAGAAGACAAGATCAATCGCTTTCTTAGAAAGCTTAAACAGGAAAAAGTTATTTTTGATGATGTCTACCAAGTACTATTTGTTACCGGGTCTTCCTTTGGCATTCTTTATGGACTTCCAAAAATACACAAAGACGGTATACCATTGAGACCGATAATGTCCGCATATAATAGCCCGACATATAATATTTCCAAATTCTTAGTCAAAATACTCAATGAATATGCTTACTCTAAATATTCGTTAAAGAATGGTTATGTATTTCAGCAAGAAATTATTTTACAGGATGGTGATTTGTATATGGCCAGTTTGGACGTTGAATCACTGTTCACTAACGTCCCTGTTTCTCAGACAATTGAAATCATTTTGGATAAAGTTTTTAGTAATGATGAGACCTTCTGTGGTTTTAATAGGCAACTTTTTAAAACATTTTTGGAACTTGCTGTGCAAGATGCCACCTTTGTTTTTAATGGGCAGCTCTTTCTGCAGGCAGAGGGGGTTGCCATGGGTTCTCCTTTGGGACCGTTGTTTGCCAATTTTTTTATGGGACATTTGGAGGAGAATTTTCTTAATGATTGTCCTGGGAATTTTAAGCCACTTTTTTATAGAAGATATGTTGACGATACTTTTGCCTTATTTAAATTTTCGTGGCAAGGCCAGCTTTTTTTTAGATTACATAAATGAAGCCCATCCTAACATTAAATTTACGTTGGAAAATGAGAAAGATGACTCCCTGGCCTTTTTGGATATAAAAATAACTAGAGATAACCACCTTTTCAACACAAGTGTTTTTAGAAAGAGTACCTTCACTGGGCTCGGAAACAACTTTTTTAGCTCGTGTTTCCGTAATTTTAAGATTAATCCTATATCTACTTTGGTTTTTAGGGCCCTTCGGTACACATCTGATTGGCTCTCCTTTCATCTTGAAATCGAGTTTCTTTTAGAATATTTTGTTAAGAACTCGTTTCCCAAAAAGCTGGTTTTTAACATTATTAGTAAATTGCTAACAAGGTATCTGTCAGCACCCACCCTTAATTTTAATGTACCTAAGTTAACTATGTATGCACCCATCCCATTTATTCATTCACAGTTTACGTGTAAAAGTTAGAAATATTATTGAAAAGGAATTTGGTTTTTTGAAACTTAATCTTATTCCCATGAATCCACAAAAAATTGGAGGGTTTTTTAAATTACAAGGACAAATTACAGGATTTCATGAAGTCCAATATCATATATAAATTTGAATGCCCAAGATGTCTTGGTATTTATGTTGGTTCTTCACGGAGACTGTTACAAGTCCGTTATTACAGCCATTGGGATTAAGTTATAAGAGGAACTGGGTCCAGAATCTCTAATCCCGAGTTCTCTAATATAAGAATACATGCTAAGAGTTGTAAGGTTACTATCGAAAAGAAAATTTTTTCTATAATTGGCACCACAAAGCAAACTACCCTTCTAACTACCCTTGAGTCATTGTTTATTAAGCACCTTTCACCTAGTTTAAACTCCAACACCTCGTCATCTCCTCTCTCTCTGGCGTGAGGTTTACTTTGAATGCAGACCTTACCGTTTTTAGTCACTCAGCTCTTTCCTTCTTTATGAATAGGTAGTTTTCTTCTCATTCCCTATTTTAACGTTCTGATTATTTTTTAATTTTATTGTAATTTTTAAGTTTATTTAATTTCTATTGTAATTTTTAAGTTTATTTTAATGTTGAATTTCAATTGCAGACTGATGATGTGTTGGTGACAACATGAAACGTTTCTTAATAATAAAACACGTGTACATGACTGTCGTCTGATTGGACACCTCTTCCTTTATATTTATGGTTTTCCTGATGTGATATATATTTATATATATATATATCTTAACCCCCTTTTGACAAAACTACACAAATTAACAATTCTTACCTGTGGCAGCAGGCGCCCTCTATCTGCAAGCATGTCACTTGGCTATTAAGCTCACATAAATACAAAAATATACTATTTATTACCCAAAGCAGATGAACATAAAATGGAACAGAATGATTAATAAGTCATAGCGATAAAAACCCAAGTCTGCCCCACAAAGAAAACTATTAAGTTATTATTCCACTCTCCAGGCTAAATATTCACTCCCAGACACAAAATGTCAATTGTTACATTGTATTAGTCAAGTCAGAGAATCCCGTCTCCAGTATCATGGTATAGAGCCCATCTGTAATAAAAGTATATTCGTTACATTTCTTATAACACAATATTAAGTAAAGAGATACACTTCACACTTCTCTCTTTTCAAAGGCAACTGTTTCTAAGTCATTTACCTTGAGATGGGGGTTTTCTCCCGACAATTGGCATTCGCTCAACCATCTTTCTTCCTATCACAAAGGAATGTGTCTTTCCCTCAAGTGCCTTGATCGGTCAGACCAGTGACATCCGCCCGTGGTAACAGTACGGACAGCCACCAGCTTAAAAACGCATACACACAGATTCCTTCATTCAAGAAGGCTGCCTCTACAGCTCACTCTGTCTCCGAGCAAGAGCAGCTGACACGATATGTAATTCACTAACACATCAGTTTGTACTTATAAGATGGCTCGGCCACTTATGTCCTTTGTGCACTCTTGTCGCACACCACATCAGCAACTAATGCACAATGTATCAATTTGCCACATGATTTAGGGCTACCTCCGTTGCTGGAGCCCTTGTGCCTCACCGGATGCACAGAAGTTTAAGAACTCCTGGCGCACAAATTGTGATCAGTATAACACCTAGCATGACCACTATTATTGGAATTGTGTAACGTTCATTGATGAAAAGCTCATCCTCGTCACTAAGATAAGCAGAACTCGACGAATAGTTGTAGACGCAGGTCGAGTGCGTAAACGACCTCGAAACAACTTAGCATGCGCCATTATTCAGCATCTGCGACCCTCGTGAGTGTATCCAACACCCCCTCGTCGCGAAACTGTAGATTCCATGTTTTCTACTGAAGGAAACATGGTCACCACCCCGTTGTCAAGGAAATATCCCGCGACTTCCATGCAAGTGCTACTCGCACCCACCTCATAGAAGATTGTAGACTCCTAATTTATCCAAGAATGTATCCTGAGATGATATACCGGCGACATGACATCCGTTGCAAAGGCAGTCCATAGAATCGCCATTCGTGTGTTGACTCGGCTCGACCTCTGGTACTGTAGAACGAAGTCGTTTCCTTAGTCACCATCACGTGAAGTTGGGAATTCTCTAAAGTCATCGTGATTCCATATTTAAAAAGTCTACATAATCATAAAATAACTAAAGCCTTCCTTTACCCCACAAATCCGTCATTAATTAATATACTCAATCTCCTAGTCAAATATTAAAAATTTCCCACTAAACAAAATATAATCTTAACCCACTGAATCTTCACAAGTAATCCCATATCTGACAAACACACTATCAAAAGAGAACCCATAATGTCTAACAACAAAAACCCTTTTTATTGTTTATATAACTAACCTCCATGAAATATAATGCCGAACACTCCTTCTATCTTCTTACATACCCCAACACATTATATCTCCTATCTAAAATAAAAATGCTATTTAGAGCTTAACACCAATTGTGACATCTCTCATAGGAAAAAAAAAAAAAAAAAAGATAATAACATCAATAATAAGTGAACTTTCCCCCATTACACAGCGCACATAAGAGAAGAAAAAACATATATAATTCAATATCTTTCCCAAAATGCAATATGTACCATTACGGAATTTGCTACCGCAACAATCCCATCGACCAGAAACGACTGGAAAACAACCCCCTTACAAAGAACACCTCCGTGGAATGCCACAGTCAACAGAGAATAGTGCAAATCTCCAAGTAATCAACTCCAAAGGGAAAAATCAGCAACCGGATTCATCACAGCATTATCAGCAAAAATCCACCTGTGAACACTATAGATTTTTCTAGGCAGACTTGCAACGCCAGAAACCATTATGCCCTAAATATCCTACACACAGGAATTATCACATATTTATCATCATGTTTCTCAGCTAAAACAAAACTTTGCCGTATTTCCAACAACTTCCCACATAAAATATGAACCCCGAAATCTTACGCCAAAATGACGCAGATTGTGCATAATAAGAAAAAAAACAGTAGAAGGAAATGAAAGAGAGAAAAAAAACGTTAAAGCATTTCACCACCAAATTGCCAAAAAACAGACAGCAAGAAATAAAAAGAAAAAAAATGCAATTGCGCGACAATATATTAATCACCACAACCAATTCTTTTCAATTTCGAGATATGTGTTAACCTCAACCGACCTGTTTTTTCCTCTAAGACTACAAATCTGTTTCCAATTTTTTCCTCAATGACTTTAAAAGGATCTTCAAACTTTGGGCCTAATTTGTAGTCAGTTCATTTCTACCGTTAAGTTTTAAAAATACCTTGTCTCCAACATTGATCTTGGGTCCAAATGTTTTACTAATACTTTTCTGTACCATCTCTCTGATTGTGGATTCGAGATTACGGCCGAGACAAGGATGTCTCTCTCTTTCTGTGGATAACAACGCCTCAATCGTATCCTCCCCATGATGAGGTATAGTTAGCAAATCAAATGTGCCTCGTGCTGGACAACCAAACAAAGCTTCAAATGGAGACATTTTAATGGAATCACTAACCATAGTGTTAATACTATGTCTAACAAAATTAACATATCTGTCTCAATTCTTATCATTACCACCTACAGTTTTCCTGAGAGCCTCGAGCACTTCCTGTTTGCTCCCCATGACTTCCGCTAAACATTCCAAAGTTTTGTTCACAAATTCTATACCATTGTCGGTGAATAGAACTTCGGGTAAGCCGTATCTGCAAATGATACCATTGAAAAACGCTACGGCTACTTCTTCAGCCGTTTTATGCTTAAGTGGGAAAATTTGTACTATCCTAATAAGTTCATCTATTATCACTAACAAGTACTTGTTCGCATACCTGGACTCACAAAAGTTCCCCAGGATATCCATATGTATTCTCTGAAAAGGTCTACTCGGTATAGGATACGTTCCTAATTTGCTTGAAGTTATTCTTGCAGGCTTACATGCGTTGCACACTGTACAATTTCTCACAAAATTTTCCACATCTTTTCCCATGTTTTTCCAAATGTATTTAGCACGAACCTCATCATACGTTTTTTCTATTCCCAAGTGTGGACTACCAAACCTGCAATGAACTATATCCAAAACCACTGGAATTAGGACTTTCGGAATTACGATCTGTGTCGTATCTCCTTTACTTTCACTGGTTCTCAATTTATATTTAATTTTCCTAACCAATAGATTACCTTCTAACTCTAAACCCAAAAAAGGCAACTTATAACGTTTCCTGACTAATTCCCCTCTAAGAAACGCTTTCGCGTCTGCTAGAATCTTGTCTTCATCTTGCCTTTGCTCTATGAGATATATATCCCATTGTATAGCCTTGCTAGTGACGTGCACGACTTGGAATTCTCCCGTGTCGTGAAAACTTCTACTAAGAGCATCTACAACTACGTTTAATTTGCCCTCTATATATTTGAGCTTTGCATCAAAATCTCTGATAGTCAAAACCCATCGAGCTCTTTTAGGTGACAAATCGGGTTTATTAAAAAGATCTAATAATGGCTTATGGTCTGTAAGAACTTTTACTTTGTTCCCCATCAGTAACATTTTAAAATGAACCAAGCTCGACACTATTGCAAAGGCTTCTTTATCTATGGTAGCCATTGATCTCTCGTTGCTGACCTTTGTCCTGAACTTCCTGCTATAAAAGACTATGGGATGGAATTTCCCATAAAACTTTTGCATAAGGCAAGTACCTATAACTTCCTGGCTGGCATCGGTCACTAATGTAAAAGGTTTGCTAAAATCTGGAAACTTCAAAACAGGGAGATTCATTAGCGCGTCCTTGAGCTTTTGATAACTCTCCGCCTGGGGTTCCTTCCATTGAAATTGAACGTCTTCCTGCAATACATCTGTTAGGGGAGCTGCTATAATAGAGAACCCATTCACAAACCTCCTGAAGAAACCGGCGATACCTAGGGATGACTTAATGTCTTTCTTTGATCTGGGGGTGCGACAATTCGCTATTGCTTTGACTTTATCGTCATTTACTCTAACCCCTTCCTTAGATATGACATGGCCTAGATATGTAATTTGCTTTTTCAAGAACGAGCACTTGCCTAGCTTAATTTTCAACCCCACTAATCTAAGCCCCCTAAGTACTTCCAGGTGTTGCGCGATCGTGTCTGTTGCGACCAATATGTCATCCATATACACAAAAATATTTTTGCCCAATAACCCGTGCAAAACTTTGTTCACCAACCTGGTAAAGGTCATCGGACTGTCCGATAAACCGAAAGGCATTCGCGTAAATTCATGGTGTCCCTTGGGTACTGAAAAAGCGGTATATTCCTTGCTACTTTCACTAAAAGGGACCTGCAAAAAACCCTGCGCCAAATTGATTGAGCTATAAATATTATGTCCCCCGATTTCAACAAAAAGATCTGGTATGCACGCGACTGGATAGCGGTCAGGGATCGTCTTTTCATTTAACGTCTAAAATCAACGCATACGCAGACAGAACCATCCTTCTTAGGCACCGCTAGCAAGGGAAAGTTGTAAGGAGACATGCTAGGTCTAATGATTCCTTCTTCCTCCCATCTATTGACTTCTTTCTCTACCTGTTCTCTGATTTTGAAAGGTATGCGATATGCAGGATTATAAATATGTTTTGTGCAACTCTTCAAATTTATCTTATGCTCTAACACATTAGTCAACCCCAGTTTATCACCTTGTAAGGCTACCGTATCCCCAAATTCTGCCAAGAGCCCGCTTACCATTTCAACATGTTCACTATAATCCGCATTAGCTAAATGTTCTCTAAATATTCGTTTCCTTGATTGCATTTCTGCCTCTGAAAACTCAGGTTTCCCCTCTACGATAGCCACTGCACCAGTTTCATGACTCCAATCTTGGAAATCCAATATATATGTATTCCTCTGGTATCTCCTAACTGTATCATTACAGTTTAGTAACTCCGACCACGTGGTCCCATCCATGGATACACTGTTCACCGATGCCGTGCTAATAACCCCTCTAAGCTTTTCGCTATTTTCAATAACACACATCTGTAGGTTTTCTCACTTCCCTCAATTTGACTTTTACCATAGTCTTTGAACCAGGTAATAACACAATATCCTCGTGTTACACCTCTATATTTGTGGTTAGTATCTCCCCTTTCCACCACCCCATACACATTACCACCCTCAGTATCATCCCTAGCATTGTTAGTATAAGAAATAACATCAATATTAGTATCCACATCCCCATCCATAATATCATCACCACAATTGTTATTGCTGTGAACTCCGATAGAATCCCTGCCATTATTATCACCAAGCACATCTCCTTTATCAATAATCTCCATGTCCTCCGTTCTCATCATGTCCTCATAAGGAAGAAAAACACCAGGTATTCTGACTGTTATCCCACTAACACCCGCATGGATCGAAATCTTTTGTCTCCTACACGCAGGATGACCCAGCAAAAGTCTGTTGCCCAACGCAATTCCTTTCATTACCAAAAATGGTTCTGTTAGTACTCTGTCACCGAGAGTAAACTGTATTTGAACACAACCCCGGGTATTTAATCTATGGGCTTGCACATCACACACCGTCTCCGTTGAGGGTTGCAAAGGGCAATTTGAAAACATGGATTGATACAAATTATAGCCCATTAAATTTATAGACACTCCTGAGTCTATAAATATCGGGATATCCACATCCCCTACTGTTCCATAAACTATAGGCTTG
>NC_087212.1:66984617-67004617 GCF_015104395.2 Macrobrachium nipponense | reverse complement strand
CTTTTTTTATACTGATATATAATATGAAGGTGTAACATTTGATTATTAATGGGTTTATCGTTCCATAAAACTGCCTGATTCACCCACTCTCTTGTTCTGCCTCATTGTGACATATCAGAAACCACCACAAATCTTCCATACTGTTGTATTTCGTGCCTTTTTATTTCTGTATCACTTGGAATAAAAAAACTTCTAACTTCCTCTGACTCGGCCTTATTAGCATAGAATTCTTCTAATCTCATATTTGGTATTCTACTGAGACTGACAATAAAAGAAGATATTTTGTCATTTAAGGTTCCTTCCCTCACATTGCAGTCTCTTGCCTTATAGTCTGTCATTTTCCCTATAGACATAATGTAAAATAATGATACCCACAATGATCTGGACTCCTATGTATAGTAGTAATAACAGCAACAGCAAAACTAACAGTAGTGATGATAACAAGGCTGATGTGGCCTCCAGCTTACTCGGGGCGCTTGCTAAAATCGACAGTCAAATAGAGCGTTGTTTCACCAACGAAAATTTAAATACATAGCTGTTATGTTTTATTAGAAATAATTGTTCTGTAATGTTTAATATGCACATTATTTGTTTTTTACATTTTCATTTAATAAATAGGTCATAAATATCCTGTCAAAATTCCTGTATCTTTAACTCAACGCGAAACACCTTTTCCAGACCTTTTTAGGCTTTTCTATAGACCTTTCCTACCCTCCAAACAAGAACAACAGCAAGAACAAGAACAACAACACGAACATTAACAACAACAACAAAGTAGTGTGTAGGCGAAAATGTCAGGCGAAAGACGAAGAGCAAAAGACGAAACCTCACGCCATGCCATGTCTCATTCTCTCCTGTGCAGTGCAAGAGACATCATTACCTACTTGGGTATTCCGGATGCTTCTGCTCCTCATCCGCAGAGATGGCCTTTAATCTTTATCAAAAAAGATGCTGGCAGCCGTCTTCTTTCCCCTCACCCTTTTTATCCCGTGACTTATTCCAGGACGTGAGATCTTTGCAGAAAATGGCACGCATTCCGGATAAAGTAAAATATATATATATAAGTAAAATTTAATACACATTGTTAAATAATAACAATAATAATAATAATTTCGCTTACTTAACTATCACCAAAAAGTATTTCGCAACTTTTCTGAGTTCATATTTTATGTTCCAGATGGAGGTAAATATATATGATAGAAAGAATAGTATAGAGTATTATGGTAATGTTTGGAATTAAGAAAACAATATTTGCTCATGTGCGCGGGAATCGGTAGCATGAACATTGACAAGATATCATTGAAATAGTATTAAAATGAGAGCGTAATACAGTTTGTTTCCGTCACATCCGAGCAAAATATTTCTATCATCCGATCCGATAAAATATATATCTATTATCGACAAAAGTCATCCGAAACTGGAACGGAATTAAATCAGTTAAGCACCAAACTAGTGTACTGATTTTATTTCATTAATATTTGTCACGTAACTATGATGTGATGTTTTTATGATAAATTTTTTTTTATGAAACTTTCAACTATTAAAAACAAAGTTTACTGTCATGATAAACTTCGGGACAATAATTAAAAGGATTTTTGCATTTATGTAAAGTTCATATGATATATGTGAGGATTAGACATCATAATTACCTCTTAATCCAATTCCTGGAACTCTCTACCATCCCCTTTGTTTCAAATGTCCGAGGGGTTTTTATTTTTTGAAGAGACGAATGTGTCGTCATATGAACAGTGAAACTCATTAACATAGTATTTTTTTTTTTTTATAAAGGTATAAAAACAAAAGAGTGAGTTTAAATGCTTGTAAAGTGAAAAATAGCTTTTTTACGCATTTTTAGTTACATACGAATGTACTGGGGGATTTATAAATGTTACAAAAAATAAGCAATTAAAAGTCAAAATTGTATCCTTACATCTTCACTTTTGTGAGTAGAAGATAAAATCGCCGTTGGTTAATCATGATAATAGTACAGAGAGAGAGAGAGAGAGAGAGAGAGAGAGAGAGAGAGAGAGAGAGAGAGAGAGAGAGAGAGAGAGAGAGAGAGAGAGAGAGAGAATTGAATGTGTTCATGGTTTCCTAAAAATCTCTTAGTCATGAAAGTGGCAATTAAAGCACGGTAATGACCTTTTAATTGAATGCCGTTTAATCTGAAATGAGTTTAGGAAGAGCATGAATGGAGTGGGACCGAAATCGTGGTAATTGGAACATCGGCATAAAACAGAATGTGTTGGGAATAAACAAAGCACTTACTGATAATGTCGAAAATGCAGGGATGTGTCGGTAAGTCTCGGAGCCTTCCATCACGTAAACGTTAATGTATTGTTAAATTATTTATCTAAAGAAAGTAAAATCATCGAGGGAATAAACTCTTACATTTTGTTACTGTAGGGTAATTTTTAAACATTTTATTTACACAGAGAAACTGAACAGTGAAACTCATTTCCATGTTTTTTTGCTAAAGGTATAAAAACAAGTGCGTGTGCTAGATGCATCTAGATGAAAATAGCTTGTTTACAAACTTATTTATATAGGAATGTAAAATTTAAATCAATTAATATGGGTTATAGGTTGTTGAGTATTGCAGTACTGTGAGACATAAGTAGTGGAGTATTAAATGAAGCCGATTTGAATAACAATCCTGTTGGTGGGATTAAATAAAATAATTGAATAGCTTCACTTTGTGCATAGTAAATTTTGATTAACATATTGAAATCCAGCGCTTAGAGTACAGAACCTAGTACGTATGTATTAACTGTAGGCTGATTGAATGCAGCATGTTATTTGAAAAAGAAAAAAATCAATATCCTCAGAATCAAAGATAATCCTGAAAGTTATAGCTTTGTGTATGGCCAAGAATGTGGCCAATCCGATGTTTTCCCCCTAGCGTTTAGCATTTAAACAGCTGTGCTTTCGTGCAAATGGTTAAGTTTGGATAATTTTGATTTGATTTCCTTTTCCAAGGGAAGAGTTACGATTTTTACGAAAAGCAAGAAAATAGTCCAAGGAGTGTGCATGAAACACATTAGAATGCCAGTGTGGATAAAATTGCAGTTATACTTATATGGTGTTCTAATTAAAATGAAAAAAGAAAGAACGACAATACATAAAAAATTGCATTTTCGTTTTTCATAAGGATTAAATACCTTTAAATGAATACCTCATTTGATTATACAAATTTCACATTACGTAATCTGCACACACTGGTTGATGACAGTCGTTCAGTAAACAGAATGCTAGACCACCGATGTATGAGTGGTCCTTGAGATTTTACAAAAAATCAACTAAAGCGGCTCTTTTGCTTTGTGTGGTGTCGTTGTGTTGAGCGTTGCAGTGCCCTCAATTCCTTGCCAGATCAATAGAGAGAAATTAAGAAAAGTTATCAGTCCCCGATAGTATCACTTAGTATGCAAGCCCCTCTCGATCAATCACCCGTACATGAAGTCTGTTATTTCAGTGGGAATTGCCTATTATATCCATTTCAGTTAGATGTATTATCCCCCAAAATTTTGAAGGTTTGTTTCGTTGGGCTGACTGATAGGCGTTAGTAGGCGATTGATAAATAGCAACGAATGTGTCCGCTCATCCCCCCCCAATCCACCTTGATTTCATGCATATGGATGCATTTAGGAAACCATGTGCTATATCTGGCTTTAACATATTTAATTGAAAACATTAAAACATTAATATGACGGAAAGTGAAAGTAATTATACAAATGATTTTACTGAATTATGTTTAAAATATACAGAGTTCAAATTATATAGCATTCACAAATGATGTTAAATAAGGGGAATTTAGCATTACTTCCACAAATGATTTATACACATTCAGATCTATAGCTGCATAATACACTTTACTGTGTGTTAATGTACGTACTGATAATAAATATACGTATATATGTGATAAACTGTTTTAGGCACTCGCGTCAAGCCAATATAAATTCAGAAAGACTTAAGTACATTAACAGTCATCGCTTTGCCTAACTTAAAGGCAGAAACATTGATTTCGAGGAATAGGAAACTACGCTAGTCATACCAGCAAATAGTTATGTCAGTAAAACAACTTGGAGCGTAACCAGTGAGTTCGGGTCTCAACCAAACGTCTCTATTCCTATTATGAAGATTTTTTTTTATAATAAACTTGCACATCAGAAAGTTTAAATGGACCTAAAATCTATAGAATATTGAAAAGTCAATAAATTCTAAATTGATTAATGATATAAATAATATACCTGAAAGTCAATCGTCATTGAGAAGGCTCTCTTTAGTCTGGTGGATAGTGACTCTCCGCGAGAATAATGGTCACGCGCGTGTTTATTTGGGACCGTTCATTGCATCAGCGAGATCACCATCACGATTGGAGTTTCCAGTTATTGCATTAACACCTGACGTCCCACATGACGCGTCCTCTAATGCCCAGTCGGAATTGTAATGAATGACGAATGAAATCGAACGGTGCCTTCTGTGCGTCTCTCCGCCTGTCAGGGAACGAATAATTCGGGCCATCACTCTCCAGAATTAGAAGATAGTTTCGGCTCCGTTCTCATTAGAGAAATTTGTATTGCCCTGTCTTAGTATTGCATGTCGTTTTACATGTAAGATAAGTAGCTTGCATACTCAGGAGACATAATTGCTTTTTGCGAATATATTAAAATACTTTTACAATTAATTAACCATATGCATATGTATATTTAGATATAGCAATTTCACTCTGTAGACTATTTTAGTGATTGTATGCACACGCACACACAATATATATATATATATATATATTATATATATATATATATATATATATATATATATATATACTTACATACATACATACATACATATATACATATATATATAGTGCGTGTATGTATGTATTTATGCATGTATGTATATATATATATATATATATATATATATATGTATGTATGTATTATATATCCTTATCCTTTTGATATTTATCTAGTATAGCCACAGAAACATTTACACACAACCGGTGATTTTCCCAGTGCTATAATGCAGGTAAGCACTTTTAAACAAGAGACTTATTGCTTGACGAATTGTAAGGAGAGTGCGCTCTTAGTAACTAAATCTTTTTGGTATTTTTGACCTTTACTCACTATTTAAGGTCAAGGTCACTTTAGGGTTCAATGTTTTATGTAACTGTTTGTAATGTTATTAATGTCACTTCAGTTTCAATTAACTGTCAGATGCATCATAATTTTCATCATTAAGCTGGCATCCTACAGTTCATATCGATAGATAAATACTATTTGAGCTGGTTGCTGAATACTATGTCTTCATCAAGTTTATATAGTATATATATATAGTATATATATTATATCTATATATATATATATTAGATATATAATATATATATATAACATAGATATAGATAATGTATATAGGAAAATGCTTGGTATGATCATCGTCTCATTTTTATATAAATAGAAATTCAGTGATTAATGCGTGAATATACTTACGATAAAAAGATGAAAAAGTTCAGATAGCACACAGGGAAGGAAGAAAGTCCGTATATACATTAAATATTGGTAACAATGGTAATATCATTACCTCAAACTCGGGACCGAAAAAACTAAATCTAAAAATCTAGCATTACTTGCATAGACTTTGTGTGACATGTCCATAAAGGAAGCTGGAGTTCCCTGTCACTGGGAATGGAATGTCGGTGGTAACTAGCTGTCAATTATTGCACTTGCACTGCAAAGGAAAATGGACCTACAGGCCGGATTAAGATTGCAAATGGAGTTGAATGTTTCCCTGCTGGGAACTCTCTCTCTCTCTCTCTCTCTCTCTCTCTCTCTCTCTCTCTCTCTCTCTCTCTCGTTTGCCGCAATGTATCACAAGAGGAAGTCCCTTCTCTCAGGTATTCCCATTTTAGATTCCAGTTTATGTCCTGGTACGAAATATTAAGTTACCATACCCATTACAGGTCTTGGGATGTTGCCAAACGTGACTCTTCTTGATGTCTGAGATTCTCAGGCAGATTATAATCAAGTGCGGCTTGAATGTTAATGTTGTTTTGTTTCGACACCTGGACTGCTGAATATTACATGGTTCTTCCCAAGAAACAACACAACTTAGATTACATAAAATGCAGTGTTGCGTCAGTATTTCATAATTACAAAACGCCCTATTTGTGTTGAACATAGAAAGGAACATCGGTAATATTGTTCCTTAGTGAGAGAAATAATGGCCTTGCTTACCTCTAACCTTCTCATCGCTTTTCTCTTCACCATTTTAATATTCTTCATTCTTTTTCTGTGTATGTTGATGTACCTCCAGTGTTCCTATATGTCATGAGACAATTCTATGCAAAATCGTCTTGCATTTTCAATTCAAAAAAGAATTGTCTGCCCGTCCTTTCTCAGACCTAAGAAACTAATGAGGCTAGAGGGCTGCAAATTTGTATTTTGATCATCCACCCTCCAATCATCAAACATACCAAATTTCATCTCTTTAGCCTCAGTAGTTTTTATTTTATATAAGGTTAAAGTTAGTAAAGGTTTGTGCATCTGGCAGCGCTTTCCGGAGCCATGGGATGCACCCTCACTCTACAGCATTTGGTGAGCAACTGGAGCACTGCCGGACATAGTTCATGGTTTTATGCAGCATTATGTGTTGTACAGAAAACTCGATTGTTTCGGCGCATTTTTTACTCATTTCTTATTATAGTTAATAACCTACGTATATATTAAGGAGGTATTTTCTTGGTTATATCTTCTGAATTTTTACGTGCTTTATCGTTCAGGAACAACTTGATTCTCTCTCTCTCTCTCTCTCTCTCTCTCTCTCTCTCTTCTCTCTCTCTCTCTCTCTCTCTCTCTCTCTCTCTCTCTCTCTCTCATATCAGTGCTGCTTGTCAAAGCATTATTTGAATGGGGTACAGTGAACCCAATACGAATGGTAAACTAACCTAAAATCCTTTTACTTGACGACATCCTTATTGAGTAACAGATATACGAGAACCTCGTCTTTTCCTTCTGGATATTTTACCCATGCTGGCGCAATTGTTTTTTCAGTATACATTTTATATGCCATCTGTTTCTATCAGGCTTTCATTGCATAATTTTATTCTCATTAAGATAAATTCAGTTGCGTCTATAAATATATTTTGTAATGGGTTACTTCAAATGAAATTGGATTGACGAATTATATCCATTTTAATGAATTTCATTTATTACTGATCTTTACACATGATTGAAGTTCAGTAATTTTTGTATTCTAACTGTTAAACAAAAATAAAGATTTAAAAATTTAAGAATAATTTGAAAAATTAACTTTAGTCAGTGGAAAAGGTATTACTTCATGAATTGGCCCTCAGAAAACTTGTAACAGAGAAGGTGACTGCTGTTGGTTTGAAGGGCGCTTTCATTATTAATATTGAGAAGGAAGTGGAAAACGTACACATACCCTCATGTGAATGTATATGTGTATTTTTATATAGATAGTATATATAGATAGATAGTTATACACAAATTTATATATATATATATGTGTGTGTGTGTGTGTGTGTGTATGTGTGTGCGTGGTTGTATGTAATATATATATATATATATATATATATATATATATGCATATATATATATATATATATATATATATATATATATATATATATAATTATATACATGTATATAATTATGATCTCCAGCGTGAGATGCACTTGGCTTAGAGGTTTAGTCTCCTTCGAGTCCCAAGCCGAATATGATTCCTTGGATACTGAGATAAAAGGGTATGTTTTGAATTTAAGTCAATAGGCAAGATGTCTTAAATCCTACGTATCAAGCTAGACAGATAACATACTGTGTAATATAGACAGAAAAAAACGTTTGTTATAAATATTGGTGTTTTGATACTAGTCCCTCTGTCAAATGCGTTTCGTTAATGCGTCATTATATTAATTTTATAGATTGTCTTTTCAACGTTTCTTTTCTTTTTTTCCTGAAAGGAGCATTCTTAGGAATGGTCTCACAGTATCTAATATCAAATCTTCTTTACGATAAGACCACAATTGGGTAAGACCACAATTCTGTTGCTTTTCTGTTGCCATAGAAACTCCAGAAAATGCAAAAGCACACAGTATTACAAGTAAATGTTGAGCCATTTTATTGAAAGTGACAAGGGTACTGCTGCTGTGGGTGGTTGAGTACTATTGTAGGAGGGTGGTTGGTTTGTTTAGATTAAGCCAGTGTTATGCCTGTGCGAGCACTTGGGTTAAGACATGCGGCAAGGTTGGAAAGGTAGTTGGAGGGTTTGGTTAGACTCCCAAATAAACAGACATAGTTAGGGAGGTGGTTCTAGGACGGCTTGTGTTATATAATGTCCAGGGAGTTGATACCCAAGAAGAGGCATTGTCCTGTTTGTGCATAAGTGTATGGCCAGTGTTAGGGTTTCCTATAGTTTTCCACTAGTGGCTTCTATAGGCACACTCTTGAACATAGCCCGATATCCTCTTGAAGAGAGTGATGAAGTCATTCCCTTACAGGTGCTAGGGCATTCGCATACTAGGCTTGCGGAATGGCATACAAAATGCATCAGTGGTGGGAAAGGGGGTGGCTGGTTGATCTTCATCAAGAGGTGCTCATCTGTTCAAGTATATTTATCTAACATCAATATATCTAACATCAAATGTTATATATCTGGCTCCAACCTAATTTGTCATTAGATTTATATATTTTCCTTGTTAGAAAAGGATGGTGTGGTTGGAGATGATGCCCTTAAGGGCTCTCAGAATAAGGATGTGACCTAGTTTGAAGTGTGCCTTAGGGCTCCTTCAGTTTGTTTATGTTTTGGATTTATAAGAGTATGGTAACGAATATTAAATTGTTTATTCGTCCAGGCTGGTGTGGGTGCATTACTGTAGTCTGTCTTTGGTTTTATTAATTATTTAATTTAATTCTTTCTTTGAGTAGCACCGTGTAGTTCTTTATTGGTGGTCTGTCATGTGGATGTAAGTGGAATTACCCATTTATTGTCGGCAGTAGTGACTAAACATTCGCGTAGCAGTTCTAATCAAAATGTGGCATAACAGAAAGTTAAGAGTAAAGAATACCATAGCAATAACGAGCCCAGGCCTATAGTCTATGGAACAGTAGGGGATGTGCATATCCTGATATTTATAGACTTGGGGGCATCAATAAATCTAATGGACTATAATTTGTATCAGTTCATGTTTTCCAATTACCCTTTGCAACCCTCAACGGAGACGGTGTGTGATGTGCAAGCCCATAGATTAAATACCCTGGGTTGTGTTCAAATACAGTTTACTCTCGGTGACAGTGTGATAACAGAACCATTTTTGGTAATGAAAGGAATTGCGTTGGCAACGGAGTTTTTTCTTTTTGCTGGGTCATCCTGCTTGTAGAAGACACAAGATTTCGATCCATGTGGGTGTTAATGGGTTAACAGTCGGGATACCAGGTATTTTTCTGCCTTATGAGGACGTGAATAGAACAGAGGACATGGAGGTTATTGAAAGAGGAGATGTGCTCAGTGATATTAATGGCGGTGATACGAGTGTTATGGAGAAAGGTAATATTAAAACTAAAACCCCCGTTGCTGATGTGGGAAATGATTACGGGGGTTCTATCAGAATTCACAGTGATAACAAAGGTGGTGATGATACTTTGGATGGTGATGTTGATACTAATATTGATGTTATTTCTGATGCTAACAATGCTGGGGATGTTACTGAGGGTGGTAATGTGTATGGGGCGGTGGAAAGGGGAGATACTAACCACAAATATAGAGGTATTTTATCCGAAGATATTATGTTACTACCTGGTTCGAAGTCTATGGTAAAAGTTAAATTGAAGGAAATGAGAAAAACCACAGATGTGTGTGTTATTGAAAATAGCGAAAAGCTTAGAGAGGTTGTTAGCACGGCATCGGTGAACAGTGTATCCAAGGATGGGTTTACGTGTTTAGAGTTGCTAAACTGTAATGATACAGTTAGAAGATACCAGAAGAACACATATATATTGTATTTCCAAGATTGGAGTTGTGATAGTGGTTCAGTGGCTATCGTAGAGGGGAAACCTGAGTTTTCAGAGGCAGAAATGCAATCAAGGAAACGAATATTTAGAGAACATTTAGTTAATGCGGATTATAGCGAACACGTTGAAGCGATAAGCGGGCTCTTGGCAGACTTTGGGGATACTGTAGCCTTACAAGGTGATAAATTGGAGTTGACTAATGTGTTAGAGCATAAGGTAAATTTGGAGAGTTGCACAAAACCTATTCATATTCCTGCATATCGCATACCTTTCAAAATCAGAAAATAGGTAGAGAAAGAGGTTAATAGATGGGGAGAAGAAGGAATCATTAGACCCAGCGTGTCTCCTTACAACTTTCCCTTGTTAGTGGTACCTAAGAAAGACGGTTCTGTCCGTGTATGCGTCGATTTTAGATGTTTAAATGAGAAGACGATCCCTGACCGCTAGCCAGTCGCGTGCATACCAGATCTTTTTGTTGAAATTGGGGGACATAATATTTATAGCTCAATTGATTTGGCGCAGTGTTTCTTACAGGTCCCTCTTAGTGAGAGTAGCAAGGAATATACCGCTTTTTCAGTCCCCAAGGGACACTATGAATTTACGTGAATGCCTTTCGGTTTATCGGGCAGTCCGATGACCTTTACCAGGTTGGTGAACACAGTTTTGCACGGGTTACTAGGCAAAAATGTTTTTGTGTATATGGATGACATCCTGGTCGCAACGGACACAATCACGCAACACCTGGAAGTGCTTACAGAAGTACTTAGGAGGCTTAGATTAGCAGGGTTGAAAATTAAGCTAGCCAAGTGCTCGTTCTTGAAAAAGCAGATCACATATATAGGCCACGTCATATCTAAGGAAGGGGTTAGAGTAAATGACGATAAAGTCAAAGCAATAGCGAATTTTCGCACCCCCAGATCAAAGAAAGACATTAAGTCATTCCTGGGTATCGCCGGTTTCTTCAGGAGGTTTGTGAAAGGGTTCTCTAATTTAGCAGCTCCCCTAACTGATGTATTGCGGGAAGACGTTCAATTTCAATGGAAGGAACCCCAGTCGGAGAGTTTTCAAAAGATCAAAGACGCGCTAATGAATCCCCTGTGTTGAAGTTTCCAGATTTTAGCGAACCTTTTACATTAGTGACTGATGCAAGCCAGGAAGGTATAGGTACTTGCCTTATGCAAAAGTTCGATGGGAAATTTCCTCCTATAGCTTTTTATAGCAGGAAGTTCAGGACAAAGGGCAGCAACGAGAAGTCCATGGCCACCATAGATAAAGAAGCCTTTGCAATAGCGTCGAGCTTAGTTCATTTTAAAATGTTACTGATGGGGAATAAAGTAGAAGTTCTTACAGACCACAAGCCATTACTAGATCTTTTTAATAAACCCGATTTGTCGCCAAAAAGAGCTCGATGGTTTTTAACTATCAGAGATTTTTATGCAAAGCTCAAATATATGGAGGGCAAATTTAATGTGGTTGCTGATGCTCTCAGCAGAAGTTTTCACGACACGGAAGGTTTCCAAGTCGTGCAAGTCACTAACGAGGCCATACAATGGGATATACCTCTCATAGAGCAAAGTCAAGATGAAGACGAGATTTTAGCAGATGCAAAAGCGTTTCTAAGAGGGGAATTAGTCAGGAAATGTTATAAGTTGCCTTTTTCGGGTTTGGAGTTAGAAGGTAATCTATTGGTTAGGAAATTAAATATAAGTTGAGAACCAGTGAAAGTAAAGGAGATACGACACAGACCGTAATTCCGAAGGTCCTAATTCCAGTGGTTTTGGATATAGTTCATTGCAGGTTCGGTAGTCCACACTTGGGAATAGAAAAAACGTATGATGAGGTTCGTGCTAAATACATTTGGAAAAACATGGGTAAAGATGTGGAAAATTTCGTGAGGAATTGTACGGTGTGCAACGCATGTAAGCTTGCAAGGACAACTTCATGCAAATTAGGATCATATCCTATACCGAGTAGACCTTTTCAGAGAATACATATGGATATCTTGGGGAATTTTTGTGAGCATAGATATGCGAACAAGTACTTGTTAGTGATAATAGATGAACTTATAAGGATAGTAGAAATTTTCCCACTTAAGCATAAAACGGCCGAAGAAGTAGCCATAGCGTTTTTCAATGGTATCATTTGCAGATATGGCTCACCCGAAGTTCTATTAACTGACAATGGGAGGGAATTTGTGAACAAAATCATGGAATGTTTAGCTGAAGTCATGGGGATACAGAAAGTAACAATTATTCCATACAGACCCAAGGCTAATGGGTTGTGCGAACAAGCAAACAGGAAAGTGCTCGAGGCTCTCTGGAAAACTGTAGGTGGTAATGATAAGAATTGGGACAGATATGTTAATGTTGTTAGACATAGTATTAACACTATGGTTAGTGATTCCATTAAAATGTCCCCATTTGAAGCTTTGTTTGGTTGTCCAGCACGAGGCACATTTGATTTGCTAACTATGCCTCATCATGGGGAGGATACCACAGTGAGAGACACGCTTGTCTCAGCCGAAACCTCGAATCCACAACCAGAGATATGGTACAGAAGAGTAATAGTACAACATCTGATCCCAAGATCAATGTCGGAGACAAGGTATTTTTAAAACTTAACGTGAGAAATGAACTAAATTACAAATTAGGCCCGAAGTTTGAAGGTCCTTTTAAAGTCATTGAAGAGAAAATTGGAAACAGATTTGTAGTCTTAGAGGAAAAAACAGGTCGGTCGAGGTTAACACATATCTCGAAATTGAAAAGAATAGGTTGTGGTGATTAATATATTGTCGCGCAATTGCATTTTTTTTTCTTTTTTTTTCTTGCTGTCTGTTTTTTGCAATTTGGTGGCGGAATGCTTTCACGGTTTTTTTTTTCCTCTCTTTTATTTCCTTCTACTGTTATTTTTCTTATTATGCGCAAATCTGCGGCGTTTTGGCGTAAGATTTCTGGGTTAATATTTTATGTGGGAAGTGGTTGAAATATGGCAAATTTTTGTTTTAGCTGAGTAACGTGATGATAAACATTTGGTTATTCCCGTGTGTATGATATTTGGGGCTGAATTTTTGGGGTTTCACGAGCCGAATAGATGACATTGGGGTTTGTATAATTCGGGTAATGTCGTGGGGATTTATGATTTAACGGCAATTTTTTGGGGGGGATGATTTTTTTGCTGTGGGGTTATTAACTAAATGGAGGAAATATTTTTATCACTGGAGTGGTGTTATTATTAAGATGGTGATTTATATATATATATATATATATATATATATATATATATATATATATATATATATATATATATATATATGGAGATGACATTAATCCTTGGGGGTGACTTTCTTGTTTTTTGGCGGTATATAATTATATAATTGTGAGTTTATCGTAGTTTTTATCCCGAATAGGTGATAATTTTTTATATAATTGGGCAGTATCGTTTAGGTGAATTATGTCTTCGAGATAATTTCGGAGCAGCTTGGTCATATCCTGGAGTTAGTTCTGTGAAATGTGCTGATATGGTTTCAGTATAGAACATTTTTTGGGGGAATAAGGGTTTCTGGTGTTGCGAGTCTGACTAGACAAATCTGTAGTGCGGTTCGAAGCACCTGAAGTGTTCACAGGTGGATTTTTTGCTAATGTTGCTGTAATGAATCCGGTTGCTGATTTTTCCCTTTGGAATTGATTACTCGCGGATTTGCACTATTTTTGTAGATGTTGATTATGGCATTCCACGGGAATGTATCATGTAAGGGGGTTCTTTTCCGGTCGTTTCTGGTCGATGGGGTTGCTGCAGTAGCAGATTCAGTAACGGTACACATTCCGTTTTGGGAAAGATATTGAATTATGTATGTTTCTTTTCTCTTATGTGTACTGTGTAATGGAGGAAAGTTCACTTATTATTGTTGTTATTATCTTATTTTTTTCTCCTTTTTTCTTTTTTTTCTTTTCTTACGAGAGATGTTGTAATGGGGGTTAAGCTCTAAATAGCATTTTTATTTTAGATAGGAAATATAATTTGTCGCAATATGTGAGTTAGATAGAAGGGGTGTTTGGCATTATATTTTATGGAGGCTAGTTATATAAACCATAAAGGGGTCTTTGCTTTTAGACATTATGGGTTCTCTTTTGAAAGCGTGTTTGTTAGATATGGGATTACTTGTGAGGATTCAGTGGGTAAAGATTATATTTTGTTTAGCGAGGAATTTTTAATATTTGACTAGTAGATTGAGTTTATTAATCAATGACGGATTTGTGTGGTAAAGCAAGACTTTAGTTATTTTATGACCATGTAGACCTTTTAAATACGGACACACAATGACTTTAGAGAATTCCCAACTCTACGTGATAATGGCGATGGAAACAACTTCGTTCTACAGTACCAGAGGTCGAGTCAAGTCTACACACGAATGGCGTTTCTATGGACTGTCTTTGCAAAGGATGAGATGTCTCCGATACCGTCTCAGGATACATTCTGGAATAAATCAGGAGTCTACAGTCTTCGATGAGGCTGGTGCGAGTAGCACTTGCATAGAAGTCACAGGATATTTCCTTGACAACGGGGTGGTGCCACGTTTCCTTCAGTAAAAAACGTCGAATCTACAGTTTCGTGACGAGAGGGTGTTGGATACACTCACGAGGGTCGCAGACGCTGAATAATGGTGCATGCTGAGTTGTTTCGAGTTGGTTTACACACTCGACCTGCGTCTACAACTATTCGTCGAGTTCTGCTTATCTTAGTGACGAGGATGAGCCTTTCTTTAGTGACCGTTACACTACACGAATTTTAATGATCATGTTAGGTGCTATACTGATCACAATTTGTGCGCAAGGTGTTCTTAAACTTTTGTGCATTCGACGAAGCACAAGATCTCCAGCAACGGAGGTGGCAACAAGTCATGTGGTAAATTGATACATTGTGCATTAGTTGCTGATGTGGTGTGCGACAGGAGTGCACAGAGGACATAGGTGGCCGAGCCATCTTACAAGTGTGTAATGTTGGTGAAATCACATATCGTGTCTTGCTTGGAGACAGGCTCTAAGGGCAGCTTACTTGAGTAAAGGAATTTAAGTACGTAGCGTTTAACCGAGAGATTGCTTGTCTTGTAGTCAAGTATGTACATTCGTTTGTCAGGATGTTACAGGCCTAATAGTCCAAGGCACTTGCGAAAGCCACATTTTTTTTGGTGAAATCAAAGAGGTCAGATAGTACACGCCGAGTGTCAGGAGAGAAAGCCCCCATCGTAAAGGTATGACACATATTTTGTAAGACTTAGAAAACCTTTACCTTTGAAAGAGAGAGAAGTGTGAAATACCTTCTTTTACCTAAATTCTTTGAAAAGAGTGATGTGTGAAGTGTATCTTTTATCCATTATTATCCTTATTACTGATGGGTTATATTCCATGGTACTAGAGACAGGAATCTCTAACCTGACTAATATGATGAACTTATTGACATTTTGGGTCTGGGAGTGAATTCTTAGTCAGAAGGGTAGAATGTTAACTTACTAGTTTCTTTAAGGGTTTTCAATTTGAGTAGTTTAATAAAAAAGGGGTTAAGATATATATATATATATATATATATATATATATATATATATATATATATTTGCACATATATACATATATATTGTATATATATATTTGTAATAGAGGAAAATACCAAATAAAGTCAACAGTGGTGAAATCTACACAGACAGTATTAATTTTCATGGTACTGTTGTGTCATCCTAATCCCATCAGGATATGGGACATTCATACATCGAAACGGTAAAAATCATCTCTCTCTCTCTCTCTCTCTCTCTCTCTCGCTCTCTCCTTCCTCTCTCGTCTCTCGTCTCTCTCTCTCCTTTCTCTCTCTCATACACCACACACGTGCGCGCGCACACACACACACACACACACACACACACACACAAGCACAGAATCATGTATCCAAGAACCTCCACTGATTATTATCTGTAACATAACACGAGAATCCTCCTATGACGAAACGCTCCTCATGGAAATGCAAGGCAAGTCAAGAACGTGGTCGTATTCACGGTGCTTTCACACCCACATTGTTTCACTCTCCCTTTGTTTCTGTCTCTCCCTTATTCTGCAGCGGGCTTGCAATTGCCGAAGTGTATTCCCGACTCTAACAGATGGCTGGAAGTCTCAGCAGCTCCGAAAGCCAGATCGGCAACTAAACTAACTCCTTGATCGTGTCACTCCTCACGTGATGGCACTTTAGCTTAGTGAAGCTCTCGGCTCTGGAATGGCTAAATTATGCTGTGGCGTTTCCAAGATATTTACCATTATGAGGAAATGAGGATTTTATTCATCACATATTTACCAGGAAAGATTGCTAACACAAATGTATATCCTTAAATTATTGTTACTGTAATAGAAATGATTTACCAGAAGAATAATAAAGAATTTTATTCACTGTTTTTTTTTCGGTAATTTAACTCAAGACAAGTTTCTGCTGACATTTTGCAAAGTCACGGAATTACATTTCATAATTAAATCAGCGGAATGGTAAACAGCTACTGCAGTAATATTATGATATATAGAAATATTTCACTTTCGTTCAGTCTTGCATATTTCACGGCTTCATGGTACGTATTTTATTGATTTCGTTTAATATCACGATACAATTTTCTCATTTTTTCATGCCAATAATTCCGCAGCAGATTCAGCGTGCCTTAATGTTGTTGAAAGTTGTTCTGGAAAAATTTCACTTATTATTTTCTTGATTTTTATGTGTTTCTGTAGCTCCTTTCCCATATATCAGAATGTCCTTATTCCAATTTCAACAGAGATTTTGTTGCAATTGATCTTTAGCCCTTGGCCATTTTATGGCATATTTGTTTTCTTCAACCGCAAAACGAAAGCTGTACGGTTTTCAGGTGCTTAGCATAAAATATATTTGCTTTTCTAGTGTTTTCACAGTGATTTCCCATTTTGACCAATATAAAGGTTGTCACTTGACGAATGGAATTTGAGATAGGAGCTGGAGTCCTATTATTAATGCTCCTAAACGGTACATCAACTCTATAGAGTTTCTAAAATGGGGAATATCTTTAAAATTATTATTGTATGTAGTCCAAACAGGGTTTTTGAGGTTTTCTGTTATCATAAAGAAATTCCCTTTCCCGTTCTTAATGCATAATGTACTTTGTAATATATTATGATTATGTTAGTTTGAAATGTATTTCTGACAACAAGTCAATTTCCTTTAGGGAAAAGGAAAGGAATCGTTATGTTCAACAATATAATGCACAGTTGATCAACCAAAGCTAACAAACGATCACGATCCTAGGATGAAGCGAGACGAGATTACATAGAGGATGGTGGTTGTTGGTAATCCTCAAGACTTACTGCGTGACTTCTCCCATGGAATAAGATTTAGGTTGTCCTCACTCGCAAGGGAGCTTCAACATCATCTCACGATCTTCAGGTGTTCTTGTGTACTAAGAGCATATGGACTTAATCTCTCTCTCTCTCTCTCTCTCTCTCTCTCTCTCTCTCTCTCTCTCTCAATTCTAGGGATGCAGTTTAGATTTTTTTTTTCCTATCCTAGCGGTTGTGTAATGAATAATGTTTGCAGATGTCACAGCGCTGATTGAGAATAGTGAATACGTAGATTGATAGATAATTAGTTCTTGCGGCGGTCAGAAAAGAAATTTCGCATACTACCGTGAAGCTGATAATATTTTAACGTCACACGAAATACGATTAATTGATAGATTAATATTAAAATTCAGGACACTTGAATTCATCTGAAATCTGGATTGATATAAGAAGTTATTTGGCAACCTGAGATAGAATGAAATAAAATGAAATATAACGTTGTCGCAAAAAATCAAATGCAAATGAAGTTACTCCATGCATTAGCACTCTCTCTCTCTCTCTCTCTCTCTCTCTCTCTCTCTCTCTCTCTCTCTCTCTCTCTGTCTGAAATTGGTTTTCTTTCAATCCCAGATTTTCTTCTAGCAATGCGTGCTTAGTTTTTTGTGGACAAACAAGAACGGAGACAAATTAATTGTAGTGACTAAAAAAAGTAACACAACAAAGGAATCCATTAGAGACTATTGTGTTTATAGCGAATGAGTATATCCAGTATCTTTCAAATTCACCTAGTAGAAAATTTATTCAGCGATATGTTGAAAACAAAGTAGAGCAGTAGAATGAATAAACAGACTAAATTCGATTTAGTAAAATAAAGACGAACACATCCCACCAATGAGTTTTGAGGGATATGTCTCCAAATAAATGGAAGAGTTAACAAAAGCTACTGAATCTAGAAACAACATCAAATGCTCTTTCTCCTTTAACAGGGGACACTGCAGTGCAATAAAAGAGAACATATAGCTTTATAGTATTATAAACGAGGCAAAATGCGTCGTGAACATATATGTAAACGAAGCTAAAGGGGACGTACATACAGCGTTTAGGGGTTGCTCAGAAAATGATAATAGGATGATAATAATGATTAAAAATAAGATTAACGAATAGGAAGGAAAATGGACAAATACGTGAAAATGAGAGAAGTGAAGGGCATGAATATAAATTAAGAACGATAGAAGGGGAATGAGTGGAATACCTACAATGAATGGAAAGAAAATGGCTAAGACCTGACGTAGAGCATTGGTAAAAAAAAAAAGCTTTAAACTAAAATAAGATGAGCAATAGAAAGACAAAACAAAATAAATTTGACTACGTGCAGAAAGGAGCCCGGAGGAAACCAAGGAAAAACGAGAACGCCAATTAAAACAAAGGGAGTAGGAAAATTAGGGACCGCAAACTGAAAGGTTATTCCAGAAAATCATTGGTAACTATGAGTGGAAAGTAATTTAAATTAGGAGCAACCGAAGCTACAGACAAAAGATAAGTTGCATTAAATATATATATATTAATTATATATATATATATATATAATATATATATCTATATATATATATATATATATAATTTTATATTATATTATATTATTATATTATATGTATATGCGAAAGATCTCGGCAGTTCTCATGTTTTCATTTTCCTCCGTGGCATAGGATCACGTTTACATATTTCGTGATCAAGTTATTCATATGTATGTGTGTGAGTTCTTTTTTATGTATACAATTAGTATATACATATATACATATATATATATATATATATATATATGTATATATATGTATATATGATATATAAAGCGTGTGTGTTTCTATAATCTTTCACACCATTATATACTGGAAATCACTGCTAGTCTGAGTAATACAAATCTTAAATCACTGAAATACTGACCATGTCAATGATGACATCCTTCAGAAAACCGATGAATTAGAGGACAAGAGAAATAGAAAAAAAGCCTTAAGAAGAGGAAAGCCCCAATATAAAAAGTTTCTAAGTTGACAAAAGTCAAATATTATGTCTTTACGTACCATTATTCGTCTCTTTTATCATTTTTGTCCCTATGGGCATTATGCCATCAGTGTACCTCACGTGATACACTGAAGGTATGACTGAAGTGTGTTTACATTGACTTTTCATCGTTTTAATTTACCTTCCTTCCTGCTTCCTTTCTTCTAGCTTGTTGTTAACCGCTCTAAAATATTACTGCTTAGTGCAACTAAGGGCATCTCCCTCCACCTTTAAATGCTTCGCCTCATTTATTTTTTGGACCCCTCTCTGTTGTCCAGCCACTCCAACTCTTTTCACTGTCCTAAGTGCTGGGTGGCTGAAATTGTTCCAGTGTTTAGCGTTATAGCCTAAATTTCTTGATTCATTCACTAATATGTACCCTCATACTTCTACGGTACTTCGTTTTACAATACTTCAATCGTAGCCTTACGTCTTGGACAATAGATTCCTTAGATTTCCGATTTTTAACTCAATAATGAGTGCTGTCACTTAAATACATTTTCGTCTTCAATTATAGTACTAATTCTCTTGTATATTTTATATTGAGAAGGAACTAAGGCACAGCACATTTCAAAGGCCAACG
>NC_087212.1:66919617-66979617 GCF_015104395.2 Macrobrachium nipponense | reverse complement strand
TCTTGGAAAGTTAAATTGGAGAACGTGATTGATGCCTTTCAGAAGAAAGATTGTTATCTGGAGGAGGTAGCGCGAGATCGCAGTAGGCGGGAGACGGAAGATTACACCCAGAATGTTACGCTGTCGTGACAGACCAGGAGCTTTGGTCTCCAGGCGATTTCTTCAGGTTTACGTTTCTACGGGAAGATGAAAGAAACGGTTTGTCGTCCTTGGTTAACCAAATATTGAGTTTTCAAAAGAGAATTCAAGTTCAAGATTCAACTTTTATTTTTTAGGTATCCCGAAGGAAAGAATGAAAGTTAAAGTTTTGAGAAGAGGCAACTCTTCCAGTAATCTTAATGAACATCACATTGTCTCGAATATTTCTGAAAGCTTTTCAGTGCAGACGTGAGATCTCCGTCTAACCTCCTCAGCAACATGGTATTCAGAGTAAAATTTCTCTGCTGATTATTGTAAATGAAATTTTTGCACACACAAATATTTTTTGTTTCAAGCATTTTCCGGCAAATATTTCTAGTATACAACTGATTGCATTAATGTTGTAACGAATTGTCCTTCACTAATGTGCAGAATGAAGCCACCTAGTTTCATGCTCTTACATAATTCATCCTTTGGGGATAGTGATAGTATATCCATATTTCCTGATAATTACCCTACCATACACATACATACATACATACATACATACTACATACATACATACATACATACCTTCGTACATATGTATGTATATGTATGTATGTACGTGTATCTTAGGACAAATTACCAAGAAATATTGAAGCTACTGACTAAGGTTATCATAGAGAAGGTTGACATACTGTAACATATTTAATATTTATATTCACAAGCATTAAGCTATAAATGTTTAATATGTAAGATATATATATATATATATATATATATTATATATGTATGTATATATATATATATATATATATATATATATATATATAATATATATATATAATATATATATATATATATATATATATATATATATATATGTATGTATATATATATATATGTGTGTGTGTGTGTGTGTGTGTGTGTGTGTCTCAGTTTCTAAGCCCCATTTCAGTCCAGGCATTAACTTTTTCTGAGTCTCATATTTCAGAATACTTTCCTTCCCCCTATTTAATTAAACCTTGGAATTTGTGCTTCCGCCCTCTGAGGTCAAAGAACTTCATGAAAAATTGTTCACTCTTCTGTTAAAGGTGATGTGCGCAAAGAAGCAAGATGTAGATGTGAAAGGTAATATTCACAAAGCCCTGACCTGATGGTGTTCAATATAGGCTGTGCAGTAAATGTATACTGGTTAAAGGTTGTTGGGTTAAGCGACCTAAGATTAGTAAAATTTTGCTTTGTATTTCTTTTTATTCATTTCATTCATCCTTCCCGTACAATAATGAAATTAGCATCTCTAATGGATTTTCTTAGGCTTTCATAAGGCACGGTCATCTGTTGAGACCAGATGTGATAATTTTTCGTTCGACGAAGGGTGAATTAAGAAAGTAGGAAGATTCAAAGAAAATCCTGGAGAAATCTTAAGAAAAATGAGAAAATGTATGTGTGTGTATGTGAGTGTGTATGTGTGTGTGTGTGTGTGTGTGTGTGTGTGTGAGAGAGAGAGAGAGAGAGAGAGAGAGAGAGAGAGAGAGAGAGAGTTAGGGTTTACAAAAGGTGTTTGATTGACTACTTTTTAAATAGATTTCTTTATATGATATTTTATGAAAACTGACTAGAAGGGTTTAGCTGTGATTCAAGTCGAAAATAATCAAACTCAGATATTGCTGATCCCCCCCCCCCCCCCCCCCCCCCCCTGCCCTTGTATCCTGCATTGTTTCTACTTTAGTGTACCAGAACCCTAAAGATAACTTACTTTCCTAACCTACAGAAATGGAATGCTTTTCTAAAGAACATATTTGCCCATATCAGTTTTTCTTTGAGTAAAAAATAAATTATCAGAAACAAGTAACATCATTTGCACCATGGAAAGTGTCTTTGGTCTTTAATTATTTTTTTTTATTATTCTTGCCCCTTTTTTTATGGAATAAATGATAACGGCAATTTTAGGTCTATACATTTTAAGCTTATTCTCGTTTTCTTACTTTTAAAATAATGTTACTCGTTAACGTAAACATTTATTGCTCGCGTTCATCAAGATCACTTATTTCTCCTAATTTAGATATTTATTGAGATTTCGAAATGAATCCTGGTAACAGAGCAAGCAAACCGGAAAGTCATTGCCCTTTTATGTCTTACCATTTGTAAAAAACCAGCGAAGGATTAAGGTACACGACTTACTGATGCAAAGATATAGAAGACTCGCAGATTCACAATAGCGCATCGGCAAGGAATACCTCGTTGCGTTATAAATCTTTTAATTTCACAGATTTATGTTCGCCTTAAATCAGTAATGGAGATAAATAGCAATGAAGTATCTCACTGGCTTTAATTGCAAAGGCAGACATTTTTCATCAGATTAAGAAGCACAGTCATAATTTCGTATTCCTTTTTGTATGCGAGTAGCTACAAGAGAATGCGATGAAAAACAAGAGGATCTGTGATTGTTTTTTATTATAAGATGAGAATACGAAGAATAGTGAGATGCTCCATCATTATTTTATTATATTTGATTGCTTTTTTTTAGTATAAATGTACATGAAAATAATTTTACAGTATAGCATAATAATGAGAAAATGTTCTGCGAATATCAAGAAGTATCTCGTGATGATTTTAAACCATTGAAAACATTTCGTAGTGGGTAATGTTTCGAGTAGGCAATGCATGTAACTATTGTTATTATTTTGTCATGTAGAAGGCAGGCAGTATGTGCTGGGCACTTTGAAACCAGTCTTTACGCTTTGAACAACTAACTTGAAGCAATAGGAACCTTTGATGTAAAATTGTACAAAAGAATTGAGCTTCGAACCAATTAAATAAGGACTCTGTAAGAAACTAGACCAAGACTTTCCTCATTCTCAAGAAGGTCGAGGCAGTTTTACATGGGGTAACATCTTAGGTCAGTGTGATACAGACCTAGAATATAATTCTTTAGTGTTCCTACAACAAAATTCAACGCTAATTAAATAATCCCGCATAAAGCTTTAGCAATTCATTGCAGTGCTCCATTACCTTGAATTTATTAAGCTTGACTTTCGTTTCTAACCCTGATTTGAGCCATTTGCTCTGACACAACTTTCAACAGTAATTGTTTCCTTTGCCCTCCAGCTTTTCTTTCCCAATTTCTTCTTATTTTAATTTAAATGTATAATCAAGTCGTGTCTCGGTTAACACATGCAGCTATTATTATTTTCATGTTTACTCCAAAACGTAAAGTTTTTCGAAGGGTTATACGTGGAAAAAGTTATCGAAATATTTCAAATCTAAGCAGAAGTCAGTGTACTTTATACATACATATATATACATATATATATATATATATATATATATATATATATATATATATATGTATTGTATGTGAAATTATCACATTACCGTGATTCATATAAATCATTCGAGCTACAAATGTCCTTTAATATCTAATTCGCTCTACCACGGAATTGATATATTTTCATATATGTACCGAAGAGGAATTTTTAGTTGATAATAATTTCGTCCCCTCATGGGATCGAACCTGCGTCCAGTGGACGGGAACGAAATTAGGACGGCCGTCCTGATTTCGTTCCCGTCCACTGGACGGTGGTTCGATCCCATGAGGGGACGAAATTACTATCAACTAAAAATTCCCCTTCGGTACATATATGAAAATATATCAATTCCGAGATAGAGCGAATTAGATATTACAGGACATTTGTAGCTCGAATGATATATACATGTGTGTGTGTGTGTGTGTGTGTGTATTTATGCAAGTATGTATGTATGTAGCTATATAACTTCTAATTCACAAATAACTCACAAATAACTCACAAATAATCACCACTGAGTGGAAGTTCTTCTTTAGGTTAAATGAATACGATATCAAGAGGTATTGTGGGCGTGTTCATAAATGTGTGTGTGTATGTATAGTATTGTATCACTACAAAAGAAAGTTTTTGATGTAAACACGCGTTCTATACTAAATGTTTAATCACATTTTGCACTTGAGAGTACTCCATCACATTCGTCTTCAGGCAGGATATCGGATACCATCATCTCAGGTCCTTTTATTTCCCTCGTGTCTTCTGAGTGAAGGTTTTATTTGTCTCTTGGGGACTTTGGTGACCATCACCAGTCGTTAAGGGGACCCTGGGGACACCAGCGACCGCTACGCTATCTATAAGTTCTAATGGATTCCGCTCTTTGTTTTTATTGTTGTCAAACGTATATCCGTTTTGTGAAGTTGTATTAAGTAATGATTAAGTATGGCTCTCGGCTACTGCCTACTTATATTTTACTGTTGTTACACATAATAAAAAAAACACACAGACAAACGAATAAATACATTCATTCACATATTTTGTAAATATACGTGAGAGAGAGAGTACATATAATATATATGTATATATATATATATATATAGTCAGTGAATATATTTAGGGTGAAAGACATGAGATATTTGGCTGCATTCTGTGCCCAACTCTTTCTTTTGTTACGTATTTTGACCATTAGTAGAAGGCTGCTTCAGTTTCCAGGATATTATGGAACAAAAGAATACTATTTATTCTCTCTCTCTCTCTCTCTCTCTCTCCATGCAATGCATTTAAGAAAAATAGATAAGTTTTATGTGCCAACGGAAAACTTCATCGAGAACAAAAACTACAGTAACTGATATTCTACAGTAAACCACAGAATGTATCCAATGTATGCCTTTTTTATTTCTGTGTAAAACTCTGGCCACCATTAAAAAAATGGAAAAAAAAAGAAAAAAAACTGATAGAAGACCCTATTGTCTGACGGCAGGTGTAAATGTAGACTTTATTGCTCGTAGACTGTCCACCCTACCTTCTCGTTTTTTAGTCATTTATATATATATATTATATTATATAATATATATATATATATATATATATATATTATATATACATACATACATGTGTGTGTGTTGTATATGTGTATGTAAATGTATGTATGTATGTGTGTATGTATATATATATATATATATATATATATATATATATATATATTATATATGTGGGCTATAATCCTATAGGTACAACATACGCAAAATACTCATCAGCAACACGTTGAACTTACCTACACAGTCTGGGTCATTCGCTTCTATCTTGCAAGTAACTCGTGCGCCCTCCTTGTGTTAAAAACATTCTCTTCAGTAGCCCTCTAACACCATTTATCCAGTGGTGCTTAGATATTCATCTCGTCTTCCTCTTATAACTTCCTAATTATAGGATTTTTTGGCTAACATGTCATAATCCATTCTTGCCACATGCCCAGACCATCTCAAAACTGAATTTTTCATAAACTTCTCCTCACAAAGTTTTAAGACTTGTTTTTAACACCTTTCTCACCTTTACAGTTCTTTTTAGGCCACATATGCTAAGCAAGCAGTTCATCCTAAAGCTTCAACCGTTTCCCTTTCATTAACATTCAATATCCCAACTTTATTACCATAAAGGAAATTACACAGCAACCATTACTATTTCTATTCCGGGAATTATGTCTTCTCTTAATCAACTACCGTTCTTGGATATGTAATTCCCAAATACTATATATGTATGAGAATTCGCCTTCATTCATTCACCGCCAATATTGACATTCATTTATCTGTCTTCCTGATTTCAGTTTGCCCTCATGACCTTATTCTTGTTCTCACTTGCTCTTAATATTGTGCAGTTTTGCGTTTTTCGCATTGTTTATGCTTTGTTCATATTCATTTTATGAGGCGCGTTTGAAGCGTAGTAAAATTAGGACCCTTTGTCAGCATTAATCTGGTTTCGTTATGAAACATTTTCTCAACATCGTCTTTTACAAACCCTTTCAAACTCTTCCACTAACACCTTATATAACTTGATAATAAATGGTCATTTGAGCTTAATATTTATTTATAATATATATATATATATACAATTTAATATATATTAATTTATAATTTATATTAATATTATATATGATATATATATATAAGATATAATATATATTTATATATATATATAAATATATATATAGCAGCATTCAGCAGGGTCCAAACAAACACATCAAAAAGGGCCATATTTATTAGCAAGAGACGTTTCGCACTTATCTATGTGCATCTTCAATCTGTAATGAACAACATAAAATACGTTTAAAATTTACAAAAACATATATTCTATATAAAAAAGATTAAGTAAAGAAAAAAAAAATCTTTTTTATATAGAATATTATGTTTTTTTTAAACTTAACGTATTTTATGTTGTTCTTACAGATTGAAGATGCACAGATAATGATGCGAAACGTCTCTTGCTAATAAATATGGCCCTTTTTGATGTGTTTGTTGGACCCTGCTGAATAGCTGCTTGATATCTTCTCCTGGAATCCTTATATATATATATATATGTGTGTGTGTGTGTGTGTGTGTGTGTGTGTGTGTATGTTTGTGTGTATGTGTGTGTGCGTGCGTGTACCAGATTTCTTATATGTGGAATAAATATAGGATTCTTCAAATAAATGTGGATAATGATTGTCTAAATGTTAGGTAGGTGTACCTATATTTGCTCTCTCTCTCTCTCTCTCTCTCTCTCTCTCTCTCTCTCTCTCTCATTCTGGTTCTTCGTCACTCCCCTGCATGCCCCCCCATCCTTATTGGAGATCTATATTCCCCCTTCTTTTTTCTTCCCTGCTCTCTCTCTGGTATCTTCGTCACTCCCTGCATGCCCCCTCCTTATTGGAGATCTATATTCTTCTTTTTTCTTCCCTGCTATTGTATTGATATTGGAATTCTTTTTGCGTGTAAGCATGTGGGTTCTGGTAATTGAAGCTTGGTCGAGTTAAAAGCACTTTTTGGATTTTTCCAGCCGGAAAGGAATTTGACAGAAAGTAATTTGTGTTTGGACTTCACTTTAGTTTTCTGTAAAAGAAAACTATCGAGATGGCTTTGTCTGTCCGTCTGCCCTTTTTCTGTCCGCCTTCAGATCTTAAAAACTACTGAGGCTAGAGGACTGCAAATGGCTATGTTGATCATCCACCCTCCAATTATTAAGCATACCAAATTGCAGCCCAATAGCAACTGAGCGATGCCCGGTCTTAGCTGAAAGTTTCATACTGCAGCACATCGAGAGTTTCATACAACATTATACGTTGTACAGAAAACTCGATTGAGCCTAAGTTTTTTCGGCGCATTTTTTACTTGTTTTCTTTCTATATTGGATTAAATTCACATAATACATCATTTTATCAAAATGATAATTAGTTGAGATTGATTTTGATTTGTTTCGAAAGTGAAGGTACTGTAAGCTTTAAACCAGGGATTTACCTAATTCTCTCTCTCTCTCTCTCTCTCTCTCTCTCTCTCTCTGAATTTCTTTTGGAGTATCCTTTTCCATAGAGAGACAGAGAAAGGGGCGGCCTCTGACAGTAAAATTTATTCATTATTATTATTATTATTATTATTATTATTATTATTATTATTATTATTATTATTATTATTATTATTTTAAGATATCTCCTTCAGGTTAGAAATGTTTCCCATTGCTTCCGGAATAGTGTTGATTAGCATTTGTCAATGGAAACACCGCAGCAGCACAATGGACACTTCACACCAGCATATTCCCCTTCAATAACTTGCAATAGGAGATTCCAGGGTTGGGTTATAAGTCCCTTGTGCATCAAAGGTGCCTTCTATTCGCGATGGCTTCGTTGAGAATTCGTTAATGGATTTGGTTTGGCCTTTCCTCCGACTCCAATATCCCGACCATATTGGAAACGATTCGAGCGAGGCGTCCTCTGCTTCCATTATCCTGCATTAGTTGCATACCCGAATTATATATTTCTTTATTATTTAGTCCTGTATCTTGCATGACTCCGTTAAAGCTCATTACGTCACTGGTGTTTGAAGCGCTAAATAAAGTACGTGATGATTAATTGGCTGTAGCTGGTTGAAAATAAAGGTTACAAATACATGGACAGTAGCTTAGCAGCTTCATCCCAAAAAACGAGCTTAAGAGCCACAAGGCTAATGTTTTGTCATTTTAATAGATGAACGTGACTTCATTATGTAAGCGAATACCACAGGAAAATGATAGGCAGAAACTCAAACCAAGCGTTTTCGCCCTTCTTCAGACATTATGCCTGAGTAAAGGCGAAAGCGCTTGGTTTGACTTTCTGCCTATCATTTTCCTATGGCATTTGCTTATTTAATCTAATATATATAAATATATATATATATATCTATATATATATATATATATATATATAATGTTTTTGAGAATTGGAACTAGCTCTTAAATACAATTCAATATTCTTGCACGAGAAATAAGATATATGTTACACGGTCCATATGATATAAAATTAATAAACTTAGAACTGTTAATTAGAGTACTATTACTAATTATCAATTTCATCTGAAATAACGATTTCAATAAGAAAACTGATAACTAGATGGTACTTTAATAGTATAGGTAGCAAAACAAAAATGGTTGGTTTAGGCTGGAATGCAATTCCTTCGCCAGGGTTAGGTGATATTTGTGGATGGAGGTGTAATGGAGAACACACTTGTAAAACGAAGGAAAATGGTCTTTTCTTTCTATTCATATATTCATTCATCTCTCTCTCTCTTCTCTCGTCTCTCTCTCTCTCTCTCTCTCTCTCTCTCTCTCTCTCTCTCTCTCTCTCTCTCTCTTCTTCTTCTTCTTCTTCTTCTTCATGTATTCTTTCGAAACTTAAACTGAATAATTTGACAGTACTACAAACAAATGTTTGAGGATTAAGAAGCTGGATTTACGGCTTCCTGGTCAATAGCAGATCAGGTATTTAAAAGAAATTAAAGGAAAAATTATTGGGAATATGGCGTAGTCATGTTGCTCGTTGGTATTGATTTTTGTAAAGCCTACAGCACTGTTCAGATTCCTTGAAGAATTTGTCAGTCAGGAACAAAATTATTTATAAAACGTAAGATGAAAATAAAGATTGGAAAAGTAAACAACAATTTATTTGAGGTCAAAGCAATAAAAAGTTTTTCCGAGGTCTGCAAAACTTTTAAAGGGGTTTATGCCCAGTCTTCACTTGGCTGGCTGCCTGGGAGCACGAATCCGTGCTGGCATTGAGGCCAACTTAATCTAGAACTTGTCTTCATTGCTCTTGAAGTTACTATTGAAATGGAAATCGTGTCAAGTCCCTGGGAAAAAGGGTATCTATGTAACTATTTAATATTTGTATAGTGAAAGTTTCATGGACAAAGATAGAAAGCTGTTTCTTTGTATATACGTCCCGTGCCCAATTGACATATAAATTTTCAAAATACGAACCTAAAACCTGAGTGTCGTAAGGGAGAATAAACTGCTGTGAGGCGTCCGGTTTGGGGAGATTCAAACATGTGTCCATAGTTGCTAACTGATTCAGAATACAGTAGGAAGTTAAGCTGATATTAACAGCAAAGCTGCAGTTGATCTATGATTACATTTTTGTATTAACTATTAGCAAAAAAAATAAACAAAAAAGGCTTAAACGACCATCTAGACTATTGCCTGATTGTTGGGTTGAAACATGGAAATGACAGTATGAGCGAGGGAGAGATTTGGGGGGTCCCACAAAGAGGTTCCACGATGACGCATGGACCGTGTTTGACATGAATGAGGCGAAACGAAATGAATGCATTATTGCTATTTGAAGGGAATAATGGAGATGCTACCACCAGTGGTTACTTCCATAAAGGTAGAACTTTGAGAAAAAGCAGGGAACATTCAAGAGGCAGGTAATGGAAGGTTAGTGAGCAAAGTAGCAGTAGCTTGACTATAGGGTGATTGTCATGGTAATCGCTTCATAGCGACGAATGATAAGTTAAAGGAAATTAAAATGCATTTTCTTCGAGTAGGTCTGCAGCAGGAGACATTCACGCTCGTGTTGGAGGTGCCTGTTCTCATGAATGTTCTAGAATCGTCAGGTGGGGTATGGAACTCGACAGGCGCCGACGTGTCGTGAGAAACGCCTCGATTTCTGATGTAATACTTCGTTGAGATCTTTCTAATACATTCCGGTCATCTCGGGAGCCTTTGACGTTCGCTGGTATGCCCCCGCCCCCAGGTAGCCGTATATATACGTGTAACTAAGCAAAGTAATTTTCCCTTACCCAGGATTGATGATTGCTTAGGTGGAATTGGAAATTCCAAGTTCATCTCGAAGGTTGATTTGGCTAAAGGTTATTGGCAAGTACCTTTAAGTGAACGAGCCCGGAAAATATCCGCCTTTAGAATGCCATTTGGTAGTTTCAAGCCCAAAGTTATGGCTTTTGTTTTGAAGAATGCAGCCAGTACCTTCCAAAGGTTAATGAATAAAGTTTTTAATGGCATCAACAACTGTGTCGTGCACTTAGATGATCTTGTAATATTTTCAGAGACTTGGGAGGATCATGTAAGGAATTTGGCAAGAGTCTTGGAGGCCCTTACCAAAGCGAATCTCGTTCTCAATCTAAGGAAATGCGAATTTGGGAAAGCCTCTATTACTTATCTAGAGCATAAGGTAGGTCTTGGTAAAATCTGATCAAAGGATCGGAACATAGAAGCTATCGTGAATTTCCCAATCCCAACAACTAGAAAACAGGCCATGAGATTTCTCGGGATGGTTTCGTATTTCCGAAGATTCGTACCAAATTTCTCAGAAATAAGCGCTCCCATAACTAATCTGTTTAAGAAAGGACCAGTTTTGTATTTGATGTCGCGTGTGTGGAAGCCTTCAACAAGTTAAAGGCTATAATGATTCACGAGCCAGTTCTATTATTACCTGATTTTGGTAAGGAATTTAATTTAGCGATCGATGCCAGTGATATTGGCGTAGGAGGGGTTTTGCTACAAGAAGTGAATGGGATGAAACTCCCAGTTGCCTATTATTCAAAGAAACTGAATACAATAGAACTATTCCACTATTGAAAAGGAATAGTTTGGTTTAGTTACAACTTTGCAACACTGAGATTTATGCACGTAGTAGTTCTGTTTTAAATGTGTATACTGATCATAATCCGTTGGTTTATTTGGAGAAGTTTAAGAATAAGAATAAACGTTCCATGCGTTGGAGTTTAGAATTACAAGACTATAACCTGAAGATAGTTCATATAAAGGGAAAGGATAATGTTATAGCAGATAGCCTCTCTAGAGATTTTTCAGAATGAGTAGCCTAATGACCGTTTTCTGTTTTCGCAGGAGTGGGTGAGTGAATGGAGAAGTGTTAAAGCTTTATGCAGAATTGTTCCCCTGCTGATTTCATTTTTTTTCTTTTTGGGGGGGACGTGTCATGGTAATCGCTTCATAGCGATGAATGATAAGTTAAAGGAAATGAAAATGCATTTTCTTTGAGTAGGTCTGCAGCAGGAGGCATTCGCGCTCGTATTGGAGGCACCTGTTCTCATGATTGTTCTAGAATCGTCAGGTGGGGTATGGAACTCGACAGGCGCTGACGTGTCGTGAGAAACGCTGCGATTTCTGATGCAATACTTTGTCGAGATCCTTCTAAGACGTTCGCTGGTAGCCGTATATATACGACTGACGAAGTAGGATCATCAGTGAGAGATCAGCAGCAGAGGTCATCAGTGAGAGATCATCAGAGAGAGATAAGAGAAGACGGAACAGACGAAGGATAAGAGAGGAAATAGGCGCTCGAGAAAATGGTCGGAGTCGAGTCAACTCATCCACAGTGAGAGAGAGACAGAATTTAAGTCGTCCGTAGTCGGAAAGGAAGATATTCTGACGTTGAGCAAGCCTTCAGAGAAGAAACGTCCTACAAGGTGGTTTTGAGGAGTAACCTGCCCTTCGAGTATCAAGAATAGACATTGCTTTCTGCAGTACGGAGTCGAGATGACATCAATAGATTTACAGTTCTCCTTGGTGAAGCCATCGCTTCGAGCATTGACTGTAGACCGCTGAAAAACTGGAAAGCAAGTATTTTCATTACCTCACTGTTTCCTCAGTTCATGCATTGTAAGAACCTACTCTTGTTTTGTAAATAGTAGAAACCATTCTGCATTTATCTTTGTTAGTAAGCTTGGAAATAAATCTTGGTTCTGTTAGTGTTTCTTTCTATATTAATATCCCCAGTTTCAACTGTTGGCGTTGAATCCTTTTGTTTATTATAATATTGAACTTAGAGCGGACCTTTCGGGGTTCGTAAGAGTGATGATACCACAGCTGGTTTCTCCTTGACTTCCCTGTGCGGTGGTCTTGAGTTCAAATCCCGGTCATGCCAAGACAGGCAAAATTATATGAGATAGGTAAGAAGGTTTTGGTACAGGTTATAGGTCTTTGCTGGGTCGTCACTAACAACCACTGCCTGGTTCTCTCTGGTCATAGGGTTAGTTGAGAGGTGTCTTCGGCGTTGATCATTTGTGCCTAAATTCGGTCCCTAGGATGTTTTTACAGAGTGCGCAGGCCTGTTCTTTGCCTCCGCATCTCATAAGTGACCTTTAGAGTCTGAGGGTTTACTTCCTTTGAAAAAATTTAAAACTCCCTTCGTGATTCCTTTGCTGTTTCATTCGTTCATTCAGCAGATGTCTTCAGTTTGCTAAAGAAATTTAGTACTTGTTCCTTACCCTTTCCAAAGTATTAGAGAACATTTATCTTCTCTTAAATTCAGTGGAAACCTTATCTGCTTCTTCGCCTTAATTCTTCTTATAAATCACTCTCTCTCTCTCTCTCTCTCTCTCTCTCTCTCTCTCTCTCTCTCTCTCTCTCTCTCTCTCTCTCCCTCTGAACACCTTAGGTTGCGTAATTATCTCTTCTTTACTTCCAGCGGCGCCTCTTCCCTTTGGTAAAGCTTTTGGTAATCAGTTAATTGACTTCCGTTCCCTCGGCTCACGTAGCACCAGTAAAATAGGTATTTTTTGCTTTCGAATAAAGGATGAAATTAGAAGTGGGACGATTGACCACGGACAAACACACTCACACAAGGAGATGCTGGGAGGAAACTTAAGTAGATACAATACAGTATTTACTTGTATGATTCTCATAATTGTCAAATGCCATACATAGAACTCTCTCTCTCTCTCTCTCTCTCTCTCTCTCTCTCTCTCTCTCTCTCTCTCTCTCTCTCTCCACTGCGCTTGTCAGAAGCCTGGAAGGGAATTTGTCCATTATACATTGGAAATGATATTATGTAAATTTCAGCTAAAAAAATTTTTAGGTGCTACCAGAATATAATTGCGAATACCAAACTCCTCCAGCTCATTAGTGGATCGGATTATTATAAGAAGACTACAGGAAAGTACGGAATGTTCCGCATTAAACAGGATCCCATTAGAAATGGGAAAAGTAATTATGATTTTTTGCACGTTTTTGAGATCTGGACGTGAATCATGGGGCGGTAAATGCATTGTCTTCTGTGCTTAACAGCTTGTATTAGTAATGGATAATGGGACAATACCTTCAAGGAATTGGCATCTTTATGATGCCTATTCGTATGGTGGAAGGTTCAAGGATGAGAACAAGACTCATGTTGCTGTTTCCAGATGGACTTCCACAACTAATGGAAGCTGTTTGTGAGCTACAAGACCGAAAGTCACGTGATATTCAGCTGCCGTGGATCATTATGTTTTAGAAATTCTTAAAAAGAAAAATAAACTTACAATTCTAATACCTTCACTAACTCCAGCAGTTTCTATTCGCGTATCCCAATTAGTACGGTATCATCTGCAAATATCAAACAATATTTTGATAATTTTTGTCAAGGACAATTAAGCTAAGGGGTTTTCCGACCATTTTAGTCTATTGTAAAATTTGGCGGCTGGTAATTGAATCGAAGAGGCGATGCATATTATTTCACAATAGGGGATAAATGTGAGGTATTTTATTATAAGTAGGATGGAAGGAGAATAAAAGTCTCACGTAGAAAAAAAAAACGGCTAAAAAGGTGGTATATTTGGCGAGGTTGATGGTTAAATATGATTATTAATCAAATTATCAAGAGGAGATGTCCGAATGTAAAAGAAAAAATTCCTCCTGCTATTCATTAGCCTTTTCGTATGTAAATTGTTGGTTTTCGATTTCTATTATGTTATATATCCATTCATCTGTAAATGGCCGTCAGGTCTGAAACGTGACCTCTTTCTGATACTCTGGATGAGGGTTGAAATCCTGCTACGGACGTCGAAATTACTTCATATTCTTGCATTTGGAGCTAAGGCATTGTGGTGAAAGGCGTATCCAAAAGGTATGTTGAATATGACATGTTCAGAGGGCACTGGTTACTGCAATTACACACATATCTGGTAAAAAGTGAAATTAGATTCTATTTAAGTAGTTTAGCACATTGTATATGATCATTCATTCCGCTGGTGGCTTTAGTGTACATTCTACTTCTTCCTCTGAGCATCTTGCTGACGTAATTATCTCTCCTCCTCTCGCTTCTGTCACACTTTCTTCCCTTTATTAAAGCTTCTGGTAATCAGCTAATTGACTTCCATTCCATCTTCTCACGTAACACGGATAAAACATTTTTTTCTTCCATTTAAAGGTGAACGATTTACAAAGGAAAACACACGCAGGCGAGGAGAGACTAGGGAATAACCTTTATATATTTAAGTGACTAGATATAAGAGAAAATCCCATTACAACTACTAGATATATGGAAAATCAAATTACACTACAAAGATATATATATATATATATATATATATATAATATATATATATATATTATATATATATATATAAACAGTCAGTGGTTAATATATCTTTATATTAATTTACAAGCCTTATCTTTCAATATCTGGTCCTTCAGTGGTAATTCAGCGATATTCTTTGATAAAAGAGATCCATTAACTCGATGCGTAAGAAAAAATCGAAATCTGAATTACCATCTGCAATAAACTTAGTTGACCAGTTTATTCTAAAACTTAATATGAAAAGCGCAGAGTTAACTTTAATTTAAATTGTTTTTACAGGTTTTTCTTAATGCATAATGAAATTGTCCTAATTTAAAACCCGTATGTGAAACTATCTTGCCTAAGGAATGAATGCTTTGAAGAATCTTTGATGCTACCGTACACGTCTCGTGGCTTTCTGTGCAAAAGAGCGTTTACTGAATTACGTCGTTTTAATTGGTAGGAGAACCTATTCCTGGTTCTCATTTTTCAACGATTTAGTGGCATGTTCTCTACAATGTTTACCCTTTTAGAAATTTCACTTAATGACAAGAAAAAGCTATCAAATATTCAACAAAGTTTGAAGAATAAAAATAGTTTACGAGTAACAGTGCGGAATATTACAAAAACCATTCATTTCCAACTATATTTTATCATTACAATTTGCGTAGCAATCGGTATCTTGTTCTCCTTGGTCCTAGGATGGGTGGGGTGGGGGTTTGGCGCTGATTACATTTTATTACAATAAGAATTTAGTCCTATGGAAACGGGAAGTCATCTTGGAAATAACATGGTAAAATTGTATCCTTCAATAAGTGAGGTAAATTATATACTTTACCTGTTATAAGTCCAGTGCCTTCAGAGTGGTGATAAATGTAGATGAAAAATTATGAACGTCGATTCATAAAGGAAAACAACTTTTTTATAATAAGCTAAATAATTTGCTGTACTTCACAATGGATGGCAAAAATAGCTTTTTTAAAATAGAATTTATCGTAGTTTGAGTGGGAAGGCAAGGCTAAATTAATGTTATTTCATATTTTGCGAAACATACACATTGTAGGTATTGGCTAACTTTTACTAGCGAATGTGACTTACTATTATTGTTATTTTACTATTTTGAGCATACTGCATGATATGCAAGCTATTCAGCTTCAAAAGAAACCAAAATTATACTCAAATGAGAAAGAGTCGCTCTTATGGTCTACTAAATAATTTACTGAGGAAGAAAGATACGTCAGATATATAATGAATAAATCTGTTCGGAATGAGGGCATTCCAATGTTTTTTGAGCGTCTTTGGCTACCATTTAAAGCAGGAATCGAAATTAAAATTAATTGGCACATATATCAATATCAAGAATGAAAAGTTAAAGAAGAAGTTACTACTGAAAGAAACATTGAAAAAATATGTTACTTGAGCCAGTGTGCAACCGTCATAAATGAAAAAGGACCCTTGAGTGCACGTCTACCAGTCTAGCCAAACAACTTAAAATATGTGAAAACTTATCTTTTCAAAAATAAATAAGACAAAGAAGAAAAACTGATGTCAAGAAAACGATAAAGTTAGTAACAAACAAATAGGCCTCGCCGGATGAAGGAGGGGTCTTAAAAAAAGGGCGAAAAAGAATGTGGGTGATAATTACGGCAGCTTCTTCATTGCCTGGTGCTTTTAACCCAGATTAAGAAACCGAATAGGGATTAAGTCAAGAAGAAGAATAGTTGGATTATTGGATTGGTGGGGGACGTCAGACACAAGGATGAACACCAAGGCCCCGTCCTGTCTCGGAACCCCAAACCGAGAATGCGTCCTGGTTCGGCGATTCCCGATTCCCAAGAGGTTTTGGAAAGCGAGCAGGACTCTTGGGACACTAAATGTTAAAGGTATGAAACTTGGTTCCATAACAAATCGAAGTCCGAGAGCTGTTTTCTTCGACAACCCAGGAATCTGAGTGAGCAACGCTGCCTGTATAACTAAGGAAAATTTATTTTGTGTTTTGAAAGAATTAATTATTTTTCGCAATATATTTGAGAATTTCAATATATCTATAATCGTTTTCAGAGGTGTTGATTGATAATGAAATTTCTTTCATTTCCCGATGCCATTCTGACGTTATCTTGTTGACGAAGAGACTTGGAATCATTTTCGAACTTTGGAACAAATTATTTTACTTCATTCGGTCCTTTGTCTTATTTCCATTAATTATTCAGTTCAAAATTAATTAGTGTGCATTAAACATGTAGAAATAATTATTATTATTGTTACAGCCGTGTTTAATGAAAAATCAATGTGAAGATGAAAAATGTTTTATTGTCTGGGTATCATTCTACCTTTAGCCGTCAGTCACCATGGTTTATTGACTCTTCTTCGTGTCAGTGACCTTTAGTTTAACGTTACGTAGCATAATCAGTATAAAAATATAACATCAATGTTATTCACATTATTCTTATTTTGTGGACGACCCCTGCCGTATGATGAGTCATGGAATCTCTCTCTCTCTCTCTCTCTCTCTCACCTTTTTTTTTGCTGCTACTAGTCCTAACATAATTATTCAGATATTAATTGAAGTTCTTAATGTGTCTATTTTTTAACTAGAACAAAATATTTAATTCAAGAGAGAGAGAGAGAGAGAGAGAGAGAGAGAGAGAGAGAGAGAGAGAGAGAGAGAGAGAGAGAGAGAACACCAAACGATTGGAGAATGAAATGGTGGTAATAAAGGACTAGAACTTGAATCATCGTAAAGTAAGACTAGGCCTCAATTTTTTTCTAGCATTGATTAATTGAGGAAGTTGGGAATTTTTTATATAAAATGTAACATTAAATAAAATGCTGTATCATTTCATAAGTTATTGCTCATCGATAAGACAATAAGATAGGTTTAGCTTTCCTGTATTACTTATTAGCCTATATTATTATTACCCAGTGTTTTCTGAAATTGACACCATAGAGGGTCAGTGATAACTAGATATGTTACCTATATACAGGTGGCGCTGTAGATCCTTGCATCCGTCTTGAGAAAGTCGAGAACGGCGGAAATTACTTGAATTAGTTTTGTCCTGTGATTTTTTTTTTTTTTCATTATCTGCATAATGGTACATTCTGCAGCTGTAATTGCAGGAATCTGTACAGAAATTCTTCAGGAGAAAATAGAATAACATTTCACAGGGAAGCAAAATATGCCTGTATTAATTTACCCGTAACTTTGCGATAGTCAGGTAAATGTTATGCTATCCGTAGATGCTTTCTCTGCAAAAATGGTTCATATTTTCGGCCTATTATAAGTGCAATGGCAATTTTAATTTTGAAATCAGAACATCATCATCTATCTTATATACGACTCATAATATAATGTAAAAAAAAAAACAAAAAAACAAAACAGTCATGCTCGTTATTAACTTCGTTAACTAGAATGCTTGTCGTGTATTTAAGGTCCTTTTTCTTATCAACTTGTTGTTATCACCTTTTTGCTTCTAGGCTTCATTGCCTTGTATTTTTCCATGTTCGATCAGTGCTTTCGGCAAAGTCTTCTACATGTTTTATATTTTAATCTTCATAATGATGTACATTAAACACATTTTTATTTTTATTCGTACCAGTAGACGGCCAAAGAAGCCTAATAATGATTGTCATGACCTTAACCCGAGCCGCTTTATCTATTATTGACTTGACATCTAAAGAATTCATCCCTGTAGCTTCCTCTGGAAATCATTCAATAGACCATTAGAGTGACAGTTTAGTATTTGAAACTGATAATTATTAAAACTGATTATGATGTTTCTGCGTTCTTTAATGTAAATTTAATTTGATTTTACTTCGATTTTAAGAAAGTTTATTAAAAAGAAACTCCTTGAGGCTGGAATGACGGAATTCATAAATCACTGGATGGTACTTAAATCCAGGATAAAGCCAGTAAAGGAGAGATTGAAAACGTGGACATTGTACTAAAGAGAGAGAAAGAGAGAGAACGGTCATACCACCACCTGGACAGACCCTCATTCCCGGTGTAACAGCAAACAACATGAGAAGAAACATAAAATCTGCCGCTGCCAAACAACAACCAACCGGCGCCAAAACGCCAGCGAGAGACACGGATAACTAACCCCCCGCCCTCCCCCAACACCGGAAGAAGACATCACACCAATCATCCCAGTGTGGGACGCACGACCAAATCCCCCAAAACCTCCCCGGTCAATACGATACCAAGGAGGACGCAACGTCTTAGGATGTGTTTTACGGCAAAAACATCCGGCATCGCAAGTGACTAACGACAATTTGACGAGCCCGGACTTCCGCTGGCCTCAAAAATATACCTTTACACCTTTGTTTTCTATTTTACGGTTGCCTGAGAGCAAGAGTCCGTCCTGACACAAGGCTGGATCTATCTAAAATTCAACGCACTCTTTTCTGTTCATTCTGTCTACAGGTGACCTCCTGTGTGTACAACGAAAGCAGTATATCTATGTCCTTTGTAAAGTGATTATAGCATCTACCTGCTAATAAGAAAAATATAAGAAAAACAGAAGACTGTCTGAACTGAATTTCTTTGAAACAGCAATTGTTTTTAAAATATCTTCATTTAATACATTTGAACACTTACGCAGACGTGCTCGTTTATTTCCTGGACGTAATTTCGTGGGATTAGTGAAATAGAAATTAGGCAAAGGGCAAATTGCTCTCGTAATTTTAAGAAATATTTTTCCTGTCTTACCTTTTCAAATTTTAGGGCCAAACTCTCCCGTGAACTTCTGCCATTAGCGAGTGTTGTCGTAATTGGAACCAGTGTCAACTTTCCCAGAGAGAAAAATCTTTGTTAACCCCCCCCCCCTCTCTCTCTCTCTCTCTCTCTCTGTTACTTCTATTACTCCTATCTGTTAACTTGGCCCTTGTTAGACTTTCCAGTGTACTAATATAAAATTCTTTATGACTGGTTTCTCTTCAAGATGTTTTTTTTAATTCATAATTAAATCGGAGGTTCCACATTTGCCAATGCACAATTTTGTCATATATGTAAAAAGCATTCAAATGTTATGCAATTATAAAAGTATTCATGACTAGTTCACCCCTAGACATGATTAATTTTTAAGCTGGCTTTATGGGCCGCCAGTATCTGTTTATTTTTGTGAATTTCCATTAAATACAAGTTGGAAACTAACTGTAATTTTCGAATCATCCGCAAAAGTTACGGGTCGAGGGTGCTGGGAAAATACAGTCATCGAAAACTCGGTCATAGAAAAATTGGTTTTAGAACAAACAATGAAAACTAATATTCGTAAACCTTTAAATAACATTATATCACTCAATAAAGCTTATGTTTTTAAAACATAAAATAAGGCTGAAATGATTGTTGAAGAGTAATTCCATGTAATCATAGTCTTACAGATATTTAAGAATACTCAACGAATATGACTATAGAATAAAAGACAAATAGATTCCCAACAATTCGGTCATATGGATGCTTTTGCTCACTAGAAGTATTCATTAAATGGCTGGCCATAACGTTAAAAGTACGCAGTTACGTTCAACAATTTTGAAAAGAAAAATTAAATACTAGAGCATGTAACATTCTTACTCAGAGCAAAATGGTAATATCGTTACATTCACTTGAAACCAATATCGTGCATTTTTCTGTTCTTACTTTTGGCACATGTGGGAATGTCAAAGCTTTTTCGAAATCAGTCATTATGTCCTCGACACTTGAATCAGGCGCTTCCTTTTGTCACTCATTCCCCTAATAGTATGTGACATAAGGTTTGTTCTGCAGCGAAATAGATGAACGTGGAAAACCATTTCACTGACATCAAACCATTCTAAGTTCCACAGTCGCAATGTCTCAACAACTTGGTAGCAGATAAAATCTAGTGCTAATTTAGCTTTTTACCGCTCAATCTCGCTCTATTTATTTTTTAATGTTTTCTTTTTCCACCCTGTCTTATTTAGCATTCAACGTGGTAAATGAGAAATGCAGCAGGTGGGAGAAACAGAAAAAAAAATCCTTACGATTCCTTTTATAAAATCATTGTAATGTTACTTTCACTTCTGAAAAAAATGAAAACTATGAAATCCAAAATAAACTTTTTACTCTACAAAGTTAAATGCAAACAATGCAATATACTCCTAATTAATTTATTGCATGTATTATGGTGCCTTTGCAACAGGAGTACTTTGGACCTGCAAGATGAATATTTCATGTGATAGGCGCTATTTTCCTTCTTTAGTATTCCTGCGGCGAATTCAATTACGGTCCCATTGATTGGCCTATACCTCAGATCAAGAATTCTTTTTTCCGCTCCCGATGCAATCCGCCCAATCTGAATATCAATGATGTGGAGAATAAGAGGCCCGTATTAAAATCAGAGAACGAACCTTAGAGAGGGAGGAAAATATGAAACTGGAGATGATGTACAATGGTTTGAATTAAAGAGAATTTGTACAATCAATATATACACAAACGTTGAGATAGATTGATTTATATCTTTGCTGATCTTCATTGCTTATCGATCAAACTTTGCATATCTTCAGCACTAGTATTGGAAGCTCTGTGATATGAAGGAGAGAATTGTTAACTTTTTATTTTCGTCAATATATTAATAATCTCTTACTCTCATGTGCAGTGCCAGGTTTGTTTTATGCTGCTCAGTAACTACAAGATGAACATTAAAAAATCAATTAGCAGCATATATGAAGGAATATCTATAATAAGTAGGTATTCATGATACACACACACACACCGGTTTTTCTGTAGAGTGTGACGTCAGCCAGAAAATGTTAGACTTACGGTCCTTATGAAATAATTTGAGATAAGGTTTCTACCACTTTGGTTTCAAGAATGACTGCCATTCTACAGTATCTTGATATTCATATCTAGTATGATATTATGTACGTTGCTTTGTGATAATTAAAGAACTAAACTTCATTTCCACTAGACTACAGCATTCCACACCGGAAAAAATAAATATACACATAACTTTTCATATAGTAAGTTCATCATTTGTTTTACTTTAGATAAATCGCTAGTAAGAATTCTTCTTAGTCATATGATATTCAGAGGATTTGCAGGAACTAGGTTTGTAAATTGATAGACAGTACGAAGGAATGTACTTAAGAGTAATTTTTTTACAACTAATTTCAGATATCTAATAACTCGGACGCAGAAGAGTAGGAATAAAAATGAAATTGATATTCGCTGCCGGGTGCGCCCCCGCCCCCTGCCCCACCCCTGTATCATTCTAAAGCCAATGAATTATGAAACTCTCTCTCTCTCTCTCTCTCTCTCTCTTCTCCTCCCTCTCTCTCTCTCTCTCTCTCTCCTATTATATATATATATATATATATATATATATACTATGTATATATATATATACACACAAACATATTTCACTGATTACTTGTTCTGCACTTCTGCTCCATCAAAGATTTATAATTCTTTCAAATTCGATTCATTTCTAATGAGGGTAAGGGAAACACTGATTATAAACCTGAAGTTTCCCTCATTTAAGGAACTAGTGAAGTTTTGCTTATTAGGTACAGGTAATAAGAACGCCTCCCAACTACTTGTAAAGCCAAAGTTCTTGACATCATCCGTTTACTGAACCGTGAAGAAAATCCAATTTAGGCCAAGTCTGATCCCAGAGATTTGAGAGAGAGAGAGAGAGAGAGAGAGAGAGAGAGAGAAAGGATAAATCTTTGGAGAGAAAGGAATGGATGAAGGTTCTTATAGTATGGAAGATAAAAAAAAATATGTAGCTTATTTTTATTTATTTATGTTTTCCTTTGCTAAGAAAAGTAGGATTTCATAATGAAAAAATATGAAACTAATGAAGATATTTGTAGTCTGATATTGCCTTTTCGTTTATGAAATGAAGAGTTTTGTTTCAAGGGATTAATTAATGAAATAATGAAAAATAGGAAGTTTTGAAATTGAAAGTTGATACTACTTTGTGCATGCGAATACTTTTTATTCCGAATTTGCTTTGGAAGACATTTTCAGTTGGTAAAAACTACGGGGAACAAAGTGTGTAATGTCTCTCCAAAGATTTAAACTTCTGCAGAAATCATATTGGAAGTGAAAGGTCCTCTGTCTTCCTGAAAATCGGTTGCGTAGGATCCAGCGTATAAGATTTACAATGCATGGTAATGTTTTTTGTAATGTTTGTCGTCATAGTATGGCGAATGGAACTACTCACGAGCTTGTCTAGTAAGAGACGTGCAAATCATGTCCATATTATTTTGAGAAACAGAAACGAGCAGAACTCGAGATAAAAAAGCACACAGACACAAACCCGCACATAGGTATGTGTGTATATTGTGTATATGTATGTATGTATATTTAATATATATATTATATATAGATATTGTATATATATATATAATATATATATATATATATATGTGTGTGTGTGTGTGTGTGTGTGTGTGTGTGTGTGTGTGTGTGTGTGTGTTTACGAAAAATAATTAATATGTTAGGAAAACCAAATATGCGGGGAAACGAAACACCTGATGTGGAAGGCCATGTTACAGAGGATAAAACACCGTCCTGGATTTGAGAACGCCGTTTAGATATTTGGACAGTTGCCGTCAGTCACAAGAATTCAAAACATGGAATGGCAAATCAGCCAGAACTAGAAGCATGGGAAACTGCAGTGTCAAAGTTAGAATTGAAAGAAAGGAATATTGAGTTCCCTCTAACTACCCAATTATTATGCAAATTAATGAGTATTTCTTCAGTAATACCATATATAGATATGGATAGCCTGAGAATTATAACAGAAATAATCTTACTATATGTAGCACCGCAAAGTAGAAAAAGACCGTGCATGCCATGTTATTCCGCATTTGCAAAAATAACAGAATTCCCCCATCTCGATTTGGAATTTTTGATGTTTTGATGGCATTCGATGGAGGAATGAACTCGCCATGAAACCGTGTGAGTGGTTTGAAACCTTCCGCTATAGGAATTTGCCATCAACTTCACACTTTAATTGGTTCAGTTTTCCTTGTGTGAAATTTTTATTTTTATTTTTATAATTCAGAGTGGCAGCCTGTGTTATCTTTACATCCTCCCTATGACCACCTCTCTCTCTCTCTCTCTCTCTCTCTCTTCTCTCTCTCTCCTCTCCTCTCTCTCTCTATCTCTCTCTCTCTCTCTCTTCCCTCACCACCGTTACCGCGTTACCCCAAGCGATTTTCAAAATGATTTTTGGTAGTATTTTCGGTGTTGGAATAAAATCGTGGGGAAACTTTCATATGTTGTTGGGAGATTTAATAAAGCTTTCATACCGCTATTAAATGGGGGTCGGGAAAAAAAAAAAAAACATGTATTGGTCAAGGGTTTTGTTGGATATGAAAAACCAGTTTTTTTCCTCTTTTGCCCTAGATTTTATTTAATATTTTATTTCAATATTTTAATGGCATGCCTTTTTTCAGTATACAGTTGAGAGAGAGAGAGAGAGAGAGAGAGAGAGAGAGAGAGAGAGAGAGAAGAGAGAATTAGATATATTATTTTCAAGTGAACATGAATGATTTCTATATATTACAAAAAAAATAATTAATGAAATTCCAGCAAAGCGACAGAAATTTTTTATATGAAATTTCGAAATTTAATTTTACGCAAATCATATTTTTATTCAGCTAGAAGGGCAATTTGAATATTGTAGAGTTGATTTTTGTAGTCATATATTTCCAATATCGCACGTTGAGGTTTCTCGGAAGAATCAGGTGCGGTGGTGACAATGCTGGTTAGGTTATTAGTAAAGTATTGCTCTGGTATTAAAAGTAAGCGTTGTCAGTTTATATCTGCATGAAGCAGGCATTTTATATTTTGAATGTAAGAATATGGAAGGGAAAATTTAATATGTCAAGATTTTCTTAAGACTGCTATAGTTTGCATCGTCAGTATTGCATTGTAACGCACATATTTTGCAATGCAATTATTCATTCATTCACTCCCTTTGCCGAAGAGTTCTCTTGCAATTTTATGTTGCTGAGTCAATATACATTAGTGAACGATGTTTTGATACATTTATAAATATGTAATAACTTTCAAAATAATTTCTGGCTGATATCATGTGAGTTTGACAAGTGAGAGTTAGAATCGTCAATAAATCGTACATTTCGTAAATGTTCAAAATCTTTGTTCCCCTTGATAGTGAGAATATACTGGTAGAGGCAAACACGCCTTTGTTACCCAACGCATCTTTGTGTCGAGATGGCAATTATTGGAGGTTCCCACGGCGAGGATGTGGGCTAGAGTCCTTTGACATGAAGAAGGATCGATGAAGGATCTCGCGTCCTAGGCTCCTGACATGGATCATGTCTGCAAGGAGCGAGTAATTCCTCGTGATACGCGTCGCTGGAGGCGCATCACGTATAGTGATGGCTTCAGTTCAGAACGATTAATGCCATTAATTAAGCTCGCTCTCATTTGCACGGAATACATCGCTGGAATTAGGAAGTTTCCTTATGGTCTTTGCTACTTGCCAGTTCGAGAGTTTGATATATTGCATAACTGCTACCTATGACACTCACATTTCACGTCTGAATAATAATAATAATATATTATATATAATATAATAATTATATAATATTATATTAATATATATATATAGTAATTATTATAATATTCCTGAAAACTGAATTTTAGATAGTCTAGGTCTGCTGTATTTTTAATATCGCTTCATTTTACATGGAGATTACAATTATGTAAAATCGACAATGTACTTCGTTACGGACGGCTTCCTAATCTTGACTAAATTTTCTACTTCTGCTTTGATACAAATTTCTCTCTCTCTCTCTCTCTCTCTCTCTCTCTCTCTCTCTCTCTCTCTCTCTCTCTCTCTCTCTCTCTCCCCGTACCATGTCTGCTATAATGGGAAACTTGAAGGTATTTTTCCTTCTGTTCCGATCAGCTTGTATTGATCTTTGCAAACTTAATTGTGTATTTTCAATCCTTGGCATGGGGTTTAAATAATGCTATTATTAACATTTTATAGGAGTTAGATCAACACTCATGATTTTGAGAAGACCTGGCTCATTCTTTCTCGTAATGTCTGTATTTTACGATTGTATACAAAACCAGTAGGACAATAAGGATTTCTAGTTCCTTTATGAACGAACAGTTATCGTCAGAATTTTTAGAAGATATATTTATAAAGCTTAGCTGTAATTATTAGAATTCCATGATAATTATCCGCTTTATCATTCCAGATAAGGGATTATAAGTTTGATTTCTTTAGGATTATTAAAAAAACAAAGGGAGCTATAAATTAGTTTGACTGGGCCTTATCTCATTTCCTGAACATTACTTTAGTCCATACTAATTCATAAATGGGTGACGACCTTAATTCGGCAGAAGTTGCTTGAACCTTAATTGACTTAATGGAACTTTGATCGTGGTCAATGTAATTATCTCAGTATAATTGGTGAGTTGCTGCGATGCAACCAAATTCCTTATAACTTGAAGAAGCACGCAGTAAGCAGTGTACACCTATTTTCCAAAAACAAAAACAACAATGGCAGTACACAGAATAACTATCGTAGTAATAATGGGATTCATATAATTATATAACATATTAGAATATCTCGGCAAATAAACAAGAGACGTGCTGGGCTTGATTTCTTATTAATTTAATTGTAATTAATGGCGTTGAGTGTTGATATCCATCACTATTCTTACAGAAGATCGGTATCAGTTCTTGTCTTATAATGTCCATTTTCCTTTTTTCTTTCATCTAGGTTATGTCTACTCCGTAATGCAGGTCTCTTTTCCGTCTCTAAATTGTTAGTTGAATTTCTAGTTAACCGTCTCTTCATTGTCGTGCCCCACATGTCTTATCCCATTATATATCTTTATTCTTACTTTTCACTTTTCCTCGTATCCTTTTGTTACCTTCCCCTTTCCTCTTCTGTCCGCGAGGAAACCACTTGAAAACCCTCTCCCTCTACTTGAGCTCTTTTCAATTTAACCAGTTCATTTTCTGTTTAGAGCCTGTGCTTTGTAATCAAGAATAGAATTATAGCAAAGAAGAGAGTAATGTGGGACGGTGTTATTTCCTTTCATCTCTCGTGACCTATTGTTTAAAAAGAACTGTGAGATAATGGATTAGTCTCTTTCTCTAATTTTTTCATTAGTTGATGTTTTTATTTTATTATTTCACTTGTATTTTTAGTACATAAATATATGACCACATTTCCTAAACAAAATGAAGTCTTATTTAATCATTTCCTTTTGTATTTTATGGTTTTGAATCATTAATAATTTTTCTATCTTTAGTATATCTATAAAGTAAACTGTTGCTAATGTTGCTGTTGTTGTTTATCAGCAGATATAATCTAGACCATTCTCATAGAAATGTAGAAATGTCAGTCAGACATAAAACACTGGAAGGTTGAAATTTCCTTTTGTGGACCAGGTTTGTTATTATATACGTTATTTCATAGGAGATTTCTCACCCTTTTGGAAAGTGAGATGAATTTAGGAATAGGATCTCATAGAAATCTGGTTGGTTGACTTGGTGTTCACTGTATTCGAAGCTGTGAATGACTTGTTCAATCACCTTTCGAACTTAGTTGTTGTATGGTCGATACAATGATCTTTTATTCCTGTGTGTTGTCTCATGGTTGAATATCAAAAAAATTTTTTCATCATGCATTCACTCTCATTGAAAATTCTTGACGTTCTTAAAACTCAAAGATAAAGTTATGTTCAAAGCGATTAGAATGGTTTGTGAATCTTTATTAAAAGATTCTTCTTTCCCGCTTGTTTCCAGGGCATTACTTATGGTTATTCATTGTTTTATTTAGAGCATTAATGTGCCACAGTATTGCTACTTCGCTGCCTCTGCATCATTTTGAACATATAAAAGGATGTTATTTTAATAGATGTTAGTAGAAAGTCTTATGGCAGTCATAAAAGCCTTGTTTCAACATGAAGTCCCTAAGAGCGCTTACTAAATTACGTCTAGATGCAGCTCCTCGTGGGGCAAGTGGGTTACGTGCTTGCCTACCAATTCGGTAGACCCGAGTTCTATTCCCAGCTCTGCCAAAGTGGAATCAGAGGAATTTGTTTCTGGTGATTAGAAATTAATTTCTCGAAATAATGTGGTTCGGATCCAACAATAAGCTGTAGGTCCTGTTGCTAGGTAACCAATTAGTTCCTAGCAACGTAAAAATATATAATCCTTCGGGCCAGCCCGAGGAGAGCTGTTAATCAGCTGAGTGGTCTGGTTAAACTAAGATATACTTAACTTCAACTTACGTGGAGATGCGAATTGCTTTATGAGATGGGGTATGCAGTCTGTAGGCCTAAATTATTGTTGGAGCTGTGACGGTAGAGCTTTGAGGTCTGCAACTATTTTGGGGTTGTCTAAAACTTATTGGGAATTATAAATGGAATTCCATTTGTGTTCTATTTTGATTGCTAGCGGTACTAAAACGGTATGTATCATGTAGCATCACGGTCCTGGTAGTAAAACTGCTGCAGGTTTTACCTATCCGTAGTTTGCTTCGAATTCAATCGTTGTTATATAATTGAGTCTCAAGTCTATCGTCTTTTGATGAAAACTAAGTACTTACACATGTTGAGAGAAGTTGTGGAGGTCTCGTAATCAATCCAAGATCAGAAATTACATTTAGTTTGACATTCATAAGTAACAAATGGTTGAAAAACGCGTAAAGTGCCCCAGATATATAAATGAAGCGTGAGAATGTAAGAACATTACATTTCTGGCAGTATTTCACCCATTTACAAAAATAAATGAGCTCAAAAGGGTGGAGATATTATCCGAAATATAACTCTATTCAACCGCCTATTTATATAGGCATTTCCTTTTCCATATACTACATAGAAGCATACATTATGCATACTGGCAATTTTTTACGCCAAGTTAAATGAGTACGAAGACTTTTGTTTAGTCAAGTTATTCAGAATTCTATAAAGGTTTTTCGTTGTTGATAATTGGATTTGTGCAGATGACTATTTGGTGCATGAAAATGGTGATCAAACTAAAGACATGTCAACATGATGGTTATGTCTTAAAAGAAATTTATGCCATCAGTAATTGACGTAAGATATAGTAAAGAAAGTACATAAGACAGAAGGATATTTGTTTATGTAATAATGATCAAAGCAGAAGGAGAATAGAAATGAAATAATCTAGGACTGAAACGCGTAAAATGAAAAGGAAAGACAGACGTCAGTTGCTGACGGCAGGGTACGTTTCAGCTTTGCAACATACCTGCATTAACATTTTATTTTGACCTCCAGTCAGTGCTGTGAATATTGCATTAGAAGCGACTTGTTTTCGCAAGATGCAACAGAGTCTAATGAAGTCTCTTAGGAGCGATTTATTCCCAGAAATGTTAATGATGATTGTCGATAAGGAATCTTATTTATTTATTTATTTATTTATTGCCGCCTTTCAGATGCTCCAAGTCTCTCTCTCTCTCTCTCTCTCTCTCTCTCTCTCTCTCTCTCTCTCTCTCTCTCTCAAAAGCATAACGACTGTAATTTCATCTCTACAGATGGCATACATCAAGACTTCAGTTTTCATTTTCATTTCAAGAGTAAGAGTGCACTGCTACTTATAAGCCCTATGTATACTGCAGATAAAAGTAATTTCAGTATTTATTTATTTCTTTTATTCTGAATTACTTGAAATTTTATTCCCATTTATGCTCATTTATTTGTACTCTGGATCAGTCTCTTACGTGAATCAGTAGCTCTGAAAGAGTGGACATTTTCCCTGCATCATGTTTATATATAATTTGCTAATGCAAATTACCCTCGATTATATATTTATTGAGATTGAATTAACATGGCATTGTATATATTGTGGTAATTGTGTCTTTAAAATATTGTAGTAACCAACCATTGTACTAAAATGAACTATGTTTGAACTGTAAATGAAAATGTACTGGTAATTATTCAAGTGTAATGAGAATGTCAAACTGATTATAATAAAACACAGCATATTACTTAATTTTTTTTTTTTTTTACTGTTTTTCAACATCCCTTACGATTGCTTCAGTGATACAAAAGTTAGCTAATAACTCTTCTTCATAAAATTGGTATTAACTCTACAAATGTGTCCTTGGAGCTGTTCCTAAAAATAAACGAATAGATAATGATTCATCAAAGTTTTAATAATATTACTAATCTTAATCTTTCCAAATCTACCCATATCATTCGTACCCTTATATTTTTAGATGTCAAGCAGAAAACCACCACAATGTCATAAGATAAATCTACATGCATGGAGTAAGTGTAAGCAGAATCGAAATTTTTGGTGCAACTCAACAATTGTCAGTCAACTGTTTTTTTATTGTATTGCACCAAAAAAGCAGTCAGTTGCAGGAAGTATTTTTAAAACGTAATAGTTGATGACCAGGATGAAATAGAATTAATTGAATTTAGCCTCTGGTATTCAGTCACTGGGCCAGTGTGCCTCGCCTGTCTGTCAATACTCTCGACCACTTTTGGACAGTTTAATTACTCCCTGATCCCCAGCCACAAATTTGTCCACATTTCTACCGGCTCAGAGATTTTTTAATCGTAAAATAATATTGTCTTTTGTGATTTGTAGTATACCAACGTTTAGAGAAATATGTATATACATACATCGTACATGCAATTCCGTATATATATTTGAGTGGGCTTTATGAACAATGTGCGTATTTACTTAGAAATACAGTAGAAGATACAGCTAATAAAAATAGGTATCTTGGGTGAATGGTGCCCACCAACGAAGCCAGTGTATGTGAGGTCAAGTGAAAGGGGTGGTGGGTGCTAGCAACTTCATCCCTGAAGAATTTGGGAAAAACCAGCGGGTTTTACCGCTTTAGAGCCACCTAATCCAAATGTAACAAGTTCTTTTATATTATATAATATATATATATATATATATATATATATTATATATATATATATTATATATATATTATATTATATATGATGAGAGAGAGAGAGAGAGAGAGGATTTTCTCATTAGGAATCAATAAATATAATTAATTTCTTTAATTGTGTAAAGAGATTATTGTTTTAATGCACGCTAAAATCCTGCAGTTTGTGGTTGATTTATGTTTTGAGCCTTTATAAAATGTTCACCTTCAAAGTTTAATTACCAGATGAATTTCCCAAGACCGCTATGCGTTTATTACTTATTCTCTTATGACTCACATCTCTTTTTCTTAATTGAGTTGATATTTACTGACCGATTTTTCAAAGCATTTTGAACTTCACCAAATGAGTAAACTATTAATTTTAATGAAAAGATAACATATTGATATGTCGAAATCAGACGTATGTTCATACACTGTAAAACATACCCTCTTGCGATCAAGCCATGAATAAAACAGAGCTTGTAATTCTTGGGCAAGTTTTTACGACACGAAATTTTTGCTTCAGTATCTGAATGTCAGTTTCATTTGTAACTCAAAAGTTTTTTTTACCAAGGCGTATTACGTGGCCTCACCCATGCTCATTCCTTTTGAGTTGTTGTATCAAAGGTTCTTTAATGTCGAACGATTTGAAATGTTGTCAGTCGACCGCTAATATAATGCCATATTATATTATCACCTCGGTAGCTAATTTACACCTTTTGTCTCTTGTCGACAGAATTCAAAAGCAATTATCAATGCACCTCACAGAGTGCACTGTAGGCATTACTTAAGGTTCTTTGCTGCGTTCTTTCGGCCACTATCTGCAACCCCTTTCATTCATTTTACTGTATCAACATTCATATGATCTTTCTTCCATCTTGCTATCCAACCTTTCTTAACAATTATTTCAAAGTGCAACTCCAAGGTTTCCTCTTGTTATGTCTTTCAAACCCCCTTTACCCTCAATTTTCGTTATGGGCTCACTGGCGGAACTGTTTGGGTCCTCTCCTCGTGTGGATAATCCCCGCATATCTGCCAAATGTATAAGCGCCTCAGTGGCGTGATCGGTATGGCCCTTGACCTGCCACCTCGGTGGCCGCGAGTTCGATTCTCGGGGATTCCATTGAGGTGTTAGAGACTGAATAACCACTGGTTTCATGCAACGTAAAAACACAATACAAACCAACCAAATGTATAACAACAACAGTGCGATGATACCATGTCTCCCATTTTACAAGTATCAAACTATCATTTTCGTTACGCAAAAAAAGTCAGGTTTTTATTTTTTTATTTATTTATTTATGTTATTTTGCAATAACAAAAAACGGAATTAGATCTATCAACATGGCATCTCATTTTGGTGCTGTTGCGTTTAAATCTATGGATAAGCTTCTTAAAACTGTCTCCAAGGGGCGCTTTCGGTGGTCACGCTATGTTAGGCATTTCCCCTTTCTACAAATATCTTGATTTCTTAATATCATAGGTAAAGAACAAATTGGTATGCAAGTAAATATGAAATAAATCATGACATAGAGTAAGTTGGACGTGTGAGAAAATAAACAATCGTATACAAACAGATCTCTCTCTCTCTCTCTCTCTCTCTTCTCTCTCTCTCTCTCTCTCTCTCTCTCTCCAAAATAATTGATAGGAAACTTAAGAAGGACGACATTCCGCGTTATAATATATAGGCGACAAAGCACAGTGCTTCGTAATTCGAAAAATGAACAAGAAATCTATCTCCTATTTCCAAGGCATTAATTAACTACTTTTAAGTATATAATTTTGTAATAATAAATGTAGCTATAAGTACCGACAAAATAGTTAAAATGTTAGAATAAAAAAAAGCTGTAAGATTTAGTAGAGACAGCAGGGCGAGTAAGAAGGGGATTAAAATACCAGGAAATGAAAAACAACCTCTATAATCCTATAATTATAGCCCCAAGGTTTGTTTCAAAGACATTCAAAGGTCTGCCCCACGTATAAAGTGGGTTTTGTAAAATTGGCAATGAGCCAGATCTTTAAAAGGCAAGCCAGAGAGGTCTCTGGTAACTGGGCTTGGCCGTTCCCAAACTCTCCTCCGCTCTTTGAAAGATCCAAGGTATGGTGTTTATGAGTTCCTCGCTGGACGAGTGGTTTCGCACTCGGCTGCCAATCCGGTGGTCCTTAGTTTTATTCCCGTCTCGGCCAACGCGGAATCAGAGGAATTTGTTTCTGGTGATAGAAATTAATTTCTCGATATAGTGTGGTACGGATCCCACAATAAGCTGTAGGTCCCGTTGCTAGGTGACCAATTGGTTCCTAGCCACATAAAAATATCTAATCCTTCGGGCCAGCCCTAGGAGAGCTGTTAATCAGCTCAGTGGTCTGGTAAAACTAAGATGTACTTAACTTAACGGTGTTTATGACTGACGTGACGACAATTTCTGACAACCCCGTGCTGTCAGTTTCGCCTGTTTACAGTTGATTTCCAAGTGAATGGCGCATCTCAAATTAATTTGGCTTTGTGATATTATTCTTTAGTGTTTAGTAAATTGGACAACTTAAAAGTAGCGGTAATCACGGGAATTTCTATGGATTACACTTCAAGAAGACGAACAACCTTGTCATCCAGCTTTGTAAGGTACATACCTATTATTAGTGAATTGTATTCTTATATATATGTAGGTGGTTGAAACTACCATTTAGGCATTTTTATCAGAAATTTTCCAGAAGCAAATCACATAATATTTGGAAATTTAGGCTGTACCCTAGAAATGAAAGAATAGCCACATCATAGCCCAGTCTCAGATTATTTGGTTCATTGCCTAATCGTCATTCATAGTGAGATTATTTATTCCTCATTGGTAATCACCTTATGAAAAGATAAGATGGTTTCTCTCTATGTACCATATGAGACAGACTTAATGGAGATGACATGCAGTGTTACGGAATTCATGTTACTTGCGAAAACCACGTTATTATAGTGTCTTCATCACGGAGCTCACAAGTTGGGAAGCGAGATCGATGACCGTAGTTGTTGGAATAGTAGTTGTATAAATCAGTCATGCTATGAGGGGACTGGGATGCTAGAAAAAACGTGGCATTTATATTTCATTATTTATTTTTCCCCTACGTGGACCTTCTTTACAATTTTTGTATGCTGCTTTTAAACCTGTAATTACAGTTTGATTATATTTATATGTATATATATATATATATATATATATATATATATATATATATATGTGTGTGTGTGTGTGTGTGGTGTGTGTGTGTGTGTGTGTATCTCTCTCTCTCTCTCTCTCTCTCTCTCTCTCTCTCTCTCTCTCTCTCTCTCTATATATATATATATATATATTATATATATATATTAGGAAATGTGTGTTTAGGAAACAATACTGTACGTATCTAGAAATGTACTTTCCTTCAACATGACAATTAGCCTAGCCTGCTTAGTAAGTAATGGATTTTAAAGTGTGAAATATTGTTTCCAGGATAGTTTTTACAATTTAATTATTACGATTGTGACACTGATTTTCATTGTAAATTTTTGCAATGCCCATCCACGTGGGCAGGTTAGAATAAGGAGACCAGGAGCTTCCCATTCCCACCGAGGATTCTGGCAAAGAAGATAACAAATGTCAAGGTATTCCAGGAAATAATGTTTCCAAAGTTTCTAGCCACCTACATCTGGTTAAAAGTATGTCTTACGATCAGTCTAGTATGCATTCCTGTATTTTAGGTTATGATTTAGGCAACCTATGGTAGGTTAGATTAAGGAGTTCAGGTGGAAGCAGGTACGAAGTGATGCCTTATGTTTGGTTAGGATACATTCTGATTTGCATTAAATTTCATGAGCTCAAGCCTAGAAACACCAGTTTCCAATTGTTATTTCCCATTATGTTTTGCTTGACTTGGGGAATGGGAGTTCTAGTAGTGTAACCGAGAAGTTCCAAGGGAAATGAGTGCCCCAATCAACAAATATACATGAAAAAGTGATCAGGAAAATTTGGATAGAGAAAAATGTTCAAGTATTTTACTGCAAGAACAATTACAAAATACGCCTTAGTCGGAAGAGTGGCTGTGGTATAAAATTATAATGATCAGTGTTCTGAGAGTGAGTTGAAAGGTAGAATGTCATTTTACCTAATTTTCACCAACCTTATTTTACTCATATTAAATGCAACAGCCTGCTTTATGGGGCCTACTTGACTGGATGATGCCACTATTCATCATTTCTTGGCATATGGTGCTTTGACTTACTATTTACCTTTAAAGAAATTCTGGTCTCTCCCCGTGGCCCCTATAAATATTATGGTAAATGTTTAGTTCTACACATGTAATCACTTTAGACAGTTTTTCATGTTTCTTTTTTTTTTCAAACATTTGACTCATTTCCCTAGGAAATTCTTGGCTACTGTATTGCAAGACCCTTTCCCCAAGCCTAACAATAATGGAAAACTGGTTTTATCTTATCTTCTCCCTTCAGATTACCCTCCCCACAATAATCTCCCCTCGTTTATTCACTCATACTTAAACTTGACCATATACCTGTACTGACCAATTTGACAATTCTACCCAGAAAAGCCATTTTATGTAAGAAAAATCCTCATATGCAGGTCATGAACGCTATACTTGGTGGTTATATGTATTATTTATTATTGCAAGATAAAAGCCATATATTTTTATTACAGTTTGTACTTGATATGATTGTATTTTTGTATTTTTTCCTAGTTATGAGCAATGTCAATGACTTGCACGTTGAGTAATGGTCCTAAGTAAATTTAGCATAGGATAAGCAGTCGGAAGAAAATTAGTTCGTGTGTGTGTTTGTGTTTGATTGGTAACAGCCTCATAGGTAATTGCAGATAAGCATCCATGCCAAATCATTCCTAACCTAACTTAGTGCACCTAGTATTACCTGGCAGTGGTGGATTGTCCCAACTTGGGCCACCAAGTCACCCCACAGTCACAGCAGCAGAGCGATGCAGAGATGGACAGTGATCCAGAGGGCTTTGCTGGCCCAATATACCGGAGTTTCAAGTGGAAAAACAAACCCAAGTATAAGCCAAAACAGAAGAACATACCAAGGGCATTTGTTTCTCCCACTGGAGGTTTAGGAATGAAGTCCAAAAATGCAAAAATGATTGCTGCATGTCTTTATAATACAAACTGGTCGCCACTTGTCTTAATAATACAAACGGGTCGCAGTGGCGACCCAACAAACTAAACATCAGCAGTGGTTATACTGGTTGCCTCGTAAGAGAACCTGCACCAGCTTTCCACTGTCTTTCTTCCAGGCACAGGCAAAAATACTCTGTGTGTTTTTTCATCACAGACAAAGGATCAAATATGGAGTTCCTGGCCAATGTGCAGCCAACCCATAAGAACACCTCAAGTGCACACCCGTTTCAGACATTTAGGAAATATTCACCCACGCCAAACAAGATTTCTAGTACATCAAACGAGCAGGAATAAGCCAAAATGTACCAAGCACTTGGACATCTCTCCTCCATATGGTACCAAAGCCTGACAGCACATGTAGACCCAGCAACGACTACCGGAGACTCAACATCAAGGCACTACCCGACAGATATCCACTGCTGAACATTGCCAACATAGCAAACCAGATGGAGGGCGCCAAAATATTTACAAAGATTGACCTGCTGAAGGGATACTTCAAATCCCTGTTGCAAAGAACATAAGAAAAAAACGGCCATTATCACCTCCTTCGGTACATACACCTTTACACCTTCAACTACAGCTGCTCCTAAAATATTATGTTAGTACGAAAAACAAAATAAAGCTTAATGCTAGCCATAAAAGCAATCCCCTGTACTGCCACAAAAGTTCCTTTACCCCATGGGTCTGTCACCATAACAATGGACACGAATAGCACAGCTATGGGCACAGTACTCAAACAAGACACAGTCTATAGTCGTCACCCATTGGCATTCTTCAGCATGAAGTTATTGCCAGCAGAACAGAAGTATGCCACGTTTGACTGAGAGTTACTGGCAGTCCAATGAGCCATCCACCACTTCCAACACATGCTAGAAGAATGACAATTTGTGGTGCAGACAGACCACCAAACCATTGGTATAAGCCTTCACCAAAGGTGGAGACAGATTGTTAGCAAGACAGCAGTGTCACCTATCTTGAATAGCCAAACACTCCTGCACTATTTGACTGGAATACCAGATTACCAGAAGCAATATCAGTAAGACAGCAGACAGCAGAGTGTTTATGAGAGTACTAAAGGCTGGGTCAGCAGGCATGGAGTACTGAAATACATAATGATTGAAAGGGAGCCAACTTCACCCCCGCCTTATGGAGCTGTCATGTTACCAGCCTTGGGACAAAACTCATTCACTCAGTAGCATACAACCCATAAGTGAACGGCATGTTGGAGTGGCTGCACCACTCTCTCAAATCAGCACCCACTGCCAGATGTCAAAGCGGGTGTTGGAGAAATGAATTACCGGGTCTTGCTGGGACTAAGAACAGCCCCACACGCAGCATTCAACACATTGTCGGCAGAAGCAGTCTACAGATAATCATTGGCAATACAAATCACCCTACTTCCCAGACTGCTTTCCGGGTTGTGGGAGGGAGTACTGTGAGGTCCTGCTCGGTTACCCAGACCCATAAGGCATGCTCGCTTCAAAAAAAGAAAAGAAAAAATACGCGATAAACCGAGTACTCTCAAGAAACGCAGATCTAGCGCTCCTGATTCAAGCGATCTTTTACACATTTTTCAGAGGATACTTTATGACATGTTGGAACTGTATTTACTTATGTATGTCAGACATTGCAAGTTTTCCACCCATATGTATTGAACTCATTTTGATATGTGAATAGAATTGTTAACCCTTTTTCAAGCTTGAGAAAACACATCTGGCTGTATATAGATATCCCTCTGTTTCTCCGTAATGTCAAATGCTGCTTTTACGCTCGCAAGAATTCTTGACCTGTCAGGGACTTTGTGTCAATAAATCAGAATGCACCTTGACTCGTCCTTACTCGCCGCTTGGTTGTACACTTATTAAGCATTAATTGATAAAAACGAGACTTGTCAGTTAACGGAACTTTATCTAACTAATGTAAGGAAATAGAGAAATTATTATCGGTCGAATATAAGAAAGGAAGTATTGTCATGAACATGTCTTTTTCAATGTACTACTACTATATACTGAATCATGTCTATTTATTTCGTTTGGTTGTGCATGATTAAAAAGTGCATTTTATTTCCATCCCGGAAGTTGTTTATATGAATAAAGTTTCAGCTACGTTTTTTCAAAGGGAATGTAGAAAATGATCATGAAATAACTTGTATTTAAAACCATTAAAGTTATATTAGTGAAAGTCAAAAGAGAGAGGAAAAAACAGACAGTCCAACTCTTGGTACTAATCTTGCTGACGAGCAAAATCTTGACAGAGAGAGAGAAAAAAGGGCCTATTAGGGGATGATTGATGACGGAAATTGAAGAAAGAGTGATTCTGTTGTAATCACGAACATCTTGACTCCTCTCTCTCTCTCTCGTCTCCTCTCCCCCTCCCCCCCCCCCCCCCCCCCCTCTCTCGTCTCTCTCTCTCCTCCTTCTTCTCCCCCCTTTCATCAATCTTCTCTTCTCTCTGCTGCTGCTGCTTCTGCTGCTGCTCACAAACGGAAAGACTAATTGATCTAATTTTTATTTCTATATTGGGCGTTCTCAAGACACTGGACTGAAGACAGCCCCGCGTAGGATAGGACGCCAGTGTTAACCAGGAATTAGTATTTTACGACTATGTAATTTGATTTTGGAAATACTTCATTTATTCCTTTAATATTGAGTTCTGTAATGGACCCGAGAATTATGGCCTTTTTCACAGTTTCCAGCACTTGGTCTTTGAAATAATGCTTCAGAACTTTTACTTCCACAGTATCGATAAAAGTAAAATACCGTTGTATTTTGTTCGTTTCATCTGAAATCTGATAAGGAAGTTCCTTCATTTCCTGTCTCGATCCACATTTCTGCGTCAGATTTATGAGTTCCTCATTAGATACATCAGTCGCCAATCAGTGGAGCTGTAGTTCAGATGAGGAAGAGGAAATTTAATTTCAAATCCAAATGGAAAATGCTGACGGAAGGAAAAGAATTTCTCCCGTCTTCCTTCATATCGTTTTCAATATTTTAGCTTTTTGTTCCTTTTCATAGTAAAACATGAGGTGATATAAATAGAGCTTTAATTGAAAAACCGCCTCTTTTCTGAAAAAAAGTTATTCTTACGACGGGCCAGCGTGCTATTACACTCCTCTCAATATAATATCATATTAGGAGGAATCATTCTCTGGCTATGTCTATCGCAGACTTACATATACTGTCTGTAGTAAGTTACTGTTGACCAATCTATGATTTTAAGCTTATATAAAGAGGCTAAAATCGTTACAAGGCCTTAATTCAGGTTTCAGTTATGCTCAATGTTGAACACGAGACGGAAGATGAAGACGAACTTAGAAGGTTCTGCATTTGGTCTGACGAAAATGGGTTTGTAGAAAAATGGCTTTGCACATTATTCCTTGTAAGAATGACAGTGACGCAGCAGTGTATTTTCTCCTGTGGAGATCTACTGACAGCTTGAATGTAAACTTTAAACGTATTTTAAAACGTTTTGACGTGAATTCCGAGAATTATATTGTTTTTAGATAATTTGTAATTTAACAAAGATATCGGTTTGGGAAATGTCAAGTGAAGTGAAAAAGGCAATTGTTAGTGGAAGCATCGAACGGATTCATCTTTCATGTTTAGACAAACGCAAAAATGCATAGATTGAGTTAAGTGGGAAATGTTCCTTTGTGGAAAATGTTCCTTTATTAATGATGACATATCGCTACAGCTGTTTTATGGATTTTTCATTTACATGCATAGAAAATCCTGTAGTATATCAAGTCCGTTAGGTATAATTTTCTTTGAGTTGGATTTATTTGAATGTTAATTCAAATAAATCAAGATTTTCCCTTGAGTATATCCTGAGTATAAGGTAAGATTGCATGTTTTTATTGATTATTTATTTATTCATTTTGTTGGTTTTACTCTGCCAAACCTTTAGCTTAGTTTTTTTTCCATTTTCTGAGAATCTTATTGATTCATGTTTCATGTGTTTCTATGAACAGTAATCATCATGATATATTCGTATGACGTAGTTTTTCTCCCTGTATATAATGAACTTAATCTACCAGTCAGATCTGTTTACTTGTAGGCTGACAAATAAACAAAATAGTAGCATGTGCATTAACGATATCTGTAAATCCTCGCTTCTGACGATGCTGAACTCCGAGACTTATTCTTCAGTTCTTGCTCATCTTCATCTTGTACGGATAGGCTTTGCATTATTCATTGCCGGTGTGGAAATTTGAAAGCTGTGTATTTTTTTTTCCATTTAAGATTTTCTATATATATATATATATATATATATATATATATATATATATATATATATATATATATATATATATATGGGGGCAAAGACAAGAAAAAATTGTTGACCTCTTTTGAACCAATCCCATTTCCCTGAAATATTTAAACAAAACCCACTCCTTCAAAACAATAGTTTTAACGCTCACCACTCATAATGGGAATAAAAATAACTCGAAATTCTCGTAAAACACGTAAATCTCGTCGGCACAATACAAACGCGATCGGCCAAAAGGCACCTGGCAACACTCACTTACAAACCAAACTGAGTTGCTCTCATGACTCACGCCCTGAAGAATCTCGGTACGAGCAAATTTGATGACCCCAATAGAAATTTCTTTCCTCATCCCCCCATCCCACGGACGATATGTTCTCTACCCTTTTCACTTAGCAACTGAGATACAACAATTCACAATTTGCCACAATCCCACAAAAGCTTTGTCGTTCGAAAACTATCGCTAAGCCACAACCCCTATTTTCTAACTGGCCACCCATCTCTACATTGGCGTTCCTAGGCATAGAAAAGAAAAGAAAACTTTTATACCCCCTCTTAAACCACCTGCCACCACTGTTAATGGGGGGATTCTCCCCCCCATTATTCATAAGGTAAGCGTGAGACACGAGCGGAAGGCAAACCCACACACAGCATTAATCACACAGCTTCTCTCTCTCTCTCTCTCTCTCTCTCTCTCTCTCTCTCCACCTCTTTCTCTCCATTCTTAACAGGTAATGAAAATGAGAGAGTTGCGTCATAACATTAAACGTTATTAACAACGAATAAATAAATCAATCAATCAAGTAATCCAGTCTTACAGACTAACTCAAAAAAACCCCGAAACAGAATATCGTCTAGTCACCAAAAAAGTCTACACCCCTCTGGGTAATTCTTTGTCCCCCGGCATTCCAGATCCGTCTGTTTCAAAGATACAGAACACATCCCGGTAAGTACACACAAGATTGACAGACAGAGGTTTAAAATATTGGATATCATCACAAAAATGTCAAACAGATAATAAGCCACTCTTTGGCTAAAGCACTTCAAAACTTACCCAAAACAACCGGACACTAAACACTATGTCACAAAAAACTCCCCATGCGAACGCCACGGCATCTTTGCCTGTGACTTGAAGCCCTCGTCAAAAATCCTCCCATAGGCTTGGGTATGACACTCTAAAGGGGAAGAGGCACACACGCACCATACGAACACACAGTTCGTTAGCGCCTCACGGTTCAAGCTGCATCCAGTTTCACAAAGGCACTTTGAGAAGAGTTCATAAACTGTCGTGCATTGACTTGTTGAACTAAGCATTTTTATCTCACGCCCCAATCCCTATCCTCATTGTCAGCTACTCTCAGGTCGTTACCTTCTGCACTGTTCTCCACATTCCATAGGTCAAAGGGAACACATGGACGTATATTATTAACTAAAAAACCCAAACCCTAGGCCTTATCATATATATATATATATATCATATATATATAACTATAAATATACTAATTATATAATTAATGTATGTATTCATTTATTATCGAAGCTGTTTTAACACTGAATCTGTTGTTAATTCTCTATTTTATTATTTCTGTGAACTTTATTGTGACACACCAGGCAACCTTACATCCATCCGGTCTTGGTGATCATCCACGAAGTCCAGTCCTGGAATTTGATCACCCATTTCATTTTGACAAGCTAATACTGGAATTTTCTCATTTATGGTGACTGAATAAACTTACTGGTCTTGCCTACTGAGGATAGTCCTTTGTAATGAAATAAGTTGAGCTACTTGATTTTAAGTGAATGTTCAGCTCATGTTGTGTGCATCACCTCGGCCCCTCCCCCAACTAAGGTTGGCAGTTACCGCGCATTCTTAGCTCCTAATTTTCTAGGAGCTGAAGAAGCAGGCCTGGTTCCTTTTATTTGTAGTTGCTTTAATCTGGTGGATGCAGCGCTCCTGTTTTCCCAGTCCTCTTTTAGAAAGTAACCCTTATTATTAAGCTTCCCTTACGAAATGGCATATGGCATAAACTGATTAGAAGAATCAGTAAATAATGCAAGTGCGCTGTAGTAGGGAATCTGTCTTTGTCGGTTCATATATTTGTCTGTCCATTAAGCTATATTTGGTTGAATATTTGTTTGAATTTTTCCTAGAAAACTTTGCCTGCATACTAGATAATGTGTTCTAGTCTGTAGCATAAAAATAACTAACTTGACCATCATTGCAGAAAAATAAAAGAGTGTAAAAGCTTGAGAGAAAATAAATGGTGCAACCACGATATTATTACCGCTGGAGACAAATAATGGAAATCTTCACTTTATGTGTTCGCATTTACTCCTCCCTCTTATCCTTTGTCTAGTGTATCATTAAAAAGAGAAAACACGATCAGCAGAATGAGAGGTTTTCCTTGAAGAAACGACCGCTATTTTTTGAGGTCCCCTCTCTCGGCAACTCTTAAGTGGCACCTTTGGATCTAATTCTCTTTCAGTGGAACAAAACGATCGGGAATTTTTAATAATTGAATAGTGTAATGAAGGGGTTGAAAGATGCATATGTAAATGCTTGAGAGAGAGAGAGAGAGAGAGAGAGAGAGAGAGAGAGAGACCTTTGCATAAGATAGAAACCATCTAGTGAGGAGGCGCAGATTACTTATAAGGAATTGTTCGAAGATGTTTCTTTTGTGCTCACAATCCGTAGGGGATTAGTGCTGTCAGTGCACCTCACGTGGTGCACTGTAGGCATTACTTGGGGGTCTTTGCAGCGTCCCTTCGGCCCGTAGCTCAACCTCTTTCATTTGTTTTACTGTACCTCTGTTCATATTCTCTTAATTCCATCTTGCTTTTCACCCTTTCTTAACGGTTGTTTCATAGTGCAACTGCGAGGCTTTCCTCCTTTTACACCTGTCAAACCTTACCGACTGTCAGTTCCCTTTCAGTTCTGAATGACCTCATATGTCCAAGCGCATGGCTTTTGGCCTAAATTCTATAGTATCCCTTTTTTGTGCTCCCATAGAATTAACTGCTTTCTTAGAATGATTGAATGTAACGATCTAATAGGTTACTATATTGAGAAATCAAGATCTGCGGTCTTATTGTTATAGCAAGAAAAGCAGGGCTGCAGTGATAACGTTTTTGTATGATATATATATATATATATATATATATATATATATATATATATATATATATATATATATAAAGGATATAGATTAAATTACTACCTCAACTTGCGTTTGGAAGACGGGGTCCGTGACCAACTAGACCACTTGAGTCATAAAACAGGAACATGGTAAAATTGGGCATTTACCCAGTAACTAAAGAGTTACCTCGTCTGGTTTTCCTCCCAGTGAGAATCATAGGTTTGTTTTTCCGTATCGCACGTTGTTTTGTATGTTTACTTCCATCATATTCACTTAACGACTTAATTTGGATTGATGATATCGCTAGGTCACTGGTTAGTAGAAATTTTGGTAAAATGCGCCGGTGTAAGTTATACAGTGTGCCTTGGTAACTCTCCAAGTACCTAGGTTCCCGCTAGGCAACGGTTCTTCGGAGCATGAAGCATCTTGCCCTAGAAAATAGAAAAAGGTTCTGGTAAAAAGCATTGCTAGTCCTTTGTAGATAATGAATTATTCCAGCCCGAAGGAAGCCGTCTTGGAAAGTCCAACATTTGATCGTTATATCAGAGAAAGAGGAGTCTGTTCAATCCGCAAGACTGTCCCAGGAAGTATCAAGACGTCTGCTTTTTCCTCCTACCTGGATTAACCTCCTAGAGGGAGTGACGAAAAGTTGTAAGACTTGGGAACAGAAGAGGTTGCTTGGAGGATAAACCACTGAAAAATTTCAAGCTCACCTTCCGACTCCTCTTCCCCCTCGTACTCCTCCTCAGGAGAAGGAAAGAAAAAAAAAAAAAAAAAAAGAGAGAGGGCAGAGGTTTCTGGGAGCTAAAGTTTTGGGATGAGTTGGACCTGGAGGAACGATATCCTTTGTTTTTTCTTACTTGGGGGAAATGTTTGGAGTTTTTCATCTTCACATCTCGTAAATACCCGACTTCACTGCCCGAAGGGGATGGCATTCAAATATTTTCTTTCACCTGGTACCCTTCCTTCCCGTTCTCCTTATATTTCTTTATATGTCACTCTCTTGTGGTTGGCTGGTTTAAATAAAGGTGGCTTATGCCAGCACGGGCCCTTGCTCAAAATTGTTAAAGGAATTTGTAAACTTTCCATGCAATCCGAGGCAGTTTTTGGACCTCATAAATTTTAATCGTGCTCTTTAGTGATTACTGCCCGTTTTTCCACATTTATGCTTTTATCCTTGATACATTTCTTTGTTCTCATGGTACTGTGATCATAATTTGTATGTCATACACATTTTCAGTAGACACAAGTTTAGTCGGTCAAGTTTAATAGCACAAAACGTTGCCATAATTTTGATCTTTAGTGTAGTCCTTTTCATTAATTGGGTTGTCGTAGTTTTTTGTTTCATGCCTTTGCCAGCTCCCTCAATATCCCGACAATTTCCTCTGCACCCCTTCCCATTTTTTGAAATATGGCATTTATTTATTTATGTTTTTTTTAAGAAGCTACATGTTCGGTATAGTTAACTCCATTATGGATTGGGTTTACCAAAGTGCATATATATATATATATTATATATATATATAATATATATATATATATATATATATATAGATATATTATATATTTATTTATTTGTTTAGTGGTTCCTTGAATGTATAAAACCTTTACGAACGTATGGTTGACACGAATTCGAAGTGATTCAGGAGTAGTCGTAACCAGAGTTGTTCACCAATAACTTAGAGCGATGTTTATTGGTGTTAAAATTTCATATTCGATTCAGTTTCCTTCTGTTCAGTGAAGAAGATGTTGATGTTTCATGTAGATTATGGTGTCATTATTATCTAAACATATCGGCAAAGTGGTTTTAAAGTTCCGCAACATTTTATTAAGAAATCATTTAAAAATGGCGTTTTTAACAACTTTTTCTTAGTTAAATTTTTTATATATAATCTTATCGCTGTTTAATTATTTTAACCATAAAAAATTTAAGGTAAATTTTTATAGATGTCAGAAACAAGAGAGAATCCCGAATGATATTCTAAAATATTTTCCCCTCTATTTTAGGAAAGTTTCGTAAATATAAAGGTGGAATTTAAGCGATATTCACACATTTAAAAATGTGGAAAGTATCAACAATTTTTATATCGTGATTACAACAAGAATTTTACCATAAACCTTTCTCTGCTGTTTTATATTTATTATTTCAGGTTATTTCCTTTAGAAAAAGCATAGACGTTCCAATATGAATATTTAATTTAGGTTTCTGGCAAAGGAGCGTATTTGGCTCTTTTATTCAATTATTCTACAATGTGTTTTTCGCGTAAAAAGGATTCATGTCACACCGAATAATATTATTTTGTGGAATTTATTTATTTTTAATAGTTGCAATGTTAAAAAGTAGTGTTTTCGTAATATCCTTCAGCTATTGTACCATGGCAAGAGTGACAAGGACTATTTGTCTATAGCTACTTTATCTGAGACAGAGAGAGAGAGAGAGAGAGAGAGAGAGAGAGAGAGAGAGAGAGGAGCGGGGGGGGGGGGGGGGAACGACATATACATCGCTGACATTTTACTAACTGAATTATATGCCATGATAAGTTAAATATATTATTAATTCTGAAAATAGAACTATCTCTTAGTCAAGTCTGTGATATCAACTCCATAAATCTCCACTCATCTCCTGTATCCCGTCTCATAGTTCGTATTCAATAGTGTTTGGGTCTTCCAAGTTTTTGATGCCCGGAGATGTCCAGCAGACACTATCGCCTGGGTTGTGCGAAGGTTATATCCAGGTCATCACCATCTCACCTACATCATTATCTTATATATATGGGTATATGGAACCTACATAGTTTCCCTTATGGTGGTATTTCTCACTCTACTTTATTCTCAAATAAAAAACAAACTTTCAGATATAATTTCAATCTAATATTGTGATTCATGTGAGCGTTTCAATATAGATCGTAGACACGTATAATCTTATGGTCGCTGGCAGTTTTAAGTCTATTATGCTTTCAAATCTTATATAACCTTGCCATTGCTTGATTTGCCATTTTTAGGCTTTCACTAAATTCCATCTCAAGTGAACCTGTATTGGTTGTTATTGTCCCTGAATACTTACATAACTTAATCGTATTAATGCTTTCTTCATTTAACGTTAATTCATCCTTTGTGCATTCTTTGTTCTCATTATTCCTCTTTTTCTTAAACGAATGACAGTTCCCATCTTTCTTGGCGAATGAATCATTGTTTTAAGCAAGCGTTGTCATTCACCTGGTGAATTACCTACATAGCATTCACCTGTAGCACCTCACTATGTACTGCAAAGTCACTCGATAAGACGCTATCAAAATTAGATTCCCTTATGCCTTTTTCTTGGATAGTTTCAGTTAACCTTTTTACGTGGAATTCCAAAAAAATTTCTAAATTCCATACACTGCTGCACACTGCATATATTTGAAATATGCAACTCCTTTTTCTAATACTGGTTAATCAGCAGTTGGCCCGGTTGGGGCAATGCCGTAAGTGCACCTCATGCGGTGGACTGTAGGCATTATTTAAGGTTCTTTGCAGCGTCCCTTCGGCCCCTAGCTGCAACCCCTTTTGTTCCTTTTACTGCACCTCCTTTCATATTCTTTGTCTTCTACTTTCCACCCTCTCCTAACAATTGTTTCATTGTGCAACTGGTAGCTTTTTTTCCTGTTACACCTTTCAAACCACTCTTGTTTCCGTTTCAGCGCTGAATGACCTAAACTCTATATTCTGAAATCAGAAGTTGTTCGTAAAGAGTTACTTTCTGCAACTTATTGAGGGTCATCATGACCTTTCTTTGGTTCCTTGTCAGAACTCCCAGTTCACATGATCACTTTGATCTTCAGCTAAAATCATCTCTTCAGCGATTTCTTCGTAGCCTGGTGCTTTCCGTCTCTTAGTTTTCTTGTTACCGAGTCTACTTTTTTTTGTTACAATTCTTATTCTGATGATATTGACCCTTCCCTCTTTTTAACAGGTATTTTCCTTTTACCACGTAGTTGACTTGTAATCTTTTAATAACTCTAAAATTACAATGTCTATGTGACTGCTGGCAGAAAGTAGACAGTTTGACCTACCGTATTAGTTCAAACTTCAATTAATGGACTGGAAAGCTGTTATTTTTACATTGCATTCATTCACCCTGCAGTATTGCAGAAGCCATGCAGCCTATTTTCTTCAGCTTGAAGCTCTTTTACTGGTGACTTTGTTTTTGGTACGTCAAAACCACGTCTTGGCTTGCATATCCTTTTTTCATGAACTATCAGTTTTACTTTTATTTAACAGTAACTGGCCATCCCTTCATGTTAGCAAAAAATAAAAAAAAAAAATGTATGATAATGGTCTTTTAAAAAATTGTGATGGAAACGGTGACTCATAAAATCGAACAACTTATACTTTATTTTTTTTTTTATATATAAAATAATTCTCTACTGATGTGTGTAAAACAAATGGCATCTTTCTTAGTAAATAGAACATGTCAGTAACATTTAAATTTTTTTTTCCGATATGTGAATGGAACGGATCGAAGCCATCCTCTTATATATTACCCTTCTTAAACCGCAATAGATTCGCTCACGAAAATCCTTCTTGAGGACATTTGCATCATTTTCTTTTCTGTCAAACTTACCGATACCTTTTGGCATTCGTCGACATCTGTTGTCTTCAGTTGTATACTTTTTATCCGGTTGGAATTTTTTTTCTCTGTATCTTACTCTAGCATTCTTTGGATGTTCAAGTTTTTTTTTTTTTTTTTTTTTACTAATCATGATGGAAAAGAACATCTTTGAGGTTCTTTCCTCTCTGAGAGAGAGAGAGAGAGAGAGAGAGAGAGAGAGAGAGAGAGAGAGAGAGAGAGAGAGAGAGGAGAGTTAATAAGGTACATTCACACACAGACACACACGTCTTTTTTTCTGATTATTAGTTATAGATTGCTATTCATGGTAAGGGAAATAAAGAATTACGTTTTATATAGACAAAAAAAATGACGTTCCTTCCATACATAAGTATGAGCAATTAATATTCCTTTCAAGTTTGTCCTTTCACTTGAAGATTTGGCATACGCGGAAACGAATTAGCATGATTAACCTCTCTCTCTCTCTCTCTCTCTCTCTCTCTCTCTCTCTCTCTCTCTCTCTCAGAGAAGAAAGAACCTAAAAGGTTTTCTTTTCCACCATGGAAAATCCAGAAGATTGTACCCACCAGTCAAGTAATCGAACCTGACGACTTGATTGCTCCGGCCAATCAAGTGATTGGGCCTGATAGCTCGTCCTACCGGGCAGTCGGATGACCCAAGCATGATGGGCGTGTGATATCGGGTCGATTGGCAGTTGATTGTTGATCCCGGGCATATAAAATGCAAAGGAGTTTGGATGCTGGTGTCCACAAGATTTGAGTTTTCTACTGGAAGGAAGAGTCCCCGTTTACGGTGGCCATTCGTTAAAGGAATTGGCTTTTTGCATCGAGCTAGGGTCGAATTTCGAGAAAATGTGATTTATCCATGCATGGCACCGAGCTGTGGAATTGAGAGAAAGAGAGAGAGAGAGAGAGAGAGAGAGAGAGCTCTGTTAAAAAAAGGGTTGGATCATGTTAACACGGAAAATATATTTGGAGAAACTTAAAGCACTTTTCCATCCGTCAGTAACTGAATAGACAATATTTTTCATTAACATTTTCATATTTAACATTATAATAACATGGTATATTTGTTTCTTTTTTTTATTCAGTTATTGTATGTATTATTGCTTTAACCTTTTTGATAACTTTATGATAATCTTCCATTGTCTTATACCTTGTCACCTTCCATTCCGCTCTCTTTATTGTGCCTATTTGATGTTCATGGGTTTAAGCATATTTTATTTTGTGTTTTCGTAAAGAAGTTGTGAACGAAAACTTTTCTGATGTTCTCTTTTGTCTAAGAACCTCCTGCATGTAAAGAAACGAATTTCTTTTCCTGTGGTGGTCTTGATGTGTAAATCTTTCTTTAATTCGTTTTTTCTATCGAATATGTTTGATATTCTTTATTTTGTGCCTGGTGTACATTAATATTATAACAAAAATTTAGATATTTGTACATAACCTACATGAATTTGGTCATTACAGATACTGCACATTTGTGTGTGGCGGGACTTTTTCAATTTTCATGAGGTTTGCAAATTTTTATTTCCTTACTTCTTGCTATAAACTGATGTATTCATATTCGTTATTTGTGATACTGTATCATATCTGTGGCCTATATTTCATAAATAACACAATTCATTTATGTAGCATTATCAGAATTTAGTGAAGTGGGCTAAATATTTCCAAATTTTGTTAAGACTTGCTTGTTTTATCTTCATATGACATTTATAAAACTTACCCTTTCAGTGTACAGTATATTCCTAGTAGGCATTCTCTCACATTGTTCATTAAAGTCATATCGTTATCTACACATGAAGTCCATTGAATCTAATAAGCAAGTGTTTACGGTATTACCTGTCAAGCGATATCACAAGCCTAAGAAAAAGGAAATTTTTCTCTTCCTTCGGAGCGTATGTCGATGGGTTATTATCTTTTATCATTTTTACTGAAGTAGGAGAGAGTGTGGTTAGACGAAAGGAGAATGTAAGTGAGAGAGTTCAGGTGAAAGGAAGTGGAAAGAGGAAAATGGATGAATAGGGGCTGGAACTAGGGAAGGATCTCGTGAAGGTTTGGATGAGGGTACCCACGGAAGGGAAGCGTGATGACCATGCTAGAAGTGAGGTGATTTGGGTTTATCTCTACAGAGAGGATTATTTGGAGAACTCTGCTTGTGAACTGAAGATGTAGCAGAAATGACGATAAAAGTAAGAAACATCGGAAATCCCAAATCATTCTTGGACCGAGCACCATAAGCCACCCGGTAACAAGCCATCGTCTTAACCATAACTACTATAACAGTGGTCATTTTATATTTTCACATTCGTTTCCTGATGACCTTAGGCTAACATTAGGAGTAGATTTCATCGCGGGATAATTATTTTCTTATTAGAAAAGTAAAACTGTTCTTGTTTTGCTGCTGACCTCAAACATTCGCTTCTAACCTCAAACCCGTCCTTCAGGTTGTAAATTGTTGATTTTCGACCGCAATGAAACCTTTGGAATCCGTTGGTCCCTAAGGTAGCAGTAGGAGTCCTTTGTGAGTGAGTGTGCTTTGCATTGCTTGACTTCACATGTTTTAAAAGTTGAAAAAGCATAATGAACCAAAGTAAATGCAAGTAGATATTTTCTCAGTTGTAATCGATTCCTATATAGTTATTTTTACCATTTTTGTTCGCATTGATTAAGCCTTATATGTATAAAAGTGGGAAAAGCATAATGAACCGAAGTGAATGTTAAGTAGATGTTTTCTCAGTCATAATAGAATCCTATTTAATTATTACCATTTTTGTTTCCATTAATGAAGCCTGATGTGAATATGAAGTTCTTATGCATTTTTTGAAAGCAAGACTTCTATATTATTATTTGCTATTTCCACAGGTGGAATCTAGAGGCAAAAAGGTCTTGCATATCTCTCTCTCTCTCTCTCTCTCTCTCTCTCTCTATTCTATTGGGCTTCTTTATATTTTTTTAAGGTGCTTCAATTATGTTAAGATTAGGTAACAACGGCTTCTGAATAGAATGTGATGTTGAAAAGTGAATAGATCCAAGCCCAGAATGAAAGCGAAATTAATTTTGCATCCAGTTTACCTCGACTCAGAAGACGTTATTTTCATATTTTGCTGTAATATAAATGTACCTTTTGCAACATTTAATGGAAAGCAGATGACCCTAGTAAATCAAAGCAGCTTTGGTTTTTTCCCATCAAAGGCTTCTAGAAGAAGTTGCTTTTGGTAATCCTAAATTTAAAGCAGAACCCCAATCTTTAATGGGGAGGTTTTCGTGAGATCCCAGTCTGCTTTTCTCCAAAAATAAGAGCCAGAGAACCTTTTACACAAGCTCTGCTCTGTTGTTCCATTAATGTGTTTATGCATATATTCATAGACTGCATTAGCCTTGCTTCCATTATGCATATGTTTATATGGCCTCGAGAAAGTGTAAGAAATTGACGTACTCCTGCTGGTTAAAGATATTCAGCAGGATATGTTGAGTTTTGGCAGTTTTCAACTTTGGAAAAATGTACCATAAAACGAGTTAAACCGTTGCCTTTAAAAGTAAATTGTAAGTTTGAAGCCTTTGTTTTTTCGTTATATTAATTGTGAAATTATGTAAACAATTATTTAGTTAATATGTACCATAATTTGAAGCCTTAATTTTTTAAAAATTACTTTTGAAATGATATAATCCATTATTTTGTTAATACAATAGTTTGAAGCCTTTTTTTTCGTTAAATTTCGTGCGAAATTATTTAAACAATTTTATAGTTAACGCCATACTTCGAAGCATTTATATATATTTTTAAATCAGTAGTGAAATTGATTAAACAGTTATATAATAATGCCGTAGTTTGAAACCTATATGTTCTTCTTGAAAATACTTTTGAATTTATTTAGATGATTATTCTGTATTGGGTTATGGTTAGGTCATTTCGCTTTTTACGAAGATGAAACAGAGAATGGAGTGGAAAAACTGAAATTAGATTAACTTTTGATTGATGGATGGGGGTTAAAAGATAATGACAGGAGGCGCATCAATCTTCATTTAAACTTCAACGCGTCCATGTCAAGTCTCCAAACTTATGTCCTTCATATCCGAACAAAATACGCGTAATGACACTGTCAGTCAGCCAATAGTATTTTATCAAATAACCGCATTATACTCTCTCTCTCTCTCTCTCTCTCTCTCTCTCTCTCTCTCTCTCTCTCAATCACACATTCCCTTCTCTCTCCCATGAATTGCTTTCCGTTGTCTCGTGCGATCTCTTGAAATTACGAAACTCACAAATTACGTACAACGATATGATAACCATCTTTCAACGCGTAACGCATTCTCTTATTTAAGCAACGCAAATGTAACTTGCATGAATCGTCATAGAAGCTGTTCCGTAGAAACGAGGTTTAATTTAATCTCATTAACTGACAGAGTTATGTGGCATTTTAGTTTTGTGTAAAAGAAAACTATTGTGACGGCTTTGTCTCTCGCCGTCCGCACTTTTTCTGTCCGCTCTCAGATCTTAAAAGCTACTGAGGCTAGAGGGCTGTAAATGGGTATGTTGATCATCCACCCTCCAGTCATCTAACATACCAAATTGCAGCCCTCTAACCTCTGTAGTTTTCATTTTATATAAGGTTAAAGTTAGCCATAATTATGCTTCTGGAAACGTTACAGGACAGGCCACCACCGGTCCGTGGCTGAAAGTTTCATGAGCCACAGCTCATACAGCATTATGCGCTGTACAGAAAACTCGATTGTACCGGAAAACCTTCGGCGCAATTTTTACTTGTTTTATTATGCATTTAGTATTTTAAATGAATGGTATTAAGGTCAGTGAAAGTCACTCTACAGACCGATCAATCACAGCTGCAGATGTTTCAGTAATATCAGAAGAGACAGAAAAAACGACTATACATTTGGTTTTGGAACCCTGTGGATTCTGAGAGATTGCAGTGACTAAAATTAGCCAAGACCATTGTGTAATGTAGATTTTGCTTCTGTTGGAAGTTTTTTTTTTCTTAATATATTAAGTCAAGACTGGAATAGTATTTCCATAATTACACAGACGAAAATGGAAAGAGCCTCGCATATAGTTGGCTTTCATTGTATACTTCTGAAATTTTTATACAATGGTCTTGATGGATATCCTTACGAAGGATATTCGTCCACATTTGCCTAATTTTGTTGATAAGTGTACTATACGAGGATTTGGACTTAAAAATAATTTCCCTTAAAGTGGAAGGTACTTTCATGGGAGGTAAATCAAGACATTGGATAAGATTTCACTAAGTAAAGCTGAGGCTGTTAGGCATATTTATCTCATTTTAAAAAGTTTCTGTTAAAATTAAATTAGGTAGATACGAGGCTGTCAGGTAAATGGCAAATTAATGTTTATTTTTGGATAGTGGGGCGGGGTTTGGAGGTGGGGGTTATTTTACTTACTTGGTTGGGCACTAGGTGCTATCTGACTCTGTATTGGGGATTGCTGGTGCTATCTCGTGTTAGATGTGCAATCACGGGGTTGATAGAGCAGAAGTTTCCTTGATAGTAAATGGTTTTGGTTATCTGTGAAGTATCATAAAGCAGCTATTAATTTTTTATCGAAAGCCGTAAGATCTGTTTAATTCTTATATAATAAGGGCATAGATTTCTTTCGAGGGGCGAATTTTCCGAGGGCAGACTGCTTTTCTCAGCGAGGTCGACTAGATTTTTCTTAGGTAATGAGCAAGTACATTTTTCTTAATGACCTTTTCGTGGTAATGGGAGGGCCGACTTGTGAACCATATGTTGTTCAACTTCCGAATCTCCTCACTTCATCAGCTCTTTATCTTGTTCATTTTCTGTTGTAACGATCCTTTTCCGCCGTTATTAAAAATTAAATTCCTTTCTTACCAAACTCTCTTCACAACCAGAAGCTAAGTCCACAATCAAGTGGAATAGCTCTTAAATAATATCAAGACTGCAAAACTTAATTCATGGGTGAAAACGAAACACCACAAAAACTCTTAAACTTAATACAAAAACATAAAGACAGAAGTTAGTCATGAAACTCGGAATACATATGTTAATGAAAACCAATCACCCTGAACTAATTATACAAAACAACATACTTACCCAATGAAGATAGTAAGGCAAAGATGCATCCAAAAGGGGAAGGGGGTTCAGACAGGAGAAGGTATACGGAAAGCAAGAATAACCTAGCAATCACAAACAAATAACCTAACGGTGGTTTCCCTCCTCTGAAACACTGGAGTTATTGCCGTGATCTCCTTAATTACATATGAGTTTCTGTCCTCCGTAACACTGGAGTTATAACCGTGATCTTTATAAATCCTTTTATGTCTCTGTGTCCAGAGACAAAAGTGAAGGGGCAAAGTGATGAGAGTACGTAAATATATTTATGGTAATCGACAGGACCCTTAAAGCAGCGATCCTACGTCCACGAGGATGATCCTCCAGAAAACCCGGGACGTCCAAATGAAACCAGTCAAAGATCGTCTGAATATTCCAAAAAGATACCAGTCACTTATACCTTGGCAAAGCGAGAGCCCCTCGACATTTACTGAGCCGAGGGTGAAGCAGGATGAAGAGTAATCCTTCAAGAATAATACTACGTCCAAAGCAAGCGTTATGTATCAAATCCTTCAGTCGAAAAAATCTCCGACACCGCCACGGTGACAGCACCAATCACTCACAAATATATGAAAAAACAGAATGGTCATTAGTGGCAATTACCAAACAGACAAACCACCGGGGAGGAGGAAAACAAACTAAATGGATAAAAATACAATTCATAATCATAAAAAAACTAGAATAATAAAATAACTAAGAATAAAATATCACAACAAAGTGACACTGTCCAAGATTTTCACATAAGCGATGAAATTTTGCACAAAAAATGGATTATTTTTTACTTTGAAATCCTGAGGTAATTCATTTCCTTCTCACATATGCGTTCCCATTCCTGGAAGTACCATTAATGGTCAAAGGGCGCTTAGCCACTTTTTCTAATTTTTTTTTCAGCATAATTTTCAACAGCATAGACAAGTGAACCCAATGACGTCATTGACACCAGAATTATCGTGACAAACGTATGGTAGATGGTAGACAAGAATCTTATGGATTTTCTTTTTGAAATATGCTTATATAACTTGTTTTTAAAGTATTTGAATACCAGAATAAGATATGTATAGTATATGTATGCATATATCTATCTATATGTGTGGATTTGTGTGGGTGGGTTTTTATAAATTTATTTTTATTCCTTTGTTTATTTATTCATTCTACACACACACACACGTTGATTTGTATCTGCGTTAAAACATTGTATCCAGGCCGTGACAATCACGAAAGTACATGACAGGACTCCAGGCAAAGTTATTAACGTAAAAGAATGGGGAAAAAAGTTACGTAAGAGAAGTATTGGTGATATGATTTGATCATCGCCACGAGACCTTAAAATTGGTGAACTGTCGGAAGCTTTAAAAAGTTGCCAACTTGGCAGCCATGATTATAAGTTTGGAAATTGTTCAATGGGAAATTTCCTTCAAGCCCGAGTGCATTCCTGATCGCAGGAGGAAGAGGGGAGAGGAAGAAAAAAAAAACCATGAAAAAGAAAGGCGAAAAGTGGTGGGATGCCGTAGATTTATTCTGTTATTATTACTGTTCATATAGGGAGAGAGAGAGAGAAGTTAAATTCTTTTATATTCCGTGCCCAACATTTGCCTGAAATTACTGTTATGTCTTGTAATGGGCTTCTAACTGTCGTTTTGGAAACAGAATATTTTTGTTTTACGGTTTATATATTTTTTATTCTACTACCGTTTAAGACCCGTTGCTGTGAGAAGTTTGAAAGTGCACAGAAAATTTGTATGTGAATTAGTAACGGAAACAGTAGAGAGACAGTGTGGAGTAGTTTGATATTTGTAGATGATCACACATCTAATAGGGACGAGGGAATATCAAGTGCTAAAACTAGTCAAGGTGGTTTGAATAAGAAGAAAATTAAAGAAAGTTTTCGTAAGGTTGTGAAGATGAACGGAAACCAGATAGATTAAGCAGGGAATGTTAATATGGGTGGTAGGAAAATACAAGTGGAAGTGTATCTAAGGATTTTGATCTAAAGGTCCCGTACTGAATTGTATTATAGATGATGAGTGAAATGAAATTAGAAAAAAAAAATTGCGCTTTATTGTGTTGTCGTAAAGTTCAACTGGGTAGAACGTGTGGGAAGAATGAATGACAGGATGGTGAAAGTTTAAAGAGGATGTTTATGGAGAAAAAAAGGATTGGAAATGAAGTACTTTGAAATCTAGTGGGTTTAAGATTAAGTGCTAGACTGGTGAATCTTACAAGTGTTTGCCTTTTTGTAGATGTATACAAGTTTTACCCTTGTAAGGATGAAGCATCTTATTTTGAAATACACACACACACACACACACACTCTCTCTCTCTCTCTCTCTCTCTCTCCTCTCTCTCTCTCTCTCTCTCAATTAAAAAAGTCATTGCAAGTGGCATAATAATGAATTCCTTTCTTAATTACCTGTCTTGTGTGAAAGTAATCCAGTAATTGGTCACCAGATTCATTAAGGATTCCCTCACGTCAAAGCAAACAAGTGAAAATGCTGGAAAAAATTACCATTAATTCAGAGGAAGCATATAGGATATAAAAGTCTTGGTGGCTTTCCGTTTAATATCCAGAATGAAAACGTTAAGTTGACTTATATTCGTTTCCAAAAAAATTGCCAAGTGTTTTCAAGGAGTCAAGTTTGCTGGGGAGTTTTTGCATTCGTTTAACATATAGTAACGGAGAAATATCCTTTGCTTTGGCAGTTACCTAAATTTAACACATATTCAAGAATGGAAATGCTAAACTAATTGTATATTCTTATTACTTTTTTAAGAATGTTATTAGTGTTCAAAATCCACAATTATACATTAAAATATATTTCTATGTAAAAAACAAAGATTTTCAAACATCTAAACTGTGATCCTCATCAGTCACTGATGAGGAACACCGTTCAGGTGTTTGAAAGTTTGTTTTTTACATAGAAATATATTTTAATATATAATTGTGGATTTTTTAACAATTTGTTCTTCACGAGACTGTATTTCTGAACAAAGTTATTAGTATTAGTAGACACATAGACTTTTTTTAATATTCTGCATCAGTGTAGTTTTTTTTCTAAAAAACCGAAATAAAACCCAAAGGGAAGAGGCATAATAATGAATTCCCTTTTCTAATTATTACCTGTCTTGGTGTGAAAGGTAATCCAGTAATTGGTCCCAGATTTATTAAGGGATTCCCCTCACGTCAAAGCAAAGAGGCTTGTTAACGTCAGCCTACTGTGATTGAGTAGATCTTATAATGTGAGCCATCAAAGAATTTCCCACTTCTAGTATAGATTGAGTTCGCAGAGCTTCTTAAATAAAATGGTGGGCATTATATCAGTTGTCTCGATTAAGAAGAGGTATGTAAGCTACGTCAACATAATTATAACAAATTCTTGCTAAGATTAGAATATGCATTCGTAAGAACAGGACGTCCCCGAATAAGTTCCCCAGATTCCTTTTTTTTTACCCAGATTCCCAGTTTTTTCTGTTTAAAACAAAAAAGGGTTGTTGATTTGATTGACGGTATTAAATATTCTAGAAAAAATTGGAATAATCAAATAGTTGACAAAAATGTTTATGTATTCTCCTGAAATTAGTATATGCACCTCCACGCGAATTAATTTTAGGAAGTTCGTATACTAATCAATGGCTCTGATGATGACTTTGCATACTTTTTCCGTTTGGCTGGTCTCCAAGTTTTGTATGTTTTGTTTATAACGTTTGGTAAAACTGTACTCGCAAAATGGTTTTATAAGTTTGTAAGTTAACCTTCGAAAATGTTTTATAAGTTTGTAAAGTGCTCGAAAATGTTTTATAAGTTTGTAAAGTACTCGAAAATGAATTGACATATAGCATAATGATTCATTGTGATTCTAAGGACAGAAATTTATAAATCCAAATGACTACAGTTCAGTGTACGATGCTTCATTTCCCAAAATGTAGAGTAATGAAAGCCAGCAGTCAGTCTGCAATTTCGCCAGTATGATTAGGTGCTGAATATTAATGATCTAATGTGGGACTACATTCCGTTACGATTCGAGAAACTTCCCGACTGCATTAATAACTTTGATTGTTAAGTTTTTGGTGACTAATTATCTAGTAGCAGTCATCTGGGAGACTTTTATGTGAACGGTGCTTTTTATTCCCAGGGCGAGGTCGTAGGTGATATAGTCTTTCATGGCTGGAAAAAGCTGTATGTGGTAAGCAAATATATGTGAATTTTATCATTTAAGCGTGGAAGTATAACAAACAAACAACGCAATAAGCTTTAAAAAAAAACCTTATAGGTACGGATGATACAAAAAAGTACCTGGCTGTGTTGGTCTGCTATGGATAGTATATTTATGACAGTATTTTCAGTAATCTGAAAACCTCATGATTTAAAGCATATGAGAGAGAGAGAGAGAGAGAGAGAGAGAGAGAGAGAGAGAGAGACACTACTATGAACGTCAGTCTTCTAATCTAATATGTATAAAACCCATTAGAGCTGGGCCTATTGTCCTTCCTACCGTCTGAATCATTCTAATTAAATTAGGCCTGCGATATGACAATGGCGGTTGGATCAAAGCTGTAGGATATTGGGGAGATATAATCCCAGAATCGCCATGCTCTCACAACAGCAGAACCACTTTCAAAGATAATATAATTGAAAAAATATGGATGTATGGATGTACACATATACTACACTATATAGTATATATATATATATATATATATATATAGATATCTATATATATCATATATATATATATATACTATATATATATCATATAGATATATATATATCATATATATATATATATAATAATATTAGATATTCTATATATATTATATATATATATATTATATACATAATATATATACATAAGATATATAATATCTTATAATATATATATAAGTCATATCACATTACAGTGATTCATATACATATATCGAGCTACAATGTCCTTTAATATCTAATTCGCTCTACCTCGGAATTAATATATTTTCATATAATATATATATTTAATATATATATAGATATAATATTATATATATCTATATATATATATATATTCTGATATATATCTATAATAGTATATATATCTATCATTATATATGTATATATATATATATATATATGTTTTTTTTGGGGGGGTTTTTGGGGGGTGGGGGGTTGGGTTGGGGTTTATATATATATATATATATATATATATATATATGTTTTTATTTATAACTGAATATTCTATGCCTTGAATGATTCAAAGTTGAATGAGCTATAATATTGATGAAAATGCCTAAGGAAGTATCTACTTGGGACGTAAGGAAGAAAATTAAGATATTAAAAAAAACTGGTAAAAAACCAGGAGTCTATGGTGAAATTGTGATGTGTGTGGCTGACCATGCTTTGCAGGGTATCTCTGGATAATGGAAAGGTTCCAAAAGAACGGGTGACGGAAATAATGGTTTCTTTTCATAAAAGAAAGTGACACCGTTGACTGCGAGATCTATAGGGGCGTAGCATTAGTCCTTATGCCTAGGAAGGAGTATGGTAAAATTTCCAGTGGGAAAGTAAATAGATGAGTAGAACTTTTATAAGGGAAGATCATTATAGGTATATAAGGAAAGGCAGACTGGGTGTGGGTTACTTGTTTTTCGTGAATCTGTTATATGAGGAGTAATAGAGTAAAGCTGTATGCAACATATGTCAACATGTAAAAGGGTTTGATAGAATTACTAAAGGTGCAAGGTGAAGGTTTTTCATGACGTATTTGAGTAAGTATATTTGAACATGATGGGTTTGTTGTGAAAGTGAGTTTAAGACAAGTATGTAATGTCCTGTTGGTTATTTAATGTTTTTTTTTTTCATAGGTGGAGACGTGTGAGCAGTATGAAAAAACATGGATAGGTGGGTGCAACATTGCAAGATAAAAATTGGTTGTAAATGTATTAAGGTACTTTTTAAGTTTTCAGTTGATAATTAGGGGTAGTAAAGATATGCTGCATAGATTAATGAAAGAGTTTTGAAGCGTGGAAAAGAGGAGAATATAGAAAATAGCAACAGTAATTTTTTTTTCATTTTGGCCGATGAAAACCAGGAAGACGTAGCAATTAATGTTAGCTTAGGTGGTGGAATATGGAAAATGGTGGTTAAGTAAATATTTTGTAG